>NC_133662.1:222481758-222853522 GCF_037893015.1 Macrotis lagotis
TTGACGGATCAGAAAAAGCTTTAGGGAGGAAGTGGAAGAGAAAATAGTTGCTGGCACACACACACACACACACACACATATACACAAACACAGTCACTTTATAAAACACTTAAAATTTACTCCTTGTACCAACCCTATTGATATCTCCAGTTTATGGATTAGATGAAGAGAAGGTACTTGATTTGCAACATCACATAGCTAGTATCTGGGGCAGCACTCAAACTCATGTTTTTCTGACTTTTAAGGCCAACCCTTTACCTTTTAGGTCACCCAATTGCCTAGATGACACAATTGAAAGAATAACTAATAAGCCTCTTTGACTGAAGTCCAGAGTCAGGGATTCAATAAACATTTATGAGCGTTCACATCACATCCCTGGCAGAAATCCACATGTGATATTTTTACAGCATTCCCCTAATCTATTAATCCTGTCACAGGAAAATTAAATTACGATCCCATGACCTGTTCTTAGTAACCCATGCTGGCTTCTGGATAGCACTTTCTAAATTCTCAAACTCGCTAATAATACATCCTAGACTTTTGCCTGGGAATGACCTGAAATTCACAGATTCTCCTTGGTGACTACACCATGCGGCCCAGCTTTCCCACACTTGATCTAACAGAACCAAGCTGATGCCCATTGGGGCATTTTTGTACCAATCTGGGTCCCTTAAGCCCATGTCTTGTACCCTGGATATCCCATACCTCTTGAAACCATATTTCTGACCCCTAAGCACATGTTGCTACTTCTGTCCTTATTTCCCTTTTCCTATTTTATCCTCTATCCCTGGGCAGCACTTTATAGATGCCTCTCAAGAGGGACTTCCAGGAACATCATTTTGCATATTCCTCTCATATCTCCCAGGTTTTTTATGCAAGAGAGACTTGATTACCTGGTCACCTTGTCTCCGGTCAAAAATCAGAACAATATTGACTCAAGTCCAGATTTCAGGCCTCTACTCTTTGCCAAAATTTTTCAAACATCATTAATTCCCAGTGATAAAAATAGTGAATCTCCTTCCTGGGGTATGATTTGTCCAGAACACAAGACTTAAACTTATTGAGAGTTCTTAGGTGTTGTCTTATTATCTCTTCACCTCTCTGATTCTGCCATCCTCAAATGAAAGGGAATATAAGAATACAATGTAAAGTGCTCTTCAAACCTTAGAGCACCACATAAATATTGTCTACCATTCTTCATCATTATCAGTAACTATATTTTTTGCTGCCTCAAAACAATCATACTTAGAGGGTTCTACTTTTGTCACTTTTTTTTAAATGAATATTCTCAGAGTGGAATAATCAGAATTAAGAAAATAATATGCACAATGACTTCAACAATATCAACAGAAGGACAAAACAATTCCCCATACTAAACTCTAATTATGATGATCAAGCTTGATCTTGAAGAAAGGTTGAAAAAATGTATCTCACTTTTTTTGCAGATTTGGAAGACTATGGGTGAGTAACATTGCATATACTAGGAGAAATGTTTGATATGTTGGTTAGTTTTGTTGAAATGCTCCCCCCCGCCTTCTCTTTTAAAATCTCTGTTATAGGGGAGATATATTTAGGAAATAAAGTTCATGTAAAAACAAAAAATAGCAATACAAATGAGATTTTTTTTAAATGATTATTTTTGATCCATGTTTGATGCTAGACTGAATACTGAGCTCTTTGTCTTTGTGTTTATGGTTCCATCTTTTCCTCATCTTTTTGCCTATCTTTCATAAACTAGGCATAACTAAAAATTATTAGTATCCTAAAAGTTCAAAACTTTTCTCTCTGTTTATACATGGAGAAAAAGATTTAAAAATAAATTCAACCAATAAATGTAAATTATCTGAATTGACTATTAAATCAATATAATGGATAAGATAAGGGCTTAAGGGACCCAGATTGGAACAAAATGCCCCAGTGGGCATCAGCTTGGTTCTGTTGGATCAGTACAGGAGAAGTGGGCCGCATGGTATAGTCACCATGGAGAACCTGTGAGTTTCAGGTCATTCATTCCCAGGAAAAAGGGACAGAAGGAGAAAGGAAGAACCTCTAAACTTTCTGTTAACCTGGATGGAGAACAGGACGAACTGCCCAGAAAAAAGGAGCCAACCTCACATGGAGAGGCCAAACAGGCAACAGGGGCGGCCGTCTCTGCTCTTGGCTGGAACTTTACCTGGAGCGTTTTCATGAATTGTGGGAACTCTGGGTAGAGAAAGAGAACCAACTGTTAGAGATTTTCTTGATTTTCTTAAAATTCAGGTGTGAATCCTTTCTGTGTTTATTATCATGTTAAGTCTGTATTCTGTTTGCTCTTTTCATTGACCTGAATGCTTAGAGAGGAGCTAAGGGCCCAGCTGAAGTTAAACAATCTGAAACAGAAATTCAAGTGTATTTATCTATATAAATATATATGTAATATATTGATATATGTATTTATATGTTTTTATGTATTTAAATTTACAATTTTGAAAATTACATTCCTACTATGAACACAGTTAAAAGAGGTATTTTACAATTACAAAGTATATCCATAAGATAATACTCAGAACAATATTGTTCTCCTGGGTAAAATTATTTACTCTTCAAAGACCCTTATTCCTTTGCATGGTCATCTAGCTTTATTTTGTTAACAGTTTTATTGTTCTTATTTTCTGTGATCCTTTTTTGAAATGAAGTACTTTTTGTATTTTCTTGATGCCATTATAACAACCTTAACTAGCATTTACACAACTCTTTAAGGTTTGCAAAGCACACTATAGATATTATCTCATTTGATCCCCATAACAATTCTTGGAGAAATTTTATTATGATTATGATTATGATTATGATTATGATTATTCCTACTTAACAGATGAAGAAACTGAGGTAGATGGAATTTAAGTAACTTACCCAGGGTATAAGATCTAGTTTGTATCTGAGACTAAATCTGAACTTAAATGTTTATATCTCTAAGTATAGTACTCTATCTATTGAGTCATCTTACATTTACTTATATAAATACATATACCTCCTATCTATCAATACATATATGCATACATATATTGTTATATAATGTATATATATTTTATATGCATAGAGTGCTAAGTACAGAATGCATAGAAACTCTGTTTTACTTTTAATGCCTATGATTTATTTTCTCATCTTTTTATTTTTTTTCTGAGCTGTCTAGAACTAAGAGTTACTAGGGTTAAGAATTAAAAAGGATGAAGAGAGTAGGATGAATTGCCTTTGGAAAATTGTGTCATAATTACCAATGACCCCAAACTTTTCTCTGAAACAAAAAAAAAACTCATTTAAAAATATATTCTGCATTTAATGAGAGATCTCCACATTTTAAAAAGCCTAATTTTTTTGGCACCAGTATTTTTACCTTGACCTTTTGTGACTATGAATCATAGAATGGGGCACTCTCTAAATTTGCAGTTTATACAGAGGACAATGGAGAGACATATGGTGGACAAAAATAGGCTATGGTATAAAATCAGTGATCACTTGGATATCAGAAGTGGTAACAAAGACAGCAACCACGAGATGTATGACCAGAAGAGAAAGTTGCTGGTCATGGAGCTGGAACAATAGGCATGATATGAGCAGCCAGTATATGCTATACCAGATCCCTAAATGTGTGGGGTACATGCCTAGTAATGGTTTTGCTGAATCAAAGGGTATTCACAGTTCAGTGATTTAGGGTTATGGTTTTAGTTGAGTCACAGGAAATGACAAAAAGAATGGGTTCAGAAAAACTTAGGAAGATTTTTATGAAATCATGAAATGAACAGATTCAGGAAAACATTTCTGCAATTGCTACAACATTGTAAAAGAAAATAACTTTGGGGGCGGCTAGGTGGTACAGTGGATAGAGCACTGGCCTTGGAGTCAGGAGTACCTGAGTTCAAATCTGGTCTCAAATACTTAATAATTACCTAGCTGTGTGGCCTTGGGCAAGCCACTCAACCCCATTGCCTTGCAAAATCTTAGAAAGAAAGAAAGAAAGAAAGAAAGAAAGAAAGAAAGAAAGAAAGAAAGAAAGAAAGAAAGAAAGAAAGAGAAAGAAAGAGAAAGAAAGAAGAAAGAAAGAAAGAAAGAAAGAAAGAAAGAAAGAGAAAGAAAGAAAGAAAGAAAAGAAAGAAAGAAAGAAAGAAAGAAAGAAAGAAAGAAAGAAAATAACTTTGAAAGACCAGAGAACTGATCAATGCAATGAGCAGCCATGATTTCAGAGGACTGCTGATAAACCACGCTACCCACCCCCTTTCAAGAGGGAATAGACTCAGTGAATAGAATGAGACAGACATTTTAGGACATGGCCACTGTAAGAATTTGTGTCATATGACTATTTGTGTTTTTTTCCTAAAAGAGATTATTTTTGTAGGGGGAGAAATGTGGTAGAGTTTTATATATATATACTATGCCACCTTGAGATAGTGGCAGAAGGATTCTAGAGAAATCCAAGTTAATAAATATTCAATTGGGTTTGTCTGTTAAGGAAATATTTCTAAAGGGTTTGTGTGATGTGAGAGATATGAATGAGAGAAATATGAAACAAAAGCAGTTATTTCACAGAATCATAGATCTAGAGATAAAAGAAACCTCAGAGACCACCTAGTGAAACCTAATAATTTTTTCAGAAAAACAAAACAAAAATTAGGACCCACTGAGATTAAATGACCTGTCCAAGGTCATCCAGATAGCAAGTACTAGAAAGATTTGAGCCCAGTGCTTACTCCAAGATTGATCCTCTTTCCATCATGCCATACTTCTTTTAGTGACTCCACTGGGTTTGCAGCTTTGCCCTAGTGTACCAGAAGGTGAGAATCGGGGTGAAAATTCCCATTTGTTAAATGTAAAATGATACCTTTTATCAGTGCATGAAAGCTAATCTATTTTATTCTTAAACTCGTTTCTATTTATAACTCTCTCCCTGATTGCCCATAAAGCACGCATTAGTATCCCATCATCCTTGTGCGTATTGTTTTGGAAAAGTAGACAAAACAAGACAGACGTCAGTGCAAGGTTGATTACGAGGCCTCCCTAATCATATATGTCTCTCCCTTCCTTCAGCACATTCATGGCAAAGAGAAATGGATATGAAGATTCCCTCTCAGGGAGCATTTCTTAGTAACCCATACACAACAGATATTTTGTAAGGAAATCCAGTAACCAGAGGGTGAGGTATGAGGTGAGCCTCCTGCCTAAAACTTCCCCAGTGTTATATTATTGAAAGAACATTTGTTAGGCATTTGTCAGGGCCCGACGCTTAGGAGATGTTTAATAATTCTTGTTCCCTTCCTAGCCTTCTCCCCTCAGACTCCCCAGAGGCCATGATATCGGCAAGTTTGAACTCAAACCAATCGAAATTATGGAGCTCATTAGTTTCAAGGGGTTTGTTGACTGGAACAGAGTAAATTTGTTTTAAAATGCCTTATCTTGATGACTTGTCAGCCAGGAATCGGTTTCTCCTAGTTGGTGAGAATTAGATTCAAATTAGCCTTTGTACTCATTAGCTGAAGAGTAAAATTATCATTAAGGTAATCCAGATTTATATGAGAGAGAGAGAGAGAGAGAGAGAGAGAGAGAGAGAGAGAGAGAGAGAGACAGAGACAGAGAGAGACAGAGAGAGAGACAGAGAGACAGAGAGAGAGAGAGACAGAGACAGAGACAGAGACAGAGACAGAGAGAGAGACAGAGAGACAGAGAGACAGAGAGACAGAGACAGAGACAGAGAGAGACAGAGAGAGAGACAGAGAGACAGAGAGAGAGAGAGAGAGAGAGAGAGAGACAGAGAGACAGAGAGAGAGAGAGAGAGAGAGAGAGAGAGAGAGAGAGAGAAGCACTTTAGTAGATGTCCAGATAGTAGATGTCCAAATGATTTAAGTCCCTTCTCACTAACAGCAGGAAGCAGTGTGGGATGTAGATAACCACCCGACATCCCAGTTAAGACCTAGTCCAAGTCCTCCCTCTAATCTCTACTGACTTTGTGCCTCTGCCCTTTACCCCCCTCCTCAGTGCCCTAGGCATCTCTAGGTCACAGAGATGGTGCCAACCTGCATTGGTGGAATGAGTTTCCTAGGAATTCTCTATACCAGAACAATGCCAGTCCAGGCGCAGTATCCCTGTCCCAACTATCTCATACCTCAGCACCACATCAGACCCCAAATTGCATCTATTTTCTCTCTTTCCCAGCAGTGTACCCCAATAATGATCTCCCTTCCATTGTTCTTCAATCTGGAGCACTTGACCTTGCTTTTTTCTTCATGTTCCTGGTTCGCTTGACATTCCTCCATCTTCCTAATATCCAGTGTGACTACACCACCCCTCTTTCACTGATCCTGTTGTTTAGGCATAAAACTTATCTTTCCAGAACCATATTCTTGTTATGTATTCAACATGTCTCAGTAATACTTATTAGGTAAAATTGGTTTCATTTCTGCCATATATCTAGTCCATTACCCTGCCCACTCCCATAACCTCACTTATTTTCCACTTCCAGATATAATTTTTTTGCTCAAATGCATTGCCCAGAATGCATCTGGAACATCTTTCTTTTTGTCCCATTTTTTAACTTTCTCTTGGCGAAAGCAAGCAAGTAGTGTAGAATAAACAATGACTCCACAATTAGGGGAATGAGCTCAAATTCTACCCCTGATATGATGCATTGAGCAAGCCACTGGGTCTCAGTTTCCTCAACTATAGACTAGATAAATTTTGAGATTTCTTCCAGATGTAAATCTGTGATTCTATGATCTCTAAACTATTTATCATTCTAGGCATGTTAAAAATCTGCTACTAATTCAGGGAATTTCCAAGTCAAAAATGTCAATCTCCCCATAATGTTTGTTAACAAGTATTTCATCTCCACCCTCCCCCCAACATCAGAGGGTGGAAATGCGAAACTCAGAAAGCTAGTTGCCTCTACCCCTTTCTCATTAGTCTCCTACTGTGGTCTGATTAGATTTATTAAACATATTCTTGTCTCAACTCCCACCAGAAAAACTTCCCTCTTCTTCAGTTTGAATCATGTCAGCATGGATTAACTGTATGCTTTATTAATAATCATAGAAACATAGATGAATGAGCCCAAACTATGATAGAGACTAAAAGTTTGCAGTTCCTCCCAGATCTGCACAAGCCCAAAGTACTGTATAGACTCAGGAATCGTAGACACACAGATTTAGTCCTTCAATGCAGAGCTCCTTCTCCCACTGTTTTTTAAAATTTATTTTTATTAAAGATATTGAGTTTTACAATCCCCCCCCAGTCTTGCTTCCCTCACCCCCCCCCGCCACGAAAAGCACTCTGTCAGTCTTTACTTTGTTTCCATGTTGTACCTTGATCCAAATTGAGTGTGATGAGAGAGAAATCATATCTTTAAAGAGGAGAGGTCTAAGAGGTAACAAGATCAGACAATAAGATACCTGTTTTTTTCTAAATTAAAGGGAATAGTCCTTGAACTTTTTTTCAAACTCCACAACTCCTTATCTGGATACAGATGGCACTCTCCTTTGCAGACAGCCCAAAATTGTTCCTGATTGTTGCACTGATGGAATGAGTGAGTCCTTCAAGGTTGAACATCACCCCCAGGTTGCTGTTAGGGTGTACAGTGTTTTTCTGGTTCTGTTCATCTCACTCAGCATCAATTCATGCAAATCCCTCCAGGCTTCCCTTGAAATCCCATCCCTCCTGGTGTCTAATAGAACAATAGTGTTCCATGACATACATATACCACAGTTTGCTAAGCCATTCCCCAATTGAAGGACATTTACTTGATTTCCGATTCTTTGCCACCACACACAGGGCTGCTATAAATATTTTTGTACAAGTAATGTTTTTACCCTTTTTCATCATCTCTTCAGGGTATAGACCCAGTAAGTGGTATTGCTGGATCAAAGGGTACGCACATTTTTGTTGCCCTTTGGGCATAGTTCCAAATAGCTCTCCAGAAGGGTTGGATGAGTTCACAGCTCCACCAACAGTGTAATAGTGTCCCAGATTTCCCACAACCCTTCCAACAATGATCATTATCCTTCCTGGTCATATTGGCCAATCTGAGAGGTGTGAGGTGGTACCTCAGAGAAGCTTTAATTTGAATTTCTCTAATAATTAATGATTTAGAGCATTTTTTCATATGGCCATGGATTGCTTTGATCTCCTCATCTGTAAATTGCCTTTGCATATCCTTTGACCATTTGTCAATTGGGGAATGGCTTTTTGTTTTAAAAATATGACTCAGTTCTCTGTATATTTTAGAAATGAGTCCTTTGTCAGAATCATTAGTTGTAAAGATTGTTTCCCAATTTACTACATTTCTTTTGATCTTGGTTACATTGGTTTTATCTGTGCAAAAGCTTTTTAATTTAATGTAATCAAAATCATCTAATTGATTTTTGGTGATGTTCTCCAACTCTTCCTTAGTCATAAACTGCTCCCCTTTCCATAGATCTGACAGGTAAACTAGTCCTTGATCTTCTAATTTGCTTATAGTATTGTTTTTTATGTCTAAGTCCTGTAACCATTTGGATCTTATCTTGGTAAAGGGTGTGAGGTGTTGGCCTAATCTAAGTTTCTTCCATACTAACTTCCAATTTTCCCAGCAGTTTTTATCATCTTTCTCCCACTGCTGCAGAAAAGCATTGACCATTCATGGGGTCCTCACTATTGGGGTACCCTAGATCCTCCACCACTCCTAATTCTGCTACTTCTCAGCTTAGGACTCTCTAAAGCAACAAGTCCAATGGAAGTGGGCCTCATTCAAGTCTCTTGGGTCTATGCAGCAGCCAAGACCCCATGTTTTCCCCTCTTTGTCCTTGCTTTTCTTTCAAAGATGACATGCTGACTGCATCCTGCATCTCTTCCTCTTTGGGACTAATCTACTCTCACAGTTCTTAGCTCTTTCTCTTCTCAGCAATGTAGCCATCCCCAATAGCTCCCTCGGGATATAGGCATCCTCTCTCTTTTTTATAAAGAAACTTTATGAGTGGATCAACCCAAGTGAGACATGGAAATGATGCTCATGAGCTGGGAGCAGCAACACAAATCCTGCTACCCAGATATCTTCCATGTTGCCTACAAACATGCTCAGATTTCCCCTGCTCTCCTCCATCCCAGAATCCCAGAATATGAGGGTTGGAAAGGTGCTCTCTGGTCACCTATTCCATTTGCTATACAAAAGAAACTCCCATCATAATATACTCAACAAGTTATTCTCCAGCCTCTTTTTTAAAAGCTCTAAGGAGGGTGAACCCATCACCCTTTCCTGTACTTAGCATAGCATGTTTTACAGAGTGGATACCTTAAAAACATTAAGTTGAATTAAAACAGTTGTCAGAGGTCTATAAAGTGCAAGGGAAAGAGTGTGGTATAAATGGAGGACAGTCTCAGACAGGCAGGAAGACTTGGTTTGAGAGAAATGATTATTTCTCTCTTTAGGACCAAGGTTTTCCCCTTTTCTACTTTCTCATCCAGAAATCAATGACTGTGGGTAATCTTGGCAAAGACTTAGCCAGGCTAAGAGCTAGTCGGATAGTAAAAGAAATTCTAAATTTGGGCTAATGGGAGGATTGCTGCTCAATGTGTTCACTCAGACAGGTCTGGGAAAATGTGGATGTGTAAACTGATTATAGTCTCTGGCCAAGATTTGGGTGATTTTTCTCCCCCACCTTAAGATCCTCCTTGGAACCTACCTTTCACCATAATAATCATTCTCTCATTAATTATAATCAATTAGAGTTGATTGCTACCCTCAAGAGCACCTGCTCTTCCAAGGGCATATAAACTGTGAGACCACCACTATGAAGTGCCTTTGAGCTTCAAAAGTGCTCTGCCCCAACCTATTTTATTAAAATGCACATATTATTAATAAACTAGCTAATTATCCAGAAATTATGCCTCTCAAACTTTTTAAATACCACAGGTTTAGATCCTGCTTCTGACTAAGCAAGTCTCTTAATTTCCAGGGCCCTCAACACCTCTCTAAGACCATAGATTACAGTCAAGTTTCTACTAAGCAACATAATTATAGGCCTGGACTAGACACTGGGGAAAATATAAAAAAGAAAAAATGCCTCCCTTCTTAAAACAGTTGTAATGGAACCTTGGCCAGGGGAGGAAGTCCCAATGTGCACCACTTGTCCAGCCCTCTCTGGCTCCATTTTGTTTTGGTTCCAAAAAGTATCATTCCTGTTCCTCTGTGCTGCCTCAGACTGAAGTTGTTTCCTGACCCTGACACTCAGACCTGCTACTGCTTGCACCACTGACACTGCCAGGAGAAAGAGCACTTTGGCTTGCTTCAGTGGCTCAACTCAAATATCTCTCACCTCTCTCTCTCTCTCTCTCTCTCTCTCTCTCTCTCTCTCTCTCTCTTTTTAACAAGACGTTGGGGTTAGGTGACTGGCCCATGGCCACACAGCTAGGTAATTATTAAGTGTCCAAGGTTGGATTTGAACTCGGGTCCTCTTGACTCCAGAGCCAGCGCTCTATCCACTGGGCCACCTAGCTGCCCCTCTTCTCACCTCTCCCAAACCATCACTGAAGACCATGCCTTAATTGGGGAATGGGAGAAAAGGGTATGGGCTAAGAGTAGAGAAAAATATATTAAAATAATAAGATATACTAATCTAATCTCTAGTAATGTTTACTTTTACATCCTTTCTTTTATTACTAACATCTCCCTATGTCAATCATTAACCCTTTATTCTTCTCTCTCCACTTCTGATAAAAGTCAGCCTTCCCCCTTTCTCCCATATGTACTTGTTTCCTTTGGTTTTCTGGGCAGTCCCCTGACCCTGCCTTGTCAGGTGACCAGCGAGGTGACCAGTGTGCTTAGGATCCATCCATCAGACAAGTATAGTCTTTGCAGAGCATAGAAGTTACTATTTTCTTGTTTGCTCATATGGGTGAGCCCCAGTACCCCTAGTTTGGATCTGACATTTACTTTATAGCGTGGCTGATGATCTGGCACTGAACAGCTTGGATGAAGTCTTTCCTTTTTTTAGGAGAAAAGAAAAAAAAAGAGATCTTCTCTTAACAGTATTGCCCCAGGGAGGAAATTTCCATTTACTAGCTAAAAATGGTCAAAATTGAGCTTGAACTTTATCGTTTTCCATGTGTGAAACAAACACGATCATCTTTATATGGACTTTACACAGGGTTGTCTGACCTCAACAATCAGTGTTTTAAGATATCATCACAAATAATGGGAAAAATCACAGTTTTGGTAAAAAGAATTCGAGAAATGGGAGTGAGGAGACAAAGGCTTTAATCTTATTTGAATCTCTGACCAGATGTGGGACCTTCAGTAAGTCACTTCTGCTTTTTGGGGGGGCTACAGTTTCTTTATCTAAAAATAAATGAATTGTCAGGAAGTCAAAGACAAAGAGAAAGGTACCCTACAGGGAAAAAAAATAGGAGCATTTTTTTAATAGTAACAAAGAACTGGAAACATGGTAAATCTCATCATTTGGGAAATGGCTAAAACATGGTACATGGATATACATGTGCTATAAGAAATGATGACTATGGAGAGTTCCCAGAAGACTAGGATGAATTATATGAACTGATAACATACAAAAGCAAGCAGAACCAAGAAAAGAATAGATATCTAGCAGCGCAAGTTGTCATTTTTGCTTCTAGGAAGCTAGTATTGGTGATCTGTGACTAATTATTCCCCTTATCTGGCCTCTTTGTCTGGATGGTTCCACTCCTCCCTGGAGGCTGTCCAAGTCTATATCTTGCCACTGGACCCAGATGGCTGCACATTTGCACAGCCCCTTCTCACTTAAATCCAATTCTCCTGCAAGTCATAATATCATCTCATGATCCTCTTTGAGAATGAAAGACAAAAAGAGTCACTCTTTTCTGCTTTCTCTCTCTGTCCTCCCCTTGGGTATGACCTTCTCTCTAGTCACTCCCTTGGGCACTGCCCCGAAGGTCAAGTTTTCCCTTTAAGGAAGAAAATAATGGGAATGATGTCGATGGCAAGCCTGCCAGTAGGAGTTCGTGAGTGGCAGTACTTAGAAACCCAGCCTCTCAGAATTACCCCTAGAATCCTGAGAAGAAATAATAGGAAGATGATCACAAATCATTTCCCACCAGTTTTGGGAAACCATACAAATGTGAACCAACACTTCTCATTTGTATAACTGAACCCCCATGAGGAGAAAACAGTAGTTATTTAAAAACTCTCTCTCTCTCTCTCTCTCTCTCTCTCTCTCTCTCCTCCTTCAGGACCCTACCACCTGATACCTCTCCCTTTTCCACCATTGCACAAATTAGTCATTCACTGGTTAACCACCTTATTGCAAAGAGAAACAACAAAACAGAAGACAAAACAAACTCTTAAGAAATAGGGATTGGGAAATATGCTTATTTCTCTTGAGACAATGAGAATGAGGATGGGAAAATACAATTCATCAAGTCTATTCTCAATAGCATGAACAGCTCAGATTCCCACAGAACTCAACCAGAGCTTACCTTAGAGTCTGAGCTTTTCACTTTTTGTTGAAAATGAACAACAGTCCTGCACCTGGAGACTTAACCAGCTTGCCCCTCTCCTCCCTATAAAGGTGTTGCTTCTGAGTCTGTTCCTTAAGCCTGTTCCTACTTTCAGGAGACTTTTCCTCCCTACCTTAGGAGAGACAGAAGCTAGCCTTTCAGTCATAGTCTTCATAGATCTTGAGACTCACATAGATTCACATTCATAATTCTTACCTACCAATGTCCTGCTATAATGACTGTAATAACATAAACAGGATCAACAACCAAAATAACCCCTGAATCTGATATAGTTATAATGACCAAGTGTGGACTTGGAGAGGAGTGGATTTTGATACACTTGCCATCCTCAATTCACAAAGGTAAGGACTACAGGGATAGAATGTGATAAATGCTGTTCAGATAGTATTTGCAAATGTAATGTTTTGGTTCATTTTGTGAATTGCTTTTCTTTTTTAATGGTTAGATGAGTGGATGGATGAATAGAGATGAAGAAAGAGAAATGGAGAGAGGGAAAAATAGGGTTATATTTGGAAATCAGGATGATGTAATATGATAGATCACAATAAAAAATAAGATTTAAATTTATTAATGAATGGTTTGGAATTATATGTATCTTACATTTATATTTAATAGATAAATGATACAACAGGTTATTAACAGAAACTGGAAATGTTTGAGGGAATATTTTCAACCATTTGACATAGCCTCTGGGGGAAAATGATTCACTTCTTCCCTTGGTAGAGAATATTTTATTAAGCACATTTATATTTGAAGAACATATATTCTAAAATATTTATAGAACATTTTCAAATTCAAATTTCTGATTAGATACACACATATAAAGAGAAATACAAAAATGTATATCCATACACACACACACACATATATATGTATGAATGGATGAATCATCCCTTTGGGGACCACTTCCCAACTCTTACTGTCATTGGCAGGGCAGACCCCCAGAGAGGGTGACTGACTGCTACTCCCCATGGGTAGCAATGAATATAAAGGGAGAGGATAAAAGAGGGCAGAGAAACCCAGAAGTGTACTCTTTCCTGGTTCTCAGAGCTAGAAACTTCTCTTTCGAACAGCTCTCCAACAACAATATCTCTAGTCCAAGGAAATATGACTCATGCTAGGTTACTAATCACCTTCTGCCTCCTATTTCTACTTATGGCCTCAGGCGAGCCATGGGGCCAATTGTGGGCACAACCACCAGCTTTGGGAGAGCCCATTTTGTTAAAAACTACCTTCCTGTTCCTCCCCCCTGGGCACTGGATGGGTTTGCCAGAGTACTCCTGACTATGATGACTCTCTATTTCTATGCCCACATCACAAAAAAACAAAGACTAATAGTACTTAATCTTTTTTGTATGATACCATAATAAACACTGGCAAAGGACTTACAGAAATTGCAGGGAGGAGTGGAAATCACCATGAGGGTACATTGACTGGCTCCATCCAACTTCCCAGAAACCAAGACTTCTTGGCATGAATTCCTTCTGTTTATACAGAAGTAAAACACAAACTTGGGAGGAGGGCTGCTTTTTTCCATAGCTACCTTCTCTGAGCTCTGGGGTCATGGGAGGACTGGATAGGTCTTCTCATCCTCACTGCTCTGCCAGCAACAGAGGCTGCAGGGGCTAAAGAGGAAGGTGACCCAGTGACAGAATTCTGGTTCACAGATTCCTTATTCTGTTTCTGGCATCTTTCTTTCAGAACTTTCCACAGACAATCTCAGATAGCTTCACATAGTTCATGACTTTAGGAGCCAATAGAATTCTGGGGAAAGCATCTGAATATCTACAGTTGCCCTTTCCCTGGATTGGTTTATGTCTATAAAAAAACTACAAACCAAAAGAGCAAGAAAATTCTCCCAAAATATACCTGAGCTCTTTGTATCATGAGAGAGTCTCTGACTCAAAGACTATATATGAGATTACTCTAATTGCTAGCAAATTTTTAGATTATATTTGTAAATGAATGAGGTGTAAACATTTTGAAGGGAAATAGTAATTACCATGGGAGCTGCCCCGAATCCATCAAAAATGATAGTGCTAGAGTAACTTAATTTCCTTTTTTTGATGTGGTTATTAGATTGGTAAACCAAGAGTATTCTATAATCAGAGTTTACATGAATTTCAACAAGGCATTTTTAAAAAGTCCCTTATGTATACAAAATCAATAGATGTAGGTTAAATCAGAGTCCCCCCCCCCCATAACCCATAAACCACAAGTGGCTGACAAAACTGTAGTATAGCTTGAACCAAATTAAAATGGAATTGGGGAATTGTTTAACAAAATAAAAATAAAATACATCATAGCCTAAGCTTAATTGGTGGTTTTCTGAGTTAATATGCAGCCTTTTCTGTTTGAGTGTGAAATCATTGGACTAGATGATTATAGTTAGGTGATTTGAAACCATTTCAGTGACTGTTTGAAAAATAGTGGGTCTATATAGATTTCTAGCAGATTACTTTGCCATTGAACATTTTTATCAGTGACTTAGAGGAAAGCATATATAGTATATTTATTCATTTTGCAGATGACATACAATTTATTCATCAGCATAAGGAGCTACTCATGAGGCAACTTCTTCTATCACAGCAAATTGAGGTCAACAACTATTCTGCAACTTATAGGCTTACATAATTAAATGGGACCCTGACATTCTCATAGTCAGAGGCAAGACTTGAACTCAGGTCTTGCTGACTCAGACACCAACTCTAAATCCATTATGCTATACTGTCTCTCAGCCTGGAAGTCAATTAAGTGTTCATTCCTATACTTGAGTTCAAAAAAAATCACTTATACAAGTTATAGAATGAGGAAGGAATGTGAAGAGTTCATATTTAAAAAAAAGAATTGGGATTTTTGGTGGATCACAAACTCATAGTGTATTGATAGTGTGACTAGCATAGATAAACAAAATTAATTCCATCATAATTTAGATTTTTCCCAGAGTGAAGAATATGAGAGACTCACTGGATTTGGCTTTGATCAGACCATATGGGGACAGTTCTGTTCAGTTGAGAAGGGCATTGACAAATTAGCTTTCCAAATGACTTAGGGAAATGACTGAAGACCCGACCATACAAGAATCTGTTCAAGAAACTGGGAATGTTGAGCCTATGGAAGAGAATTATGGGGAGCCTGATGGCAGTCTTTAAATATTGGAAAGGCAGTTGTGTAGAGGAACATTGGATTTGTTCCATATGGCTCCAGGAGACAATTTTGATCATGGCTGGAAACTGCAGCTGAAGAGAAACCCACAAGAAGGAAGAAGGTTTGAACATTTAGAGATGCCTCCAAAGGAAATGACCATTCTACAAGAGATGGTTCCATTCTACAGGAGGTCTTCAGGCAGATTTGAATGACAACTGGTAAGGAATGTTGTACAGGGGATTTCTATTTAGACTCAGGCTTAGGTTCAGATTCAGGCTAATCTAGGTGACCTCTGTTTTTCTGGGAATTTTGTGTTTCCACAAAACCTTGGTAAGCAGATAAAGGCAATGCCTTCTCTCCTCTTGAGGGAAGGGTTTGGAGGTAGGGAATCAGGAGAGGATCTGAGAAAGCAAGGATCTAATGATTACCTAGCTGTGTGGCCTTAGGCAAGCCACTTAACCCCATTTGCCTTGCAAAAAAAAAAAAAAGAAACCTAAAAAAAAAAGCAAGGATCACTGAATCCTATTTTTTTTTAACAACATCTAACTTTGTTTGAAGATCTCTCATCTCTAACATGTGCCTCCAGGTATTCCTTGTTGAAGGGACTTGCCCAAGGTCACACAGTCTAGTATGTGGCAGAAATGGGAACTAGGTCTCCCCAAATCTGAGGGCCAACTCATTATTCATTATTTGATAAAGTGTTTATAACAGAAGTTCAAAGTTCTCTTATAATCTTTATGTACTTTTTATATTGAAATATTTGAAGATTAAGTTCATAATTTAAAAATAATTTTTTAAAGGTATGAGCCTGGGGCTAGAAAGAACAGCCAGGACTACTTACCTCAAAAGAAAACACTAGAAGTAGGTTTTGGAGGGAATAAAATTCCCATCTGGCTTCAAAATAGCACCAACCCAAGTGCATCTTGGGCCAGCCTTGAGCAGCATTGTCTTACAGTCAAACCTATGTGAATTTGAGACAAGGAAAAGAATCTCCACTAGGTATACCAGTCAAGCCAATCTTTGCTAAGATAATAACAGTATTTTAAAAAAATTCTATTTTCATTCTTTTGCTTTTCTTTTTCCTTAGCTTCCTAGTTCATGCTAGGGTTGAAAAAACAATTTCATCTTGCCTAAAAAGAGCTTTTTTCCATACCATGTGAACCATATGATAATAATACATCATTCTGCATTCCCTTGGAATTTGCAGACCACATTTTTCACAATAACCCTGTGATTGTGATGAATAACTATCACACCCCAGTTTTACAAAGGAAGAAACTTAGGCATACAGAATTACAATATTTTTGTCTAAAACAACTAATAAAAATTTAATCAGGACTTCCTGATGACAGATCCAGATTCTTTCCATTATACCACATCACAGTCTCATCCCAATGGCTGGCTAAATAGATTGATGAAGTTTTTCTTATTCAGAAGCCCAGAAAGAGTCTGTGGACCTGGTGCAGATGAAATCCATTAATTTTCACATTTTTAAGCTGAAAAGAACATAAGATCATAGATATAGACATAGAACAGGAAGAGTCCTCAGAGGCAGTCAAGCCTAAACCTTTCCTTTTACCAATGCAGAAACAAGTTAAATAACTTGTTCAAGGTCCCACCTATAGTAATTGAGAGTGAGGCTGGGTGATCTCGAGATTAGTTTTTGACTCTGAGATTCTGTGAATGGATATGGAACCCAGTACCACAAGGGGAAAATTGAGAGAGAAAGAGATAATTGATTAAACCTAGACTTTCATCTACATGAACCATTTCCTTAAAACACTATGGAAGCCTAATGAAGATGAAATCAAAGCAACCAAAGGAATTATATTGCCAAATTATATGCCAATAAATTTAATAATTTAAGTGAAATGGAAGAATATTTACAAAAATATAAATTGCCTAGATTACGAGAGGAAGTAGAATGTCTAAATAGATCTATTTTAGAAAAAGAGAAATTGAACAGGCCATAAATGAGTTTGAAGAAGCACCAGTACCAGTTGGATTTACAAATGAATTTTATTTAACATTTAAAGATCAACTTAATCTAATATTAAACAAATTATCTGGAATAATAGGCAGAGAAGGAATCCTTCCAAAATCCCTTTATGAAATAAATATGATACTTAAACCAGAAAACATAAATTTAGAGAAAGAAAATTATAGCCCAATTTCATCAATGAATATGAATGAAAAATCCTAAAATACTAGCTAAAAGATCACAACAATATGTTACAAATATTATACATTCCAACCAGGAATGCACCAAAGGTTTAACATAAGGAAAACTATTAATATAATAGATGATATCAACAATAATATTTTTAAAATCATGTGTTGATAATAGTTAGCTGCAGAAAAGGCTTTTAATAAAGTGTAACTCTCATTTCTAATAAAAACACCTGAAAGAAAGAAGTATAAATGGACTTTTTCCTTAGTTTGATTAAAAAAAAAATTTCTCTAAAACCACCAGTAAGCATTATTTGTAATGGAGACAAGTTAGGAACCTTCCCAGTAACACCAGATATGAAACAAAGATGCCCACTATCACCAATATTATGCAATGTTATTATTGTATTGAAAATCCTAGCAATAACAATAAGAGACGAAAAAGAAATGGAAGAATAGGGAACGCAATTATAGAACATCTCTTTCTGCAGAAAATATGATGATATGTTTGGAAAATCCCAAAGACTCCACTAAAAAGTTAGTTAAAACAATAATTTTTAGCAAAGTATCAGAATATAAAGTATATCCACATAAGTCATCAGCATTTTTCTATATCACAACCAAAACCCTACAAGAAGAGATAGTAAAAGACACCCCATTTAAAATAACTCCAGACAACATAAAATACAACTGTCAAAACAAACCCAGGAACTATATAAATAAAATCACAGAAGAATTTTGTATATAAAATCAGATTTAAATGGAGAAATATTAATTGTTCATGATAGGCAGGGCCAATATAATAAAAATAACAATTTTACCAAAATTAATCTGTGTGATCTATGCCATCCCAATTAAGTTAGCTAAAAAAAACAACATTCATTTGGAAGAACAAAAGGTCAAGAATATCAAAGGAATTAATGGCAAAATTTTAAAGGAAGAACGTTTAGCAGTACTAGATCTTAAAATATATTATAAAACAGTAATTATGAAAACTATCTGGTGCTGGCTGAAAAACAAAGGGAGATCAGAAGAACTGTGTAGACAAACAGTCTACAGCAGCAAATAAATATGGCAACCTTGTATTTGATAAATGTAAAGAATTAAGATGTTGAGATAATTCTTTATTTGGTAAAAATTGTTGGGGAAAACTGGAAAGCAGTATGACAGAAATTGAAATAGACCAATATCTTACATCATTTACCAAGATAAGGTCAAAATGGAAATATGACCTAGATATGGAGAGAGATTTTGTAACATAGAACAAATTATGTATCAGATTCAGGTAAATAATTTTTGAATAAACAAGAGAGAGAGAGAGAGAGAAGTATAAAATGTATAATTTTATTACATTAAATTTTAAAAGTTTTGTACAAATAAAACAAATGTAGCTGGCATCAGAGGGAAAGCAGAAAATGGGGTGCAGGGTGAAATATTTTATAGACAGTTTCTCAAATAAAGGTCTCATATCTCAAATATATAGAGAACTCTACAAAATCTATTAGAACACAAGTCATTCCCCAATTAATAAATGGGGGTCAAAGGATATGAACAAGCAATTTTTAGATAGTGAAATCAAAACAATTTATAGTCATATGAAAAAATGTTCTAAATCATTACTGATTAGAGAAATTCAAATTAAAACAACCTTGAGACATCATTTTATACCTATCAGACTGGCTAAAATGATTCAAGGTTAAAGAGACAAATGTTGGAGGGTATGTAGAAAAATTGGAAACAATTTATTGTTAGTGGAATTGTGAAATGATCCTACCATTTTGGAGAGCAACCTGGAATTATACCCAAAGAGTTATGATGCTACCTGCACTCTTTGACCCAGAAATGCCACTATTAGATTTATTTCTAAAGATGATTAGGGGAAGGGGCAGCTAGGTGGTACAGTGGATAGAGCACCGGCCCTGGAGTCAGGAGAACCTGGGTTCAAATCCGACCTAAAAAAAATGATTAGGGGAAAAAAGAAAAGAACTTATATGTTCTAAAATATTTATAGCGGCTCTCTTTGGTGGCAAAGAACTGGAAATTGCAGGGATGCCCATCATTTGGGGAATGACTGAACAAGTTGTGATATAATACGACTGTGCTATGAGAAATGATGAACTCAATGATTTTAGAAAAACATGGATAGACTTTCACACAGTAAGGAAAAAAACCCAAAATGAGCAGAACCAAGAGAACATTGTATACAATACAATATTATTTTAAGAACAACTTCGAGTAAGTCAGTCATTTTGGGGGGTGGTTTGAAAGGCAATGGGGTTAAGCGACTTGCCCAAAGTCATACAGCTAGGTAATTATTGTCTAAGGTCAGATTTGAGCTCAGGTCCTCCTGACTTCAGGGCCAAAGCTCTATTCGCTGCACCACCTAGCTGGCCCTAAGTAAGCCATTTTTAATATTATTAATGCCCAAACTAACTAGGACATATGAGGGAAGATGCTATCTGCATCCAGAGAAAAATCTGATAAATAGAAGGATGTTGAGAATGATCATACACACACCTATGGACACACAATTATTTCTGATGATAGTCATCGCTAGGGCAAGGGGAGAGAGAGAAGAAGAAGAAAAAAGAAATTTACATAATATATATTTTAAAAGAAAATCTGGTTGTACATAATAGATTTGCAGCTTTATATGCAATCATTTTTTTATTATTTTGTGTTATGGAAATGTGTGCTTTATTTCATAAGTTAAAAATAAATAAAAAATTTTTTAAAGCATTATGAAAGCCAACCAGGCCCTCCACAACAGAGTTGGAAAGAGAGTCTGGGCTTGGGAGTCAGCCATCCCTTCCATTTCTTATGCAAAGTTGTCCTCTAGAAATTTCTACTACATGTATACCTCAAAGAAAGACAGAAAGGACCCAAAAGTACAAAAATACTAATAACAACTCTTTTTGAAGTGGCAAAGAACTGAACACTAAGGGCGGCGTTTATCACTTGGATGCTGGCTAAACAAATTATGATGTATAAATATAATGTTATTTTCATTGCAACTAGCTAGTGCACTGGAATCAGAAAGACCTGAGTTCAAATCCACCCTCAGACACTCAGTAACTGTGAGACCCTGGGGAAGTCACTGAACCTCGGTTGGCCTGTTTCCTCAACTATAAAATTGAGAGATAATAACAAAACTTATAAGATTGTTGTGAGGATCAAATGAGATCATATTTTTCAAGAGCTTAGACACCTAGAGGGCTTATTCCCTTTCCATTCATAAGAAATGACAAAAGTTAGAATTTCAGAGAAACTTAGAAAGGCTTGAATGAACTCATGCAGAGTTAACTGAGTAAGAGAATAATTTATACAATAGCAGAAACATCATAAAGACAAAAACACCATGCAATGGCCAAACAAGATTCTAGAAGACAGACAGAGAAGTGATGGATTTAAAATGGAATAACACCTGCATCTTTGAACATGAACAACATGGAAATTTGTTTGCTTATCTATGCATATTTGTTACAAAGAATTTGGTTTTTTTCCCTTTTCCATTGGAAGGGGGAGGTGGAAGGGAGAGTAAAAAGTCTTTAATGAAAAATAAATAAAATGAAAGATTTCTTTATAGAAGAGAATCTCCTTTGTAGGAGAGAACAAATTAGAAAATGATGATTGCTTAAAACAATCATGAGTGTATACAGTAGATTTTTAATATGAAATACCTCTTTGGATATCATTTGTCTTATTTCTTGCAAATATCATCAAGATTCTAAATCTGAATAGAAAGTTGTGGTCCTGAGCCCACAGAGTGTTTCCTGTCTCTTCCACCAATCAACTCAGGCAAGCAACTGAAACACATCAGCTATGTTAGGAACAAGCTAAACTATTTCTCAATTTTTTTTTAAAAAAATCTATATCCCCTTTTCATAGTGAATTTGAGGACAGGGTAAGATAAGAAGAATCAAAAGTCTTCCTGCCTTTTGACTTGGGTTGAAGATAGGGAGAAAAGGAAAAGATATAATCATAAAAGGACAACCAGGTGGTGCAGTGTATAGAATTCTGGACCTGAAATCAGGGAGACCTGAGTTCAAATCCAGCCTCAGACACTTATTAGCTGTGTGAACCTGAGCAAGTCACTTAACCCTGTTTGCCTCAGTTTCGTTATCTGTAAAATGAGCTGGAGAAGGAAATGGTGAACTACTCCAGTATCCTTGCCAAGAAAACCCCAAATGGGGTCATGAAGAGTCAGACACAACTGAAAAGCACAATCACAGTGGGGAATTGGAAGAACAGAGAGAATTCTACTTGAAACACAGAGAGGCGATCTAACTGGTAAAGTGAGGCAAGGTCCCTTTTCCTACATTTCAAGTCTGAGAGGCTCTACGCTGTATTCAGGTTTTCTTAGGATAAGTAGGGCTGTCTGATCCAAGACCATCTGGTAAATAGCAGTAAGCCTGGATTTGGCTCCCTTTCTATAAGACCTTATGATGGATTCAGAGATGCTTTACTGTTTCTTACTGCCAAGAATTCTGGCCACAGTTCATATTCATAGAAAAGAGCCCCTTTTCTCACACTCTTTCATCATCCCTATCATCAGGCAAATTGCCTATAATTTAGCCATATTCTCCAAGCAGTTACTGTGCAGCTGTTCTTTGTTGTTGTTTTTTGGTAAGATAGTGGGGTTAAGTGACTTGTTCAAGGGCACACAGCTAATAAGTATCAAGTGTCTGAAGATGGATTTGAACTCAGGTCCTCCTGACTTCAGGGTCAGTGCTCTATCCACTGAGCCACCAAGCTATCCCCTGAGTAATTAATTCTTAACCTTTGTCGTGGGCCACGAGGGAAAAGTGTTTCTTGAAGCAGAACTTTTAAGGTCTAGATATTGTCTGAATCCTCCATGTTTGGGGTTTCCCTTCAATTAACATATGGGGAATGCTTTGGGAATCTTGGTACTACTGAAGTAAGTTCGAGATTGTCCAACTGAATATGTTGCCCACTTGATGCATTCTGAATGTCATTTCCTAGGACAAAGCATTGAGGATAATTTCAACATACGTTAAATTTGGATGGATGAATTTGGGGTTTTAGTAGGATTAAAAATTGGGCAACTAGGTGACTCAGTGGAAAGAGCACCAACTCTGGAGTCAGGAGAACCTGAGTTCAAATGTGACCTCAGATACTCGATACTCACTAGCTGAGTGATCTTAACCCTGATTGCCTTGCATTCAGAGCCAACTCCAGTCATCCTGATCCATACTTGGTCACTGGATCCAGATGGCTCTGGAGGACAAAGTGAGGCTGGTGACTTAACACAGTGCCCCCCCACCCCAAATCCAATTCATGTGCTTGTCGTGGTATCCACCTCCCTGACATCATGGTCTTCTTTGAGAACAAAGAATGAACAACCATTAGAGATATATTCCCTTGTATCTAATATTTATCTCCTACTAAATTATAGCTATCTCGAGAGGCAGTTTGACATAGCAGATACTATACTTGACTTGGAGTTAGAAAATCTAGGTTCAAATCATGATGGTACACAGGTAGGCATTCCTGGATCTCAGTTACCTCTCTTGTAAAATGGAGATAACAATCATAACCTACTTCAAAGGATTTGCTAAGGTTATGATGAGTAAAGGTAGTTGGAAAACTTGGCAGTTTTTATATAATTATCAATTATTATTATTATCATGGTTCATCTGTATAGTTTGTGTGTTCTTCAGAAGGAAATAATTCATCAATTCCCTTTCAAAGATTAGGTTTGAAAGGGGCAAGAAAAGAAGGAAGAAGGACAACATTGGCCACCTGAGATGATGACAAGGGATACCACTAAAGGGCATACCATGGGTAGATTGGTATCACCAAAAAGATTAACAATTTCAAACTTCTAATCCAGCCTAACCCAACAAGAAACATCATCTTCATGCTCATCCTCATCACCTGATGCTTTCTGTTATGCCTTACACATGTGGGCCTTTTGTTTTTGATGTTCAGATGTGTCTGACTCTTTATGAACTATTTTGAGGTTTTCTTGGCAAAAAAAACCCCAAAACTGAAGTAGTTTGTGATTTGTTTCCAGCTCATTTTTACAGCTAAGGATACGGAGGCAAAATTTAGTGGCTTGCCCAAAGTCACACATCTAGTAAGGGTCTAAAGCCAGATTTGAACTCGGGAAGTTTAGTCTTCCTGACTCTAAGCATGGCTCTTTCTCTACTGCACCACTTAATTACCCTCACCTGTGGGTTGGTGCTGCTGCTATTAAGAACTAGATAATGAAGCAGTAAATCTTATGAATTTAACTTAAAATTGCAACTAGCCTATTTCCGGGCAGATCAGACTCTTGGTACCAAACCCACTAACAAGATTTAAGTTCATAAAACTTCTACCTGACTGAGTTTATATGTCTGTGGGGTTTTATACTCATTAGAACCAACTAGTTTTTCTTCTCTTTTATTTCATATCAGTAACAAGTATTGTATTTTCACAATCATAAGCAAATCGAGAGTGAAATGGAAGATGGAGAGTTGGAAGACCTGGGTTTTAATCTAGACTTCACTACTCTTAGACAAATTATTGAATGATCTTAAATGAATAATTCTCCCTCTCTGGACTTTTTATCTCTTCATTGGTAAAGAGAGGCAAGCTTAATTTCTTTTTTGTTTTTAGATTTTTCAAGGCAATGGGGTTAAGTGGCCTGCCCAAGGCCACACAGCTAGGTCATTATTAAGTGTCTGAGGTTGCATTTGAACCCAGCTACTCCTGACTCCAAGGCCAGTGCTCTATCTATCCACTGCACCACCTAGCCGCCCCGCAAGCTTAATTTCTAAGGTACCATGCCTCAAACAATAATTTTACTCTAAGTCTTGTGTTTAGTGACAGCCTGAGAAACTTCAAAAGGCTTCTTTCTCAGAAGCCATCAGAATATTCAGTCAAACTGAAGACATTCTGTGGGCACTTCAGCTCCTTGAAGAAGAGCTGATCATTATGTTTGGGATTCTCAGATCCCCAATTCTGTATAGCAAAACACAATTGCTCTAAGGACAAAGAAGCTTTAAACCCACTAGAATCCAGGCATGGGACAGCTTGACCTTATGTCTTGTGCTGTGCTGGAGCATATCATGTAAATCAGCAAATACAGATCAGGGATTCATTCAATGTTGTGTTTGCTGGTAATAATACAGATTATTTAAAAGTGTGTACTGCAGAGAACTGGCTTTCAAATCAGCCCATCCTTGCTTAGATTACTCCACAAATTCATTTCAAGGGACCAGGAGAACAAAGCACATTCATTTCTCTCCACTCCCACAAAAGTATGACTTATTTTTAGGTTGATTAGCTTCTTGTGAATGAGAATGCAATCTTTCTGCCATAGCTGTGAAAATTAAACCCTGCTTATTTGTCAGCTCTCTGAGAAGCAAAGATGTCACTGATTTCGTAGGCCAATCTTAAAAAAAAAATTAACCTGAAGGAGTAGATATATGGACGAATGTCAACAGAATTTTTAGTGCTTGAATTCTTACCTAAGGCTTTTAACTACAGTCATTATAGGGCTGCTGGGGGGGGGGGGGTGTCTTTATATCACTTTGAAAAGAAGGAGGAAATCCATACTCCTGCTCCAGAATATCAGGCTACAGAGGTAGAGCTAAAAGCATCCTTATTCATTTTTACAACTGAGGAAACTGAGCTCAGAAATATAAAATAACTTGTCTAAATTAGAACACAGGAGTCAGATAGGATTTGAAATCACATCCTGTGAATACAAACACAGGGTTGATTCACCCTGCTTCCCTAGAGTGGTTGGCAATTTATTTAATCAACAAAGAAGAAGTACTCTTTTTTTAATGGGGGGGGGGTTTGGTTTTTGCAAAGCAAAGGGGTTAAGTGACTTGCCCAAGGTCACACAGCTAGATTAATTATTAAGTGTCTGAGGTTGGATTTGAACTCGGATCCTCCTGACTCCAGGACCAGTGCTCTATCCACTGCATTACCTAGCTGACCCCCAAAGAAGTACTTTAACCAACTTGTTCAGTCATTTCAGTTGTGTCTGACTCTTCACAAGTCCATTTGGGGTTTTCTCGGCAAACATACTGGAGTAGTTTTCATTTTCTTCTCCAGCTCATTTACAGATGAAGAAACTGGGGCAAGTGAGGTGAAGTGACTTGACCAGAGTCACATAGCTAAAAAGTTGAATTTGAATTCATGATGATGGGTCTTCCTGACTTCAGGTGACTCTCATTAATCAAATTAAGATTTTTTTTAACTAATGAGATTCTCCCATGTGGACTTAAAATCTCCAACCTACTAGAACTTTGGGTTTTTCCACTAAATGCTCTTAAAGGAAAGTCAATCATTGGATTCTGGAAGCTGCTGGCACAAATCTTGGGTGAAACACAACTGAGACACAGGCTCATTTTCCAGGGCTAGAATTATAGGGCCTCTTGGTGAGGAATTGCTGTTTGGTATTCTAGTCCATTATCCCTCCAAACCCCCAGCCTCGCTGTGCTGCATATTCAGACACTGCCCTCCTCTCATACTTTATCTTGTGTTTTATATTTTCACATCTTCAAAAGACATAAAACTGTGGAATCAGGAGCAGGGAGTCATTGATGGGAAATGATTTTGGTTCCAGTAGATTTGGGGTGACTGAAAGAAAGGGTCATATCTAAAGTGATGATCCGTAATTGGGATAAATAGGTGCTGCCTTTAGTTAACTGCTGCTGCATCTCAGGAAGGAAGATTTGGGCAGACAGCGGCTTATATGGAAAGAATTCCAGTTCTAGTCAACTGTAACTCTATTCAAATGTGTGATCTACCTGCTAAAAACAGCAACAAGAACACCACCACCCTGACTGACTCTGCAGAACAGAAATATTTGGACCAAAACAAAGGAGTGGATCGTCCAACTCTGGTCCCTAGTGGTCCAGATCATATTTAGATCTTTGTACTCACAGTATATTTGAGAATGGATATTGGAAACTGGAGAAGAGGAAGGAAGGAAATATTCATGAAGCGTCTACTATGTGCCAGAGGCTTTATAAACATTGTCTTGCTTGATCTTTACAATAATCCTGGAGGTAGATGTTAATATTGGGCCAATTTTACAATTGAGGAAACTGTGACTAAGTAATTTGCTCAAATTTACAGATGAGGAAATCAAAGCGATCCATAGTCATATGAAAAATTGCTCTAAATCATTACTTATTAAAGAAATACAAATTAAAAGGTCTCTGAAGTACCACCTCACACCTCTCAAACTGACCAATGTGACCAGAAAAGACAATGATCAATGTTGGAAGGAATGTGGGAAATCTGGGACACTAATACATTGTTGGTGGAGCTGTGAACTCATTCGACCTCTCTGGAGAGCAATTTGGGATTATGCTCAAAGGGCAACAAAGATGTGCATACTCTTTGATCCAGCAATACTACTACTGGGTCTATACCCTGAAGAGATCATGAATAAGCATAAAAGCATCACTTGTACAAAAATATTCATAGCAGCCCTGTTTGTGGTGTCAAAGAATTGGAAATTAAGTGAACGTCCATCAATTGGGGAATGGCTGAACAAATTATGGTGTATGTATATTATGGAACACTATTGTTCTATCAGAAACCAGGGGGGATGGGAATTCAGAGAAGCCTGGAGGGATTTACATGAACTGATACTGAGCGAGATGAGCATAACCAGAAAGACATTGTACACCCTAACAGCAACATGGGGGTGATGATCAATCTTAATGGACTTGCTCATTTCATCAGAGCAACAATCAGGGACAGTTTGGGGTTATCTGTGATGGAGAATACCATCTATATCCAGGGAAAGAATTGTGAAGTTTAAATAAAGACCAAAGACTATTACCTTTATTTTTTTTTAAAAAAAAAAGATATCTTATTATATAATTTTGCTATCTCTTATATTTTATTTTTTCCTTAAGGATATGATTTCTCTCTCATCGCATCCAATTTTGATCAATGTATACCATGGAAACAACATAGACTATCAGACTGCCTTCTGGGCGGGGGGGAGGAAAGTGAGATGGGGGGAAAATTGTAAAATTCAAAAAGCAATAAAAAAAAGTAACTTGCTCAGAATCATACAGCTAGTGTTAGAAGCCAGCCTTGAACTAGGGTCTCCCCATCTGCAGGCCTACCCCTAGATGTGAAGAAGTGTAAAACCTGGAGGGCTTGAAAACCATTGCCCATTCCTAGAGCTTTGCTAATACAGTAAGGACAAAGAAAACCCCAAATGACTTATCAACAGGCTTATATGACCTCAAATTGGAGCTAGCTGTGGTTGGGACCAACACTGTCAAAGCATAGAACCTTGCCAAAAGGTATCCTATCTTAAGGTCATTTTGTGGATTCATCTAAGCATTCACATTTTTTCAGTCATGAAAGACCCCACTTGGGTTCTTCTTGGCAAAGATATTTGAGGGGTTTGCTATTTCCTCCTCTAGTCCATTTTACAGATAAAGGATTGAGGCAAGCAGGGTTAAGTGGCTTTCCCAAACTCACATGGATAAGTGTCTGATTTGAGCTCAGGTCAAATGTGAATTCCAGTCTTTCTGACTGCAGACCTGGTTCTCTATGCACTGGACCCCTGGCTACACTAGCATACCTCTTATTAAATTCTGCAAATCTAATAAGAGGAAAATTTGATTTAAAAAAATTCTATTTCATAATTACTGGTTGGGAAGGTATGATTAGGCATAGTTTCCTCTGAAAAAAGATCTGAAGTTTAGAGAACCACAAACTTCAAATGAATCAGCAGATAGTGTGATGTGGCCAGGAAAAAACCCTCAGGTAATCTTTGATCAGTGAAGGGTGTCTTAAGAATAAGGAAGTGATGGTCCTGCTATTACATGGTTCTGGATATCACATTTTAGCAAGGACATCGATAAGGTGGAGAGTGTCCAGAGACCTAGATTTAGACTTGAAAGAGCCATGGATGTTTTTCCTGACAAAGAGAAGACTGAGGAGATTATATCTTCAAGTATCTGAGGAATTGTCTTAGGGAAGAGGGATTTGGTTTGATCTGTTTGACAGGAGAAAGCAGAAATGGGGTCAATCCATGGAAGAAGCAAAGAGGAAGATTCTGTTTCATCCCCTTCCCTGGGGGGTGTTAAAAGTGAAATCCCTACTATGTGACTTTGGATAAGTTACTTTAACCTCTTGGTCACCAGTTCTTATAAAAATGAGGGGATTTTAAGAGGGGACTAGATGTCTTCTAACATCTTTTCTAGTTCCTCAATCAGGAAAAAAGAAACAACTTCCTAACAATTAGAGTTGACTAGTATGGAACTTGAAACCTTGAGAGATTGCAGGTTCTCCCTCTATGGGGGTCTTCAAGCAGAAGCTGAAGGCTCGCCTGCCTGGTGTGTCATAGTGGGGACTGGTTGGTTTCTGAGGTTCTTCCCTATTGTGTGATTCTGACCTCTGTGGTGTGACCTAGTCTATCCTTTATTCTTGCTCCTTTCTTAGTATCTTTGACTTACTTTCTTGAGAAGTCCTCATAACTCAATAAGCTTTGGGCTTATTCTTGTACTTGAAAGCCTGCCCTGGTTTCCCAGGATGTTCTTGATTTTTCTAGTCCATTGACAGACCTAATCCCTAACATGGATATACTGACTCATTTCCTTCTGAGCAAACTGTTTTGTGCAGACAAGCAACCAAAAAAAAATCTTGCTTTCCTTGAAATATCCCCATTGGGGATGCCAGAGGTCTCTGATTGGTAGCTATAGGTGAAACAGATCTCTGAAGAACTGACTAGACCCTTCTCTTGGTTCTAGGAAAGATTCTAAATAAATTGCCCTGCCTAGTATCTATTGTGAATCTCATCTCTTGACCTTCAAGATGGACCCACCATGTGGACTCTCAGGTAACACAAACCCAATTTGTAGACCGCTGAGAACTTCATAGATTTAATGTTCTCCTAGAGAGCATAAAAACCTCACAAGTCCCAAACTGACCTGGTGGTAGTTGAAATAAACAGTGGGTTTTTTAGTCTTCCCAGGAAATTAAGGGCAAATCCCGATGGTTCTGAGGGTGGAAATAATAGGTGATTAGTTGACTGGTGCTATCCAATTCAACCATGATTTGGACCAGGGGGGAGGTCACATCCTGAGCCCAGGGCTCCTAAACAGAAGACCTAGAATGCATGTATGTCTCACACACAGCCAAACCCTGAGCTAGCACTCCCTCCCCAATACCAGAACTCTAGGGATGTTTTTAGGTCTCTTGAAGTGTTTCCTTTGCTTAGGTGGTAAGATAAATGATGATGATGATGATGATGATAACTGACATTCATACAGTTTGAAAAGTTCTTTACAGACATTTGAGCCTTACAAGGAACCAATGAAACAAGTATAGCGGGTATTGTTATCCCTATTTTACAGATTTGGAAACTGAGTCTCAGAGAGGATAAGTGACTTGCTCAGTCAGTAAGTGGTCAAAGCAAAGATTTCAACCAATATCATCTGTCTCCAAGACCAGTGCTCTTTCTACTACATGCATGGCTTCTACAGTTGTGTGACCAGCCATTACATGAACAGATAAAGAACACAAGCCACCATCTGGTATGTCATCTCCAGGGCTATCCCTTCTTCTATTGGGCTGGTAGCCACACCCAAATCACCAGCAAATATCTGTTACTCTTTCTCACTAACATACCCCATATGGAACAGTTGGGTGACATAACTGGCACATCGCTAGACTTGGAATTAGGACGATCAGACTGCCTCGACCATCTATGACTTGTGAATCTGGAAATCCATCATCCTTTCTGAGCCCTTAGTGTCCTCATCTGTGGAATAGGATCACGGTAACCCTCTGAGTTGTTGTGAGGATCAAATGAAAGTGCTCTGCCCACTTTAAAATCCTATAAAAATGCTAGCTCTTATTACTATCAAACTGGGATTATTTAGCTTGCAGAAGAGATATTGTAGCTGTCGTCAACTATTTTAAAAGTTATTATATAAAGTTAGGAAAAAATGTAGAATTTGGAATGAGAGGATCTGAGATTGAATCTAGATTCTAATAATTTCTACCAATATGTTCTTGGTCGAATGCTTTCACCTGGGTTGTAGTTTCTTCAATTGTTGAATAAGGGTATCAAAATGGATGACCTTGGAGGTCCCTTTTGGTTCCAAGTGTATGAACTGATGAACTATTAGAATTATTCTGCTTGGTTCTAGAGGAGGGCTGGGGCACCAAATGAAATTAATTTCAGCTTCATATAATAGGCTGCTTCATTTGAATTCCTTTTTAATGGAGGGATTCAAGCAGAGACCTGAAAACAATTTTTTCAGAACACTATAAAGGGGATACATGCCTCTAGAAGGTCAAGAGCATCCAAGTTTTTCTATTGTTATCCAAAGGATCAAAACCCATGTATGCAAACTGCAAGAATTTAATTATAAAATTAATTACTTTCCACTTCAATTATAATTGTTAATTGATCCAAGCTTAACCAGAATGCCACCTTAAGTAGCAGTTGGTTACACAACAGTAGTGGGAGACAGGGAGTTGGAGTCTCCTGACCTACTTGTGTGCTAACTAAATTAGATAAAACTTTTTCCCCTTAAAATTCTCAGGAAGGTCACCTCCCCAAATCAAGTGGGCTACATTGAGCCTTTTGGTCAGAGGGCATATTGGACTAGACCATCTCTGTCAAATCTAAGAGTTGATGGCATTCCTGATTTGCAGGGACTGATGAAAGGCTTTCATAAGTAACATATACTCTAGCGGATGGGGAGGATAACTTCTTTCAACTCAGGAAGCTGTCAGATCTTACAGTGGAGTGCCTCTCTTATGCTCCCAGAGATGTAACTCTTTTCTAAGAAAATTACGCAGAGGTAGAAAGCAGAGGCTCCAGGGCCCCAGTTAGACCTTCTATAGCCAACTTGAACCAGTGCACTTGTACTTGTCCTCATCTTGCTAGTGTATGGGCAGTAAAGTGCAAAGCAGCTGGTGAAAGAGAGAAGACAGTGGCTACAAGCAATTGATGCTTTTCTTTAAATCCTTCTCACACTGCAGGTTGCTCTCAGGTGACTACTTGTCCCTTCCAGGATGGCACTGGGGATTCCTATTAAACTTATTTTAACTTTAAAAAAATGTTTGGAGTGGTGGTGGTCACCTGCATGATTTTCCTTGCATCCTCTACCATTTAAAGAGATAGCCCTGGGTGGCTAGGTGGCGTAGTGGATAAAGCACCCGCCTTGGAGTCAGGAGTACCTGGGTTCAAATCTGGTCTCAGACACTTAGTAATTACCTAGCTGTGTGGCCTTGGGCAAGCCACTTAACCCCATTTGCCTTGCAAAATAAAGAAAGAAAGAAAGAAAGAAAGAAAGAAAGAAAGAAAGAAAGAAAGAAAGAAAGAAAGAAAGAGAGAGAGAGCCCTGCCCTGAGTCTCTCCATTCTGAGGGGACCTTTTGACATCAAAGTTCGATTTGGAGTCAAACCATTCATTCTTCCCAAGTGTCTCATCTATTTACAGTAAGATAGTTTCTAAGGGAAGTGGATCACAGAAGACCATAGAGGTGGGAAGAGCCAAGGAGGCTACTGAACTAGTGCAGATGGGAGGTAGTAAGGGTTTCTACTATCATTGGAGAATGGGGACTATATAAGAGGAATTAGAACCCAACAGAAGTTGGATCCAGAGAGTGAGAAAGAGGAAAGAATCAAAGAAATAAATCCTGTAATCAAACCCTGGGTTTTCACACATGGAGAAGGGATAGTAACACTGAAGTCAGAAGGTAGAACAATTGTATACTCTGATCAAGACAATGATCCAAGGCAATTCTAAAGGATACATGATGAAAAATGCTATCCACCTCCAGAGAGAGAACTGGAGAACTTTATGGGGAGGGGGGGTGGCAGTCTGGGTATTCTTTCGAAACATGGCTGATATGGAAGTATGTTTTGCTTCACATGTATACCCAGTGTCTCGGAGAGGGGAGGGATGGAAGAGGGGAAGATAATTTGGAACTCAAAAATTTTTAATTGTCAAAATTTTTTTCAAGTAATTGGAAAATAATGAAATAATTTTTAGTAGAATAACATTTAGTAGAAAAGATCATCCTGGTTTGAAACTTGTTGAGTTTGAGGTATCAATGGGTCATCCATCTAGAGTCTAATGAGATGATAGAGATAGGGAAGCACAGGATGGAAGTCAAATATTTGGAGTCATCTTCATAGTAGTCATAGTTGAAGGCAAGGGAGTGAATGAGATGGTTGAAGGAGGAAATGCAGAGAAGAGAGGACCAAGGACAGATCTCTAGAGAAGAGCCTGCCTAAGGTTAAAGAGAACTTTGAGCAGTCAACAAAAAGAGAGAACTGATATTAGAGTTAGGAGAATGTAGGTATTTCTGAAACCAAAGGAAAGAATATCCAGTAGAAAGGGGTGGCTTTCAGGCAAAAAGTTTGCCATAGAGTGCTCATGGATGTGGAGTTGGAAAGGACTTTGGTGATCAGCTAGTTCATTCCCCTCATATTATAGTAGAGGAAGCAGAGAGTCAAAAGGCTTGGGTGGTTTGCCCAAGATCACTGTTAGCAAGACTTGAATCTAGGCCTCCTGCTTACAATATCTAATATTCTTTCTCCTACACCAAGATGTCTGATCCTGACTCCCACACCAGTTAGACCAAAATCAAACCGAGATTGTCTCACAGCTCATTGATTAAGCCGTTGTCCCAGAGATTGAGGATGGCGATAGTAGAGGTCTGGGCTCTCTAGCAGAAGAAACCATCTTTGGAGAGACTGGGCCAATAGCAGTGTATTCAGCTGGCATCAGAGACCTTGGACTAGTGGAAGCTACCACTAGAAGCAATTGCCATCCAAAGAATTGCCTTTTCAGGGAGTGTGCCCCTTAATGGCTTTGTATGGCAAAAATTCTGGCTCTCTGGGTACAACAGCCACAACTAAGGAGAACTTCATGAGAACTTTGTGAAAAGAGAAAAGGAGTCAGTGCAAGTGAAGTTGTCATTTACCCCTCTGCCACTTGTGTTCCCTATGTGTGTCCTTTACTACCATGTATGTTACGTTTGTGCCCTCTCCCCCATTGACCCCTGGTGTATTTGTGGGAGAGTGTGCTCCAAAGCTGGCATGAGATGACTCTTGTTTTGCTATATCATTGTAGAAGCTAGTTGTATGACTGATTTTTAGAGGGAAGTACAGCAGTGAGGACTCATGAGTTAACGGTATTAGAAATACAGCCCCTCTGGGTTATTTCTCCAGTCCTTACAGTGAAATGCGGCCTCTCTCCGGGCACCAGTGCTGCCGTTGTAAATGAGAATTATGAGAATCGCCTCAGAGAAGCTGCACCCTCTTTGTGGACCTCATCAACACCCTGTTATTTTGTCAACACTAAAATTTTGCAGCCTGAGACCCAGGTCTCACCCCTCACCAGCCCTCTTTGGATCCTTGTTGTGATTCCTGGTTTTGATGCTTCAGTCTCCCTCCTCTGTTCTTTTCATTTCTATGGTTTGTCTAATTCACTCCATGAGGTTGATTATCCTTCCCCAGAAATTTTTCAAGCACAACCTTCCTTTTCTGCCTTTTTTTATCTCAAATGGAAGGACTCATTTAGCCCCAAAGACCTAGCTCAGCTACAGTTCTCAACAGACCCCTATTGCAGACACTGTGACACAGAGTATGTGGCAGGGGTCACTTGGGAGCAAGAATAGAGCAGAAGCATCCCAGAGGAATGACAACCCAGTGTAGTATATGATTACAACGGGATATTGTGGGGTCGTAAGAAAATATTAATATGAAGAATTCAGAGAAGGATGGGAAACCTTCTATGAACGGATGCAGAGGGGGGTAAGCAGAACCAGAAGAGCGATAGACATGATGGCTACAACAAAGCCAATGAAAAGAAATCAATAAGCATTCATTAAACTCCTACTGTGTGGCAAGACTCTACTAAGTAAGGGGAATACAGATACAAAAGAAGTTTCAAGCCCTTTCAGACACTGAATAATTATAACATTATATTGTTACCATATTGACCTTGAAAAAGAGACCTGGAAATTTATCTCCTTTCTTTTAACAGAGAGGTAGGGGTAGGGGTGGGGGTCTACAGGTTCCAGATTTGAGCATACCCTACTAGATGCAGTCACTGTGTCAGTTTTGCTTATCTGTTTTTCTTTATTTCATTTTTGTGTCACGGTGAAAGAAGAAGAGTATTTCTGTGAAAGATCATAATGTAAAAATAAAAGTCAACAATAGAACTTAATTGCATTTTTACTGGGACAGAAAATCTGTGGTGTAAAGGTTTTTGTGAAGCATTGACATGTACCTTTTATATTTGTTCAATTTTCTTAGTAAGAGTGAAACTTTTCTTTCCTTACCATATGGTAAACCTTGGAGTATCTCTCCTTTTTTTATAAGAAAAATCTTTCATAGAAAAAAGGGGTCCTCCCTCAGAAAGAAAAGAAACAATATCATTTTGATCAAAATGGTTTTTTTCTAAACAAAAGTAAGATTTCAATTCTTTGTCTTTCCAGATAAGTGATTACTTGAAAGTAAGGATTTTCCCTCTTTGTATTTGACATTTAGATTTTTCTATTTAGCCTGGAGAGTTAAGCCTTTGGTTGTTGAGCCCTCTACCCCTATCAAATGGGGCTGCTAAGACAATCAGTGCTGACTCCCGTGACCTGGAACTGCAGTTAATCTGAGGAGCAGGTGTAGATGCAGACATTGATATGTTCCCATTGCCAACCTTGACAAATAGAAGGCAATTAATAAATGCTTGATGATTTATTGATCAGACTTTTTGCTGACTGTCCTGGGGAAATGCCACTAGGTGAAGCTGGTAACAAAAGGCACGCCCAAGTCTTAACTCTTCAGATGGTTTTTAGATGTCAAGGCGAGTTTCCATCTCCGAATGTTGGTTTTTAAGGCTGGGCTAACCTTTTCATCTCTGGATAGAAAATCGGCCTTAAATAGCTGGATTTGAGGTCTGCCTAGGCAATCGCTGTCGCATGGATGGAGCCTTAGGCTTAGAGTCAGGAAGATCTGAGTTCAAACCTGCCCTCAGGCACATACTTCTAGCTTTGTAATCCTGGACAAGCCACTTAACCTCTATTTACCTCAGTTTCTCCCTCTGTGTATTGGGAATTATAACAGTACCAACCTGACAAGAAGATCAAATAAGATAATATTTGTAAAGTGCTTTGCCAGGCATGTTATAAGCTATATAAATGTTGTAGAACTGCTTACTTCTTCCCTTTCCCCATCTTATGAATCATACCGACCGCAAGACCTTGGACAAGTCACTTAATTTCTCAGTTCCCCCAAAGCTATGTGGTTGTCTCACAGTAGCAGAACTGGCCTCTGTGAAGGGAGTTTTTCACATCAGGGATTTCCTTTGCTGAAGGAAATCCCAGAACCTTCACAACTGCTTTTGGACTCCAAGTAGGGGCTGGGAGGGTAGCAATAAAGCAAAGATGGTGTGAATAAGAAAAGAGAACAATGAAACGGATTGATTGGCCAGGTATCAGCAGACAGGCAAAAGGCTGGTGGGGGATGCCTCTCTACCCTTCACTGACTTAGAGGACCTGAGCGAATGGCTTCTGCCAGCACAGACAGGGCCACAGCTTTTCTGCAACTTGAGGTCCTAGAGAGAGAGAGATGTCTAACCTGAGAGGTTAAGGGACTTGTCCAGGGTCACACAGGCAGGTGGGCAGAGGCAGGCCTAGGATCCAGGTCTTCTGGGCTCTGCAACCAACTCTTTATTCACTGCCCCTCCTCTCCCTCTACACTGATGCCTTAAAGAACTCTCAAAAGAACTCTGTATTAGAAACTCAAAAGTTTCAAGTTGGAGTCTATTTTGTTGGGGCAGCTAGGTGATGTCATAGTAGATAGAGTGCTGGGCCTGGAGTCAGGAAGACTTGAGTTCAAATTCTACCTCAGACCCTTAAATGCTCTGGGACCCTGGGCAAGTCACTTCACCCTATTTGCCTCAGTTTCTTCATCTGTAAAATGAGCTGGAGAAGGAAAAGGCAAACTACTCAGTGTCTATATCAAGAAAACCCCAAATGGGGACACAAAGAGTTAAGAGACGTTAGAAAAAGGACTTGGAGGCATCTAGATGGTGCAGTGGATAGAGCACCATCCCTGGAGTCAGGAGTACCTGAGTTCAAATCCGACCTCAGACACTTAATAATGACCTAGCTGTGTGACCTTGGGTAAGCCACTTAACCCCATTGCCTTGCAAAAACACCTAAAACAAAAGAAAAAGAATATAAAAAAAGGACTCAACAACAGAAGTCAGCTTGGCACTTACCCTTTGCTGGGTGACTTCCTGTACACTGAGTGGACTGAACTTCAGATTAACATTAGCTCCAGATTGTGTGGGTCACCATTGATTGTTTCAGGGGCTCAATTAGATTGGGATAGAGCAGATCAACAACCAAAGGTCTACGTCTCCAGGCCTAACCAGAACAATCTAAATGTCATAGAAACACTTTCTCCCCAGAGCCTTTGACCCATGAATCTCAGAGCACTGGACATACACCACTGACAACAAATAAAATTTTGACTTTTGACAAATAAGAAATAGAATATGAAAGATGAAATGACTGGTGGGGCAGCAATTCATCAGTCAACGGTTTTATCCAAAGAAACTTTTTTTTAAGGGGGAAGGAGACTGACTGCCTTCCTTGCTGATTACTTTCTGCTTTGCAGAGTGAGTAATTGAAACTTGTTTTTACCCTGATAATTGTGGATTTATACTACCTTCAGGACAAAGGAGACTTGGGAAACTTGGTGAGTATCATTTAATAAGTTCCACCCAGGCTGCAATGAAGCCATATTAATTAATTTATCTCAGACAGAGATAAATACTCCACTTTTAATAAATACTCCACTCTTGTTCACCAGGTACCAAAAGAATGCTAACATATTTATTAAGGCAACTTGAGTTAGGTCAACTACTTAGCCTGGAGTCAGAAAACCTGGGTTCAAATCCAGCCTCAGCAAGTGTTGAGTGACTTTAGCCATGTCACTTAACCTCTGAATTCTTCAGGCAGCTCTTTGATCTATTAAATCCTAGCTGGTAGAGAGAATGTGTGGACTAGAGGTTTCCTAGACTGAGGAAGTCACAGATCTTTGGGGGGTTTCTCCTCCTTCATAAACCTCAGTTCTAGATATATGGCCCCTGAAGTCTGGTGATCTACCCTCATTGCCATGCCAGCAGCTAAAGAACTAGAGTTCTTTAGCCAGATACCTGGCTCTCCCTATGGAAAATAAAGCAAAGCAGAGAAGCATTTCTAGCATCATGGATTTACTGACAGAAGCAAACTTGGAGGTCATCTAACTTCAATATTCTCATTTTACAAGTGAGGAAATTGAGGTACAGAGAGGTCAGGTGATTCAATAATAGCTATTATTGCTATTATTATTAATCACCGTAGGTCATGGCAGATCCAGGATCTAAGGTGAGTTCTCAGATCCACCACTCACGAGATTGCCTCTTGGCACAGGGACTAGATAGAGCTCAGGGACAGGAGTGAAGAAGGCATAAGTTGCTGGAAAATGCTATCCACGTCCACAGAAAGAACGATGGAGTCTGCGTGCAGATTGAAGTATATGATTTTTACTTTTTTTTTTTCTCATGGCTTTTCCCTTTTGTTCTGAGTCACAACATGACTAATATAGAAATGTTTAACATGATTGCCTATGTCTAACCTATATCAGATTTCTTGTGGTCTTAGAGACAGGGTGGGGAAGGAAGGCAGGGAGGAAGAAAAATTTGGACTTGAACATCTTATAAAAATGAATGTTGAAAACTTAAAAAAAAAAGATATGACTTCAAATTCAACCTCAGGCATCTACTAGTTGTGTGACCCTGGGCAAGTCACTTTGCCTCAATTCCTTTTACCTCCATTTCCTCATCTGTAAAACATGGAATAGTGATAATACTCTACCCAGGATTTTTATGAGGATCTAATGGGTTAATACCCACAAATTGCTATGTCCAGCACATGGTAAGTACTATATAGATATTAGTTGTTATTATTCAATGCACAGTATCTCTGCACACATCTGAAATTAGGGAGTGTAGGACAGTGATGAGAGAAGAGGGTCGGGATGGCTAGCTGGTGCAGTGGATGAGCACCAGCCCTGGAGTCAGGAGTACCTGGGTTCAAATCTGGTCTCAGACACTTAATAATTACCTAGCTGTGTGGCCTTGGGCAAGCCACTTAACCCCATTTACCTTGCAAAAAACCTAAAAAAAGAAAAAAGAGGGTCTTCTGCAACTGTGGCCCCAGAATGGCAGAAGATTCCTTCTATGGCACCAAAGGGCCCAGAATAGGCCCTAGAGCAGGGATGGGGAACCCTGGTCCCAGAAATCGAGTTGTTCTGGCATTACCATGGCAACTGCAGGCGGGACTCAATAAATCTAGAAACTTTTGACCAATTTTGGGCCAATTTGACCAAATATAGCAGGCTAATTTTAAAATTGATAATTTTATATGACCTGTGAATGATGTTATATATATCCAAATGGCCTTGGCAGAAAAAAAGATTCCCTACCCCTGCCCCAGAGGACAGCTCTGACCTACTGCCCCCCCCCCAACTTAGAGGGATTTGTTTCTGATCCAGGCCAGCCCCAGAGATCTGTGAGATCACAATCCTCAGCGTGGTTTCTAAACTATTTCAGGAGACTTGCCGAGGCTCTCAACCATCTCTCTCCAGCCCTACAAGAACTCTTTAAAATCACCAGCTCAGAAGGTGATACCATCTCAGAAAACATTCATTTCCTAGGATTTGCTAGACTTTCTGCTAAGTAATGGGTAAACCACAGAAATGAAGCCATTTCTACTCTCAGACCTCACAGCCTAATGGAAAACGACATGTGAACTATATATCAACAAGACGGATAGGGGAGAAATTGGAGATGATGAGCAGAGGGAAGGTGCTGGTATTAACGGGATTGGGACCAGCTTCTGATAGAAGTCAGGATCTTAGTTGTGACCTGAAGAGAGCCAGAAAGGGCAAGAAACCAGGATGAGGAAGGGAGAGAATTAAAGACCTGGGGGATACAAGGAAATCACAATGAGTCAGGAGAAGCAGCAAGAAGGCTGGTGTCACTGAATCACACACATCCACACAAAGGCGAATGAGTCAGCTCCTTCTGGAAGGGGTGCTGAGGTCCCTCATCTCATTTATTTTAATTTCTGTGCATTTGATCATTTGCATGGCTGAAAACAATCATTAAAGAAATCTTTGTTGACCCCCTAAAAACCTATGTGATTATCTTCCTATTCCCCATCTTTGCACTTTCAGAGTAGAGGCTTTCATTGAGGATGTGACTTGCTGTTATTGTTATTCAGTCATTTTTTCAGTATTTCCTTGACGCTTCATGATTCCATTTGGGTTTTCTTGGAAAGATACCAGATTGCTTTGCCATTTCCTTCTCTAACTCACTTTGCAGGTGAGGAAACTGAGGCAAACAAGGTTAAGTGACTTGCCCAGGGTCACACAGTAAGTATCTGAGGAAGGCTTTGAACTTTGAAGATGAGTCTTCCTGATTCCAAGTCCCATCCACTGCATTACCTAGCTGCCCAAGAAACTGTTTTCTATGTTTGTGTTTTATATATATCATAAATATATATATATAATGTTATATGTAAGATATATGTGAAACGATGTTATATGTGCCATTGCATATGTGTTAATACATAGGTATACACATGCATGAATTTTATATATGAAAAAATATGTATGTGCTAGATGTCTTGGCCAGCTTTCTTAAACCTCTTTAATCAAAACTGCAAATGAACAATAGGGGCTTGTGGAGCGAAGAGGTATTAGATAAAAAGAACTCTCTTCCTCTTTCCCCAGGTATGAGACAAGCCCTATGTAAATTTTCAGAAACATGAATTTTGGTTTTGTTGCTGTCCCAATCTTCCTTTCTATTCTTCTCTAAGGACACCTCCTGGTGACCCTCTTTCCAGATTCCCCAAGTCCTCAGTCTCCCATTGTACCTCCCTCCCTAGGCCTACCCTGGACCAGATGACCAGATGACCTATTCCAAATGAGGCCTATTCCAGTAAAGTGCTCCATCTGCCTAATTACCCATGTCTTCCTTCAACAATAAATCAAAATTCCCCTTCCCTTACAAAAGGAATCTCAGTCAGTTGTGAGAATAAGAATCTGACACTAATTCATACTCATAAGTGGTTACTGATAAACCCTTTCATCCATTCAGAATTATTTAAATTTAATTCATCTTTCATTTGGTACCTGCTAAGTAGAATAAGCTATTTATCTTTTTAAAAGATTGTTGACCCAAGTCCAATTGGTGGAATTGGAGTAGCGTAACAGAATGAAATGAAGCTTTTCAGGGATAGAAGGAGATGTTTGAGGGCAGCGGTAACCCCCAGAGATTGAGGCCCAAGATTGTGACACCCTCCACCCCCAGGTTTCTTAAGGAGTTGTGATCTCACAGTCATTTCCTTTCTTTCACTTCTGATCCACAAATTTTCTAAAAACTTGGCAATTTTTGTTTTTGACCCATTTTTCACCAAGCGGCAAACAAAAGCTGCAGTGCCATAACTGGGAGATTTGGAGGCAGCTGATTTGCATCGGTGAGTTATTCATAAACCATGGAACCTTGAGGTTGGAGGAGACTTTAAGGGTCAATTTGTTCAGTCTCCCACCCCAAGGAGGAATCCCCACAGTCTCTATATCCTCAAGTGCTTGGACTTCTTGTCATCTCGACCTCTAAATCTAGTGAATTAGGCATAACCCATACTCTCATAACCTCTCTTAAGAGGCAACCAAAGCAACAGTGATTTATTTTAAGCCAATCACAAAAAAGACAAGAAAGGGGCTAGGCTCTGTTCTTTCCCTGTAGGCTGGTCCCTCTCTTGCCCAGGCTCCCCAGAGGGAGTCATCGCAAAGAGCCTGGGTCCCAGCTCACTACCATCTTGACATGCCTCAGTGATGCTCAGCCGGGCCACATGGCCACCAAGGGAGCTCACTGGTAGAGGGCAGAAGCATCTTCTGCCCCTTCATCCCACCATGTTATGCCCCTCACAACACTCCCAAGCAGTCTGGTATGGTGAACAGAGACTCAAAAGATCCAGGGTTCAAATACCAGGTCTGTCATGGTGGGCAAGTCACTAGAATGAGGGGTTTGGACCAGATGACCAGATAACCTATTGTGGTTTCTTTCAGTCCAACCTCCATGGTTTCCCCCAATTCCTCTCCTATCTCCTTCCCAGAGAGACAAAGGTAACCTAGGGAAATTCCATCAAGAGAGGAAAACCTTTATGCTGCAACTTGTCAGGTGCCACCAGACTGCTAAGCCCAGTGGAATAAGCAGGGCCAATGGGGTTCAATCTTCCTTACAGAATAGAAGTTACTCTGGAGGATGGGAGTTCAAATGCAGCTCAGACACTTGATACCTCCTAGCTGTGAGACGTTGGGCAAGTCACTTAACCTTGACTTCTTCACATCCAGAGCCATCTCCAGTAGTGCTGATTCATATCTGTCCACTGGTCCCAGATAGCTCTGGAGGAGAAAGTGAGGCTGGTGACTTAGCACAGTACACCCCCCCCCCCCCCCCCCCCCCCCCCCCCCGTCACTCAAATCCAATTCATGTACTTGTCTTGTGTCACCTCCCTGATGTGGTCTTCTTTGAATACGAAGGACAAACATCATCATCATCATCATCAACATCATCCCAGGTTACTCCACAGATCCAGAGACTAATTACTGTGTTTCCACATTTAGGGAGGCAAGAGGGTTGAGTCTGAGACAACTCAACTAATAGGGAGCAACTGCTGCCAAGGCCTGAAAAGAGGTCAGGAAGTCTCTCCTGCTTTGAGACTGCCAATGGATAAGTAAAGGGAAAGCCTAGGCCTCTGAGTTGGCATTCCTTAAACTGGCCCTTGTTGTTTAGTTATGTCCAACTCTCTACAATCCCATTTGGGGGGTTTTCTTGGGAGAGATACTGAAGTAGTTTGCCATTTCTTCCTCTAATTCATTTTACAGATGAAGAAATAAGGTTAAATGACTTGCCCAGGGTCACACAAAATAGCCAAGATCATATTTCAACTCAGGAAGATAAGATTTCCTGATTTCAGATGCAGCATAATAATATCCAGCAACTCTATCCACTGTGCCATCCAGCTGCCCCATAAACTAACCCTTACATTGAGAAAATCTAGGTGTTAACAAAAAGGAAAGGAAGAGACCCAAGTCATAACTTGAGTCAGTTAGAATGAGCTCTGAAGAAGCTCATTCCCTGGATGTATTTCCCCACATTTCTATATTTGTGTTCCCCTGAAGTGTCTATGTCCCAGGGGAAAATCTGACCATGTCACCCAAACTCCTTCATTCATTCAATTCTAGTGGCTTCTTATTACCTTCAGAATCAAATATAAAAATTTTTCAACTTTAAAAACCCTTCCCAACCTGGCCCCTTATTACCTTTCCAGTCTTACACCTAATCTGCAATGTTTAGCCCATGATCCAGACATTGGCTTCCTTGCTGTATCACTCCATTTCCAGACTCAGGACACTTGCACTGGCTTCTCTACCTCCTTATCTTTCCTTCCTGGCCCTTCTCACTTCCTTCAGATTTTGGCTAAAAATCTCAACTTCGACGAGGAATCTTCCAGTTCCCTTTCATGCTAATACTTTCCCTCAAGTTAATTATCTCCAACTTGCATGTTTTGTTTGTACATAGTTATTTACAAGTTGTCTCCCAGATGGTGAGCATCTTGAGAAAAATGACTGTTTTTTGTCCTTTTTGTATCCCCCAGTATTTAGCACAGAGTCTGGTGCTTAATAAAGGCTTATTGACTTGAATTGAAAATACCCTAGATTTTACAGTAAACCACTGGAGTCTTAATTACGGCATGCACCAAGAGGGCATTGATGAAGTAGCAGCCCATCTGTAACCTTGGCAACAGCTTCTGAGCCGTTTCCTAGTTTCTTTTGTTTCTTTTTAGATTTTTTCCAAGTTGATGGGGTTAAGTGGCTTGCCCAAGGCCACACAGCTAGGTAACTATTAAATGTCCCAGGCCAGATTTGAACTCAGGTACTCCTGACTCCAGGGCTGGTGCTCTATCCACTGAGCCACCTAGCCACCCCCATTTCCTATTTTTCTCCAGTATTTCTCCAGTATTTTCTCCAGTTTCTCCATTACTTCCTTCAGTGGTTAAAAGACCCCGATTGATTGTGAGTCTCACTGGGCAAGGGTTCCCCAGATTATAAGAGCAATTCTAACAGAGGCAGAAGTCAAGCCCTAAACCTGATTGTCGTACCTGGAAACAGGTTAGATGAAACTGAGGCACGGCACAAAAACAAGGAAGTCAAATGAGGAAGAGATGGGATGACAAAGCTGAAGGAACTAGCATCTTTATAAAAATTTCCCTTGGGCACTAAGTTTCTTTGGGAACTGTTGCCTCAGTACAAGACCCAGCTGGTGAGACAATGACCTTGTCTGGTTTTGCTGCCTCCAATTTGCAGATACTCAAAAGAATAAGGATAATTATAGCTGACATTTCTATATGCACATTGAGGTTTGCCTAGAAGCAAGCATTATCTCATTTAAATCTTGTAATAACTTTGTGAGGTTTGTACTACAAGGAGAGATGTTATCCCCATTTTTCAGATGAGGAAATTCAGAATCAAGGAGTTAAGTGAATTGAAGGCATCATTGTCCGATTTTGGATTCGGAATCAGAGGACCAGTATTTGGATTCTGACTCAGTTTTTATTTCCAATGAGATCCTCAATAAATTCTTTGACCTTTTTAGATTTCCATTTCATCACCTGTAAAATGAAGGGCTAGACCAGCCAGCCTCTGAGGTCCCTTCAGGCTCTGAATGGGAAGTCCTATGATTGCCCTATAGTGACAGAGAGTCAGGGTCTAGAACAGGATTTGAACTGAGGTCTTCCCAGTTCCCAAATCCACTACAGCACTCTGCCTCTCAAGTGAGAGTGGATCCTTGCTGTGGATGTGTATAAAACTGAACTGGGGAAAATCTAAACAAGTTCCAGGGGATCGATTTGATGTAGTGAAGCAACTTGAATGTCCCTTTAAAGGGACTTGCAGTCATTTCGGGGACTAATGAGATGGTTGAGAACATGATAAAAAAAAGGAAAATATATTTTCTGCTCCATGTTAATGTATTAAATTTTAGCCTTTTCCCAGAGAATCACTAGTATTTAAGAGCTATAGCAGACTCTGGCATCATATTTAGTCCAACCTCGTTTTCCAGATGAGAGGCCTTCATTATTTCATTCCAAAGGTTGATCATTTGAAAGATGAATACCTTCAAGAACTTATTTTAAATTGACTTCCTTTTGAGATGTATCCCTTTCTTTGTCCATTCCACCCCCCATCTAATTGGTTTTCTCTTCTCCACTGCCTGTAATAAATAACCTGGAATCAACTGCTGAAATAGTCAGAGTTTGTGTGCAGGGGGGTAGAGCACTGGGGTCTAGAGTCCGGAAGACTCATTTTCCTGAATTCAAATCTGGCCTGGCTGGATGTGAGACCCTGGGCAAGTTACCTATCCCTGATTACCTCAATTTCCTCAACTGTAAAATGATCTGGAGAAGTAAAATAGCAAACCTGGTATCTCTGCCAAGAAAACCTCAAATAAGGTCAAAAAGAATCAGACATGACTGAAATGATTGAATAGCAACAGTACAGGTGTTTTTTAACCAAGATTGGTGTGTATGTTTTATCTGTTCTCTACTATAATCTTACAATTATTATTCAAGACATCTTAGCATCTGGTCAGCAATTGGCCAAGTTGGGGGCAGGGAGGGAAGGGAAAGGAGAATAGAGATGGAGGTAGAGGTACTAGTATAATGGAAGAACCACTGGGTCTCTTGTAAGAAGTCCTGACTTCAGATCTCAGCTTTGTTCTTAATTACTTATGTGAGATAGATTGACCCAGTATGCCTCCAAAGGCCTTTCCAGCTATAACATTCTATTTTCTTTCCTGTTATCATGGCCAATGTTTTTGCTGTTCTTTTAGTATCAGTGCGGCAACCACGTGTCTCATCTGTTGGAATGCATTCCGAAAGGGCACACCTTGCCTCTTTTTCTGGGTTCAGAGAACCATTAAAGCAGCTGGTGTGTGTAAATAATAGAGATTTAGCAGACAGAAAATAATCCTTCCTTTCTATGACTATTTGCTTTCACCAAATATGGCAAAGTGTAGGTACAGAATGTCTTTTTTTTATTATTTTATTCTTTCCCCATCAATTCAGTATAATTATGGCTCCAAACCCAATCCTATAAGACATCATCTCCAATGAGAGCTGTCTGTCTAGCTCTGCTTCTGAGATTGATTTCTCCATTTCAAATCAAAGCAATATGTTTGAAAAGGAAAGAAATTTTAGTTAAGGATCTAATACTAATATTAGATTTTCCACGCCAACACCATCTCCAAGTACAGGATCTGACACCATCTTCCACAGAAACTTAAGTAGACCTGAAAGGGACTTTAAAAATAATTTAGTTTCACCTCATTTTTAAGAGCAAGAAACTCCAAGCAGTGAAGTTATTTGCCCTCGGTCACACAGACAAACGACACCCAAGTTTTGTGACTCTGAACCCATAGTCATCTTTTTTCTGCTTCAGAATGATTCTAGGAGTGGAACTTGGGTCATAATCATTCATGTGTTTTAGACTTTAGGATTGCAGCTTTCAATATTTGAAGAAATGACAAACAAGGTCCCATAGTCTGCAGTCCTGAAAAAGGAAAGTAACTCAAATGGGATGGGAGGCTCCCAAAAGCAAATAATGATGATTCAATTAAGAATGTGCCCCTAGGAGGAAAAAGGAGTGTGGGTGTGGGGAGGTAGGATCTGAAGGGAACTATGGTAGCTGCACCGGGATCTCTCTAATGAACTCAGCTTTTTAAAGAACATATAAACTATGAAAAGAGGGAAACAGAAGGGTGACTACAAAAGAATGTCATGTTCCTATGAAATCAAATTTTAAGTTGTCTAAGACTCTATGAGAAACAGAGCAGTGATTTAGTCATCCTAAGACTGTTGGTTTTTTGGTCCCTGAAATCCATCTTTTGCATGCTAATGATGCTAAATGCCTGAAAATAGCTTTTATTTATGTATTTTGTGCCAGGACTGTGCTAAGCTCTGGGGAAACAAATGCAAGAGCAAGGATAGTCCCTGTCTTCACAGAATTTCTGCTCCATGGGGTAGTTAGGTGACACAGTGGATAGAGCACTGGCCCTAGAGTCAGGAAGTCCTGAGTTCAAATCCAACCTCAGACACTTAATAATGACCTAGCTGTGTGGCCTTGAGCAAGCTACTTAACCCCATTGCCTTGCAAAAAAAAAAAAATTCTACTCTAACAGAAGAGATAACACTCCTAAGAGAGTGGGGACTACAAGAGGAGATTGAAAATTAAAGGGATATAACATCACCGTCTCTGAAGAACCAAAATTGTAGATGATGAAATAGTGATCACTAGGAATGAACATCACTAGAAGGAGCAAGGTGTACTGGATGGGAGATCAGCTCAGAATCAGGAAAATCTGACTGCAGAGTGTGCTTGGAATGGGAGGGCCGAGGGACTCTCCGGACAATGCCCCAGAACACTCTCCAAAAGTCTAAGTTGGGAAAGAAAGGTGGCTCTTTGTTGGTAAAATGGGTTTCTTCACTGGGAATTCCCCTCATCTTTGAAATACAGGTCAAATCTACCCCAAAAAATAAAAGGTGAGGAAAGGAAGAGAAGGGAAGAAAGAGAGAGGGGAGGAAAGGGTGGGGATAGGAGGGAAAAGAAGGAAAGGAAGGGAGGGGGAAGGGGGAAGGGAGAAGGAAGGGGAGAGGGGAGAGGGGAAGGAGGAAAAGGAAGGGGAGAAGGGAAGAAGAGGGAAGAGAGGGAAACGAGGGAAAGGAGGGGATGAGAGGAGAGGGAAAAGGAGAGGAGGAAAAGGAAGGGAAGGGAAGGGGGCAGGGAGGGAAAAGAAGGGAAGGAAAGGGAAAGGAGAGGGGTACAAAGAACTACTTAAAGGTTTTGCAAAGCACTTTACAAAGTCTATTCATTTGATCCTCCTAACCACCTTGGCAGGTAGGAGCTGTTCTCATCCTCATTTTACAGATTAAAAAACAAATCTGAAGCAGAGGTTCAGTAGGTTTGCCACTTCCTTTTCCAGTGTATGAAAGCACACCAAGGTTAAGTGACTGACCCAGGGTCACACAGTTTAGTAGATATCTGAGACAGGATTTGAACTCAGGTGTTCCTGACCACAGGTTCAGTGCTTTTTATCTGCTGCACCACTGAGTTGCATTTCTAGAATAAGAAAGGAAGGGACATGGATCAGCTAAACAAATTATGTTACACTAACTCAATTTCTTTTTTTTTAATTAAGTTCTTAGATGGTTGGATAAGAAAAAATTTGTAAACATTGTATGCCTATACTTCAAGATATTTTACAAAACCTTATGTTATATCCCCATGGACAAGAAAGAGCAAAATATTCTACTTGGTAACATGGTTAAATGAATTTGTCGCTGGTCGAATGAATGTGCCCAAGAATACTAATTTGTGATCCAATGTCAACCTGCAGGGACATTTGTAGAGGTAGACCACAGTGTTCTAACCTTAGCACTGTTCTGTTCAACATTTTTATTAATGATCTGAATGAAAATAGAGATGACACACTCATCAAATGTCCATATAAAATAAAACTTGGAGAGATGTAGAGCCACATGTTAGACATAAGACTCAAGACCTAAATACTGGACAGACCAGAATAATGCTATGAATCCAAAAAGCTCCTATTTAATAGAGATAAATTTCCTCTCACTTCTCCCCATGTCTCTCCTAGAGCCACGACTAAGGCTTTCCCTGTAGTTTGAATGGACTTTGGCTCACTCCTCATTGTCCAATCTCACAAGTGCTAAGAGTCTTAAACATTCAGAAAAATTTGCTCTTTTCTTTTCTTTTCTTTTTTTTTTTGAGATTAGGTCTCTCTGTTTCCCCTAAGCTGTACGTATAGCAGCTACTCACAGACCTGCCCCCAATACTGATCAACACAGAGACTTTGACCTGTTCCATTTCTAACTTGGACCAATTTCCCCCTGCTTAGGCATCTTAGCATCACCCTTCATTCCCAGGGTCTCACCCTATCGGCTTTATCCCTACTACAGCACAAAATACTCAAGTTCAATGAATCCATCAGCCAAAGTACAAGGATTCTATGTGCTTGCCACCACCCAACCCCCATTACTTTACTTCTGCACATCTGGAGCCTGACCAATGACCTGGCACAGAGTTTGTGAGGAACACAGGATGTTTGGCTTCCTCCAAATGTAAGAGGAGATTGTTAAAAAATACATATACATTACAAAGACTGAAGTCTACCTGTGGCTACTGTGCCTACCTGCAGGTATGTGAAAGTAAGATGAAAGGAGACCAATCACAAAACTGGGAGAGGTCTCCCAAACTGATTGGAGCTGAGATTAGCCCAGGTCTGCTCCAATCTGGTCCTGAGTTGACCTAGGGCCCCTGACCTCTGCTAGCATGCTTGTTCAATGAAGTTCATACTTTTTCCCATATACTCCCCCAGTGCTCATCAGCATAATGACATAATAACATGTTAGAGAGTGGTATAAAGTGGGGGTATTGACTAAATTGTAACCCTGATAATTGAGACCAATGACTGGCTTGGAGGCGAGTAGAAAGCCTTTCAAACTGCATATAAGATTGGTCATTGTCACAATTAGGGGTCTTTTCCTGCTAGGGGAAATGGCCCTTTTCTGCAGAAAAGTTAAATTTAATCACTCTAGACTAAGTTTTTATAATTACAAGACATTTATAATAGAATTAAAAAATCAGAAACCAAGAATGAGAGCACTAGTTTTCTGGAGTTTGCAGAATTTGAAACTCACTTGGAATTTTTAGTTACCTACTTATTATCCATGATGAGACGCATGGTCCTTCAAATGAGATTGGCTTTGTTTTCCCTACAAATTGATACTGGATTCGTAACAGGTCTCCTTTGAGTACGTTCATTTAACTAGCTGCAAATTTACCTAATATATTCACATTTCCTCTTATTCATGAGTCTTATACCAAGAGATTTCTTAAAATGTCTTGCTAAAACTTCACATACACAGTGCCAATCCTGGACAAAGCACAACTATCTCTCCAATTGTGATAAGTCATTGGATGGACAGTCTTTTTACTAAGTCAACTAATAGATATAACTTGGACAAGAGTTGCAGATAGATAATAAGTTTGGTGCAAAATTGAATTAGAAAAGGGGGGAATTGGGCCCATAAGTTCCCCCAGCTAGCACAGACCACCAACTTCAACTGCTGCTTGAAGACACTAAACCTCTCTATTCCTTAGTTCCTTTATCTGTAGAATGGGGAGAATAAAAGCATCTACATTGCTGTTTTGAGTCTCAGATGGAATAACACTATAAATCATTATGTACATGCTAACTATCATGATTTTTGGAAAACTGATCAGTGATTTTGGTTATCCCAAACTACTTCTATATAAGAACATGGTTTTTGGCACCAGAGTTTTTCTCTTGGTGCTGTCCATCTGTGAATCATTGGATAATCTGGCAAATCAAATTGGCAGGTGACTCATTGGGCAGTAGAAAGCCATGTGTTGGTTGTAAGAGTAAATACACAATGATTTGTACCTGAGAAGTAGCATCAAAGAGCTTTCTGAGGATGTGAATGGTTGTACGAGGAAATGGTCCAGTCATGTAGTGAGAGGAAAGGGTAAATTTGAAAAGTTGAGTTCCATATTGGTACTTGTGAAATATTAGGAGATAACAAAGAATACCTGTGATGTATGGCTCTTCAATGGAATATTTATGAGAAAACTTGAGCAAGAATTTCATAGACTAGAAAGGGGTAGGGTGTTGTGATTAATGTTAATGCCCTTGCAGATGGAATCCCTAGAACATTCAAGCATTGAAGAACAGTCAAAAGAGTGCTAAGCTGAAGGCTAAATGATCTCAGGATGATTCTTGGCTGTTCTAAGGGTTTTGAGATGGGTAGCCTCTGAGGACTCCAGTTCTAGATCTAAATCTAGGATCTTATCATCTAAGACCAGCCAACTCAAAAAGAGTTCTTGACAGCTTTCTCTATCCAGACTCATTGTCTGGAAATCTTATCTCCGGTTTCAGAGCATGGAGCTATTTGCCTCAAGGGTCAGAAGGGAGTTCCTTCCCAAGTCCTCTTCAGCCTTACACAATTCACCTAGTATGTACTTAGGGTTTCTCCAAACTCTAAAACATTGTACTATGGGGTTTCACCCTGCTGACATCACTTGTTAGTGTTAATTGTCTACATTCTGTTCATGATTTCTAAAGGCAGTTGGAAAAGAGAAATGTAGGCAAAGACAGGAAATAAAATGACTCACATCATGGGGAAATCTATGAGCTAGCCATGTGTCAGTGGCTTAATCTCGTATGGCAATGGATAGTAGAACTAGGCTTACTATTGCACTAATTCTAAATGAAATTTAGTTAACACCAGAAGACATGGATTGGTGACATGGTTGATACTATTAGATCATAACGGAAAGATGTAGATTGAAAATCTGCTTCAGCATTATGGAAGAAAGAGAAGAAGCTAAGGACAACAGTGTATTATTGAGAGGCATGCTGGATATGAAAGAATATTAGCCTTGAAGTTAGTAACTTCTGACGTCTTGAGTTCTATTTTTGACTTTGTAGATGACTGGCTATATGACCCTAGGCAAGTCACTTTCCCTCTCTAGACTTCGGTTTCCTCACTCAAACAAATCCTTACAACAGAGACTCCTTCCTCTCATATAAATTCGTTCTTGGGGGTGGCTAGGTGGCTCAGAGGATAAAGCACTGGCCCTGGAGTCAGGAGTACCTGGGGTCAAATCCAGTCTCAGACACTTAATAATTACCTAGCTGTGTGGCCTTGGGCAAGCCACTTAACCCCATTGCCTTGCAAAAAGATAAAAAAATAAAAAAAGAATTCATTCTTATTTTCCCTCCCACAGATAAAACCAAGGAATCTCATTGTTTGGTGTGCTCCAAAAAGTAATGGCTATCAGCTTAACCATCTCATTAATATGATAACTCTGTCATCAGCATAGGGTACTGTACCCTGAAAGGGTTACCATCAGCTCCCCTTATAAGCCCCAGGCTCACAAAGCACTAAACATAAGACAGGTTTAATATACATAGCAAAGAACACAGAGTCTACTGAAAATCAACAACTCTGTGGAACTCTGACACCCCCAGAACCCATACGATCCTCCTTGACATTACTCTAGAGGGGAACCCACTAAGGGGATCTGACCCTTCCAGGTGCTCACCACTTGCCTATGCTTGATTCCCTCACATTTATCTCTTCCTGAGGTAGCACCTCCCTTGAGTCCTTTGGGGGCTCAAAAAGCACCAGGAGCCTCTTTCCAATTCTAATTTTCTTCTTTAGGAGCTGGGGCTCTTTTGAACCTCAAGAAAGCACTGATGATGCCCTTGGGAGAGGACCCAAGCCATGAACTGCTCCCCAACTAGGCATCTAGACATAAGCTGGGGGAGGCCAAGCCCTGGAGTCCTACTATGGAAATCCCTAGGAATTTCTGGCATGAAGATTTCTCAAGCCACATTACTGTGGCTTAGCTTCATTGTGCCTCCCTCTCATTCTGGTCATCTTGTCCTTCTTTCCCTCACAGTTGGTTGCTTAGTGCTAGAAAAGCATCATTGCCTCCCCTTCCTGATAGCTTGACATGTATTTCTAGGTAGATTCAAATGGAGATAATGTGACGTATGGGAGGAAGGCCGTTTTTAATCTTGGTTTTGCTGCTAATAAATTGCATGACCTCGGGCAAGTCACTTCATCTCTAGGGTCCTCAATTTCTTATTAGTATAATTAAAATGAATTAGAAAGGCAGGACAGGTGATTTTCAGATCCTTTTCAGCAGTTCTAATATGCTCTGCATCTAGGAAGAGCCTTATTCTATCTATGTACACCAGCCCAAGAGTCTGAAAAAAAGAGGGACAGGAGTCTATACAAAAATAATGATAATTATAATGATACTGATAATATTCATATAGTCTTTAAGGTTTGCAAAATGCCTTCCAATATTTTCCTATTTTATCTTCATAGCAACCCTAGGAGTCAGGTGTTATTATCCCCATTTTATAGATGAGGAAACTGAGGCAAATAGATATAATTGACTTGCTCAGGATCATACAACTATTAAGTTTCTGAGGCAAGATTTGAACTCAATCCACCCTGGCTCTAGATTCAAGACTCTTTACATCATGCTAACTAACTTGTCTACTGACAACATAAAGGACACAAGGAAGACCCTTGAAATTTCTTTGGACCCATGATAGGACACAATTGGACATTTGGCTCATTCCAAGCCATATGGAATAGTTTCTTATTACAAAATTAATAACTTCTTTAAGAAGAAATATAATAAATCTAATATTTCACTTTGGCAACAAGAAAATTATTTATTTTCCTTTTGACAGGATTAATTATTTTGCTTCCAACTTCTATAATCAAAGAAATTGATCTCCAGATTGGTAAGGGAAGAACAAACATCATTAAGAGGGAATTGAAACCCAAGATAGATGAGGAGGCCATAAGAGTGCTTAACTATTCTAAATTAATTCAAGTCTTTTGGCTCAAACAAATTATACCTCAGAGAGTTCAGAGAACATGTATATACATACATATATGTATATATACATATATGTATGTATATATTGCTGAACTCACACTCTGTAGTCTTTTAGTATTAATGAAGGACAAAGGTACCAAAGATTGGAAGGGAGGACATTTTCCTCAGATTTTCCAAAAGCTTAAATAACTAAGTATTAGAATCATCTCAACTCTCACTCATTTCCGATATCTAGTTAGTTGCCAAATCTTGCTTCTATCTCCCACATTCCTAACATCTATCCCCTTTCCATTTATATAGTCATCCTCCTGGTTCAGCCCATCATTCCTCTCCCCTCAGTCAATGGCCTAATGGATCTCTCGGCCTCAAGTCTCTTCCCACTTGAGAGTTCCCTAAAGCTCTGTTCTGAGCATGTCAACCCCCTTCTTAATAAATGCCAGTGTTTCCCTATTACCTCTGCAAAGTACAATTTGGCATTTAAAGCCCTTCACAACCTGACCTCAACCTATCCTTCGAGTCTTATTACACCTAATTTTCCCCTGCATTCATTCTATAGTGTGGTCAAATAGACCCTCTTTTTGATCTACATCCACAATACTCCATCTCATATCTCTGCTGAAAGCTCATTACGTCCTCACTCTCCTTCTTGGAATCCCTGGTTACTTTAACATAAGATTCATGTCCCACTGTTGATGTGAAATCTTTCCTGATCCCTCTATTACTTCCCATACCTCCAAAAATTGTGTCTATTTTGTTATTATCTATATTTGGAGGTGTTGTCTTTTCTCATTTAAATGTAAGGTCCTTGAGAGCAGGAGCAGTTTTGTTTGTCTCTTCATATGCATGACTGCCTAACAGTAACTGGCTCTGATGCTTAATTAAAATTCCTTCCCCCACCCCAAACCAATTTCTTAACTTTTTTCTTTAAGTAAATTAATGGAAAATTTTTCAATTCTTCCATTTTGTCTGGAATTTAGATGCCCTGTCCTACAAATATTGGGCAGCATTGACTCAGTGCCAAGTCTGAAATCAAGAAGACACATCTTAGGGCTATCTAGGTGGCATAGTGGATAAAGCACCAGCCCTGCAGTCAGGAGTACCTGGGTTCAAATCCAGTCTCAGACATTTAATAATGACCTAGCTGTGTAGCCTTGGGCAAGCCACTTAACCCTGTTTGCCTTGCAAAAACCTTTAAAAAAAAAAAGATTCATCTTCCTGGCCTCAGATGTTTACTAGCTGTGTGACCTTAGACAAGTCTCTTAACTTTGTTTGTCTTTGCCTCAGTTGCTCATCTTTAAAATGAGGTGAAGAAGGCAAACCACTATCTTCAAAAAAGAAAGTCCAAAATGGAGTTACAAAGAGTCAGACATGATTGAAATGACTGAACAACAACAAACATGCTTACTGCCATTGAAACCTCCTAAAACTGATTGAGTTGTATTACAAATTATAGATTGATAGACCGTGTCAGTCTTTAGCAATACTTTAGAAGAGACAGTTAAAAATGAACCAGTGATTCCATGGAGCCAACATAGGTTCAACAAGAAAAACCCTTCTCTCTTTCTGATACTGTTACTAGACTGATAGGGGAAAGCAGTAGCTATTATAAATATGTATTTCATCATAATATCCAACAAAATATTTTATGATATTTTATGGATAAGACAGAAGTGGATTCTTAGCTATTTGAACACCCATAACCTCAAATGATGATTAAAGAATAAATCCAAAATAAGGGATGTCTTTATTGGTGTAACAGATGGCTCTGTCCTTGGTCCTGTCCTGTTCAGCGTTTTGAAATCATTGTCTCAAGTGAAGATATAAGATGGAAAGTTAATATACTGGATAAGAGAATCAGAAAGAAAAAAGATCTTGACAGACTGTAAATTTTCTAATGTTAACATATGAAAAAAGACATAAAAAGTTTGGCATTTAGGCTTAAAAAAATCAAGGGTATAAATAACACAGGGTGGGGGGTGCTCTAACTATGAACAGTTTATTAGCTGACTGCAATCTCAATGTGAGCCAGCTATTTAATGTGACTGCCAAAAAAGAAAGCAAATATGATCTTAGACTGAATTAAGAGAATCAGCGTATGGAACAAAGAAGGAAATGGTTCCTCTGTACTCAGTCCTAAAATACGGTCTTGCATTTTAAGAGGGACATTGACAAATTAGAGCAATTGCAGTAAAAAAGCCTGAGTCCAAAATGACCACTCTGATGCAAAAACTGAACAAATCCTGTCACATGAGGAATAGTTGAAGGCAATGATGCCCTAAAGACCAATGAGATGATGTTGAGGAGGCCAGGAGAGTACTCTTCAAAAAAGTGGAAGCCTTTCATATGGAAGAAGAATTACTGCTATTTGACTTGTTTGAGGAGAACTGGGTCTAAGAAAGGCAGAGTTGGAAGGGAGGTGAGGGGTCATCTAGGCCAATCCACCTCTGAATAGAATTTGCTCCGTTAATAGTCGTAATAACTGTAAGGTTTACAAAGGACTTCACAAACATCTCATTTGATCTTCACAACAATCCTGGGGGGTAATGAGCTATTATTAACCCCATTTTACAGATAGTTAAGTGACTTGCTCAGGGTCACACATGCAGTATGGGTGTGAGGCTAGATTTGAATTCAGGTCTTTTTGACTCCAAGTCCAGCCTTCTATCCTCTGGATTACCTAGCTGCCTTTATCTGCTTGTCTACAGGTGAACACCGAGCCTCTATCTGAACACCACCACCTACTGACTCACTTTGGGGTACCTCTCACTACTAGGGAGCTTTTTCTAACATCAAACTTATATGTGCTTTTCTGCAACTTTGTCCTATTGGTTGGGTTCCTGCCATTTGGGACCAAATAATAAAAAGGAGAATAGGTGGTGCATAAAGCATCAACCTGGAGGGAGGATCTGAATTCAAATCCAGTCTCAGACATTATTGACTGTGTGACTCTGGGTTAGTCATTTAACTCTCTTTGCCTCAATTTCCTCATCTGTAAAATCAATTGGAGAAAGAAATGGCAAATCACTCTAATATCTCTCACAAGAAAACCCCAAATGGGAGTCACAAAGAGTCAGACACAACTGAAACAGTTAAACAAGGAATTTCTTCATGATAGCCCTTTGAGGGTATTACTGGATAGAAGTTATTAAAAGACAAATTTTTAGCCAGTATGAAATACAACTCAAAATAAAACTTGTCCCAAAACTAAAGGGACACTTGGGAGATAGTGAGTTCCCTGTCATTGGTGGTATCAATACTAGTTTGTCAGACATATTAGAGACAAGAATCCTGCCTGGGATAGGAGATAGGACTCCATGACCTCCAAGATTCCCTCCCATCCTAATAATAGATGAAGAAATATATAAGAGGCTAGGTTGGGCTGATGATGAACAGAGACTTCCTTTGCAGAGCTTCTTCAGAACACTGGGCAAGAGCTTGTCGGTTCTGGCCTTGACTCTTGCATCAATCTGCTGTGAGATATTAGGGGAGTGACTTTTCCTCAATTTTTACATTTGTCAAATGGGGATAATTATATTGGCCAACTTCCAGGTATGCGGTATGATTTAACTAATTAATGGTTAACCAGGTGTTGGATCATAACTCTACTGAGGTACTGAATCTCACCCTGATTGAAATATTTCTCCATGGCTTTCAAATCAGATATCAAATTTCAGAAATGTGAAAAAAGATCTAAAATATTCTTCTCCCATGCTAGGAGAGGAACCTTTTAAATTGGAATTTAAAATCCAACTTAACCTACCAAATAATTCTTATTTAATTCTATTTTTTTAAGTCCCCCAAACCACCTTTTCCAAGAATTATGAGAATTCTCTGATTCCCTCCTGGGTGGGAATAACCCTTGCTTCAAAATTTTACATCATACTTTATTCTATCACTTTGTTCATCAATCAATTAATCAACATTTATTAAGTTCCCATTTTATAAAAGGCACTTGAGATACAAGGACAAAAACGAATAATCCTTGACCCCAAGAAACGACATTCTATACAGGGAGATCGTGTATGTTGTTTATAATGCAATCAGAATTTTATATGTTGTACTTTTCCATGTTTGTGTTCCATCCCCTTACTAGATGATAAGCTCTATGAGAACAAGGATCTTGTCTTTCCAAACTTTAACTATCTCCTCTCTGGGGACAGTGGACCCAGAAAGATGCTTAGTGAATGGATGCAGGTACAAGTTTCTGTATTATGCATAAGGATTTTACATCAGGAAGAAGGAAGGAAAGAAGGATGGGAGGGGGAGGAGCAAAGAAGGAAGAACAAAGGAAGGAAGAAAAGAAAAAAGGAAAGAAGGGAGAAAAATTTTTAAAAAAGAGCAAGGAAGGAAAGAAAAGAGGGAGGGAGGAAGGGAGGGAGGGAAGAAGGAAGGAAGGAAGGAAGGAAGGAAGGAAGGAAGGAAAAGGAAAGGATGGAAGGGAGGAAGGAAGGGAGTAAGGAAAGGAAGGAAGGAAAGAAGGAAGGAAGGAAAGGAAGGGAGGGAGGAAGGAAGGGAGGGAGGAAGGAAGGAAGGAAAGGAAAGGAAGGAAGGAAAGGGAGGGAGGGAGGAAGGGAGGAAGTTAGGAAGGAAGGAAGAAAGGAGTAAAATTAGTTTCTTCTCTTCCTTATTCAAGTCCTGCTCCTGGTAGATCACTGGGCCCTGCCACCTCAGACAGGAATGAGGTCTGGATGTCCTGCTAGGCTGGTCTTTTGTTCCCATTCTCTGAAGAGGTACATGCATCAGGCCAGAAAAGTTTTCTAGCTGATTACCAAGCTCAATATCCCTTGTCCTGAAAGATCTGAGATGTCTGAGATGCTGCCACTGACAACTAAAGAATAGGAGGGAAAGATTCTATAGCAGTGCTATTTTGTTCCTTTCTCATTATTTTGGAGACTTTTCCACACTAACCCACTTCAGTCTAGGTTTCCTCATCTCTGTCCTCTGAGCCAGTGGCTTCCCTTCTCTTCTTCCTTAATTTTAAGAAATCAGTTTTATTCATATCTTTTGATTTTACAAGGCAATGAGTTCTGGAAATACCTTTCTGCTCCCCCATATCCCTACCCCACATTGGTAATTGTCTTTTGTAACAAAGAAAATCACTCACAAATCTGTGATAAGGTGACCTCAGTTGACTTGTACAACATCCTGCCCTGTTTTCCCCATCAAGAGGAAGGAGATGGGTTTTGTTATCTGTCCTCTGGGATACTCTTCTTTTACATCCCTTCCCCAAGAGGCATTGGTTCAATGGAGTTTTCCCCTAGGCTTCTATACCTAAGGGGAAGCATCCTGGAACAGATGTCAGAATGTGAAATAAATCCTTCAAAATAATAAATCCTTCAACACAATGGTCCTCCACCAGAGGGAGAAGAAAGGAAGAAAACTGAAACCTAAATGTAAACAAGCTCTGCAATCCTAGCTTTTCAGATTCATCATCATGTGGCTTATCTAGATGACCAATGAACTGGGTAGGGACTATGTGTTCCCAGAATGCACTGGCAGACACTCAATAAATGGTAATTAATACTCATCACCCTTGAAGCTGACTGCTAAGGCTAGGCTCCTAACACTTAGCCTTATGTGTGGTGGTAGCATTATTTTATTATCCCCATATCTATTTATCTCCATTTGACAGATTAGGAAACTGAAGCAAACAAAAGTTAAGTGACATGCCCAGGGTTACACAGCATCTGAGTTCTGATTTGAGATCAGATCTGTCTGACACCAGGGCCAGCGTTCTGTCCACTATACCACCCAGACACCCCTGAAACACCAACTAGATCTTTCCATTCCCACCTTTGCCCTGGATTTTTGTGGCATGGCTTGAAAATCAAGAAGTGCTGTAGGAATGAAAAGTTGTTGTATAAATGACGACCAGCTCGGGCAGCAGCCAGCCCTGGCTCTCTCTGACTCTACAGACATGAGTCCCAACAGAGGTTCACAGTGGCAAGGGGTCTTCAGCAGGGCTTCCAGAACACTTTATCCAGTCCTCTCCCACCTATTCAAATCATAACAATAACTCACAAATGCATAGCATTCTTGTTTGCAACAGACTTTAGTGACATGACCTTATTTGAGTTTCACAACAGCCCTGGGAAGCAGATTCTAGTATTATAGACATCCTCGTTGCATAGCTGAGAAATCAAAGCTCTTTGGGATCCCACAGCTAATAAGGAACCAAGGCATGATTTGGTCTCATGTCTTCTTGACCCCATGTCTAGTGGATATGGATAGATTGCAGGAGATCCATGATCTTGGGTGGGTCAAAAAATCCCTACATCTTTATGCTCACTAACCTCAAATTGAAATTGGACAGTTCCTTCAGATACTTAAAGAACATTCCCCTGAGAAAGTGGATTTTTGGTAAACTGAAGGGAGCCACAATACAAACGAGTGGAGAATGCCTTCTCCCTAAAGCCAAGCTGTCTCTCAAATCATTTTCACGGCCATTGCCCCATCATAACCTTCTAACAAGCCTGTATACTATATCCCAGGAAGACAAAGTCTTCCCTCATAGCAGCACTGTGAGATTAGCATTAAGGTAGTGAGGTTGTATGATGCCCATTTGATAAATACAGGCAACCACTCTTCATTGTTAGTCCCAGAATCAGCCCCAGGTCCCCTGACCCCTTGTCTGGTGCTCCCAAGACCTAAGGTGGGACCTACCTGTGGATGAAGGACATGCTTTCGAGCTGCCACAGCCCCCCAGGACTGCCCACAGAGGCAGATTCAGACGCCGACTGGATGGTGGCTCAGGAGAAGGAGCTGCCTCTCTCCAAAGGAGCCCTGCCTACCTGGAGCCTTGCTCTTGTGGGGGCCAGGCATGAATATGCTAATGGGCCATGCCTTAACTTAGCCAACAAGAAGAGCCTCTGTTGACTCTAGCGGGTTTCTGAAGGGGTGGGGAGGGGGGGACCCATATTTCATACTCCCACCAGCTCCTAATCCTCCAGCAAAACCAGTTGGGCTGGTTGTCAGTGTATCACTAGAAAGCCCACACACACACCCCTGAACAAGAGACCCTTGTTGCCCGAAGAAGAGTTTCAAATGGAATAGGAGTCAGAAGTGGGGACGGAGGAATGGGCATGGAGGGAAGGGGAGCATCAGGCTGGGGTTCGAGTTCAGATGAAGCAATTCTGAGTAGGAAGCCCTGAAGATCTGTGTTTGGCCAGAGATGAGGCAATCCCTAGGACTGGTGAGCATGAGGCATCTATTGACCAAATTAGCCTTGGAAAAACTGGTGGGGCCCCATCCTGGAGATTGGTTTCAAGACAAGGCAGTTGGGGGGGGGGGGGTAGCAGGGGCTGTCTGACATTTAAGCTTTTTTTTTTTTTGTCTGTATCTGTGATTCCACTGCTGTAGGGAGCTTCCAGTGAGGAAAGACCCTCTACCAATGTTTATCAGTTGCAGCCTAAGAGATTTTCAAAAACATCTGGGGCATTGAGAAGTTAAATGACCATCACAGGGTCACACAGATAGTATTTGTCTGTCGTAAGACTCAGACTCAAATCATCCTGTGCCAAGGTCAGCTGTCTTCCCAGTATATATTCTGCATATACTGTTTCTCATGCTAATGGGACCAGAATTTAAAGTCATAAGAAACTCCTTCCTGGGAAAGGAGGGAATATCTCTCCATGCATTCCTAGTCCTCTTAAGACCACCAGCTAACAAGTGTGGCTCCTGTGTGATACTGAGAAACTAAAATGATTCTATTAACCAGTGCCACAGTGAGGAGGGTAAGAGGCAGCTGAACAAACTTGTGGGTCTGCAGATGACCCAGACCCCTGTTTTTCTAGCATTAGAACTGGAATGGACTTTGGAGGTCATCTAGTTCAACTCCTTCATTTGACAAATTGGGAAACTGAGACCCAGGGAAATTAAATGGTATGCAAAGTCACAAAGGTCCTAAGCACCTCAGACTACAGAATCAGAGCTTTTTCCTTTTATAGCACCACTGCCTGATCTCCTCATTTGCCAGATGGGCAACCTGAGGTCTAGAGAGATTGTCACTTTGCCAAGATTATAAAACTGTTCACAAACAGAGCTGGTTTCCTGAACCAAGATTTTCTAACTTCTGATCCAAGGTGCCTTCCTCTGGAACCTACTTTTAGATTAATAGAATGGAAACAAAATTTAAAAAATAAAGATCATTTAAGTCAACCCTCTCATTCTGCATTTGGAGAAACTGAGGCCCCCAAAAGTCACAAGACTCGCTGAGAGTTACACAATGGATCAATGGTAGAGTTGGGAGTAAAAGGCCAGATCATCTGGCTTCCAGCCCAGTACTGTTTCCACTACCTTCCAGTCCCTGGGCTTCTTAACCTGGTGTCTGGGAACTTGTTTATGTTTTAATGTTTTAATCACTGCATTTTAACGTAATTGGTTTCCTTTGTAATCTAATGTAGTTTGTACATTTGGAAATGTTCTCCTGAGAACACACAGGCTTCACCAGACTGTCAAAGGGTTAAGAACTCTTGCCCGAATAATTTGGGAATGGCCTCTTGGAGACAAAGGGTCTCCCCCCCCCCACCCCATACTACTCCCAGCCAGGATCCAACATCTTAGGAACCTGCGGTCAATTTTGGCTTTGGGGCAAATTCACAAGACATCTCATCAAAGGGACTGGCTGCTTTCTCCTCCATGTAGAAAGAGAATTATTGTTCTGAGTCTAGAAGGCTAAAGAATGTGAAAGGAACAGAAGGGTGGGAATCTGCTATTGAACCCTGCCTCTTTTCCTGACTGTCTTGGAGAAATTTGGAATTGTCCAGAAAACTGCCTTGATTTGGAGTGGCTAGGTGGTGCAGTGGATAGAGCACTGGCCCTGGAGGCAGGAGTACTTGAGTTCAAATCTGGCCTCAGATACTTAATAACTACCTACCCTTGGGCAAGCTACTTAACCCCATTGCCTTGCAAAAATAAATTTTCTTTAAAGTTTCAGTACTGTTTGATTCCTTAGGATACCAGATGGGATTTTCTTGATAAAGATACTTTGCCATTTCCCCATTTCCTTCTCCAGTTCCTTTTATGGGTGAGAAAACAGAGGCAGATAGGGTTAAGTGACTTGCCCAAAGTCACACAGCTAGGAAGTATCTGAGGTCAAATCTGAACTCAATAAAATGAGTCTTTCCTACCCAAGCCCATCACTCTACCCACTGCACCACTTAGCAGCCCCAAACATTTTATATACATTAACTCAGTGATCTTCAGGAGACTTTTTTGAATGAATGATTGTTCCTATTTTAGATTTAAGGAAATTAAGAATGGGAAAAGTTGTCTAAGATGGCACAATTAGTCAATGAGTATTGGAAAGGGTCTTCCAACTTCTAATCTAGGACTTGGCAATGCCCATCAACTGAATGCCATTTTCCCACACTATACCTCAATTTTCTGTAGCTTGAAGGTTTGCAAAGAACATGGCCCTGCAGCTGCTGCTGCTGCTACTGATGCTCATATAGTTCCCAACGAGTCCTGGCATTGGGGTTGACTTTCAATCAACATTCCCTTACCCACTGGGCCTGGGCTTCACTGAATTGTGTTCACAGAGGAATGAATAAATGAAGCTTATTGAGTCACTGTCAGGGGAGGGGGAAGAATAGCAATTTCTCAGTAATAAGAAATTACCTTCCAGTAGCCCTACTTATCATAGAGAAGATTAGAAATTTATTTTTACCTTTAGAATAAGGAAAAAGAGAATCTGGATTTTGTTTCTACATCTACTAACCGGATAGGTGACCTTGGAAGCCCTGTCACATCTGAACATATTTTGTTCAGCTATAAATTGGGTATAATACTATCTTATATTTACCTCATTGGGTTGTGCGGTTCCCATACAATGATAGCTTCTAAGTACATTGTAGCTCAATAACTAAAGGGAGTTAGGGTCTTCCTATTTGAACAGAGGGAATCACGTACCTTCTCAATGCTCCAAACACCTCTCTAAGACTCCCAGGTACAGAAGAGCTGCTGATCTTATTTGGGGAAGTCAGCTTCCACGCAAAGAAATCAACCCACAAGTTCACACTCTTCCCTTTTCCCCCAACAATGTGCCTGCCACATAGTAAGCATTATATTTCTATCATCATCATCATCATCATCATCATCATTATTATTATTATTATTATCATTATTCATTCTGTGATCTACCTATAGGAATTCCTAACATCAATAATGCCTGTTTTTAAATAGAAAACTATCAAAGCAAAGACTGGAATTACTGATCCCCATCCATTTTGAACAGCCTAGAAATCTTAGCCAGGACCTGGGTAGATCACCAAAAGACAAATAAATAAATTACACACACACACACACACACACACACACACACACACACACTGTGGCACCCTCTCTCATCAGCCTGTTCTGCACCAGCATCTTAACTCCAAACAGGAGTAGACCTTCAATGGCCAGACACAGTTGGGGAAAAAACCCCAAACCCAATCTAGACACCCAAACAGCTCCTGGTGACAGATCTGAGGTTTGAGTTAGAACTGCTACAGAATCTCATCTCACCTACATCATCTCTGGCTGGGGTTGGATCCAGGCCATTGCAGTTGTGGTTAAAGGTAATTACCTCCCCAAGATGCCCTCACTGCACAGAAACTGGCACTTTACAGAGCCAGTGGGTAGTTTCTGAACCAGTCCTTCCTTACTACCAACCCCTGCCAACCCCATCTCTTTTCCCAAGAACAGAGAAAGGTGAATACACTACCTCCAGAAAATGACCTGTCCAAGGGAACCCATGGCAAGGGGGTGACTTCAGGTAGGCACAGTCAGCTCTTGTCTTCAGTGTGCCCTCCCCCTGCTACTGATGCATGGGAGATGCTGCCAGCACCCTTAAGTGGTTTCATCCAAACAAAGAATGATGACTGCAGGTGGGGAAAGCTCAAGTATGAGGAAACCACAAGCTGGTACAGAGCTCCCTGTGGGCAATGAGCTCCTGGGGAGAGAACAGGGGTGGTGGTAATGACATAGGGACAGCAGCAACCCCAGGGAAGAGACTGGTCATCTCAAAACCTGGCTGTGTGAGTGTGTGTCTGCAAAGGGGAAAGGACAAGAAGATTTGAAGATACAAATTATTAGGGCATTAAAAGCATCCTGGAGTCCACTATTTGGATCATATACTCAAGACAAATCAATAATTTTAACTCCCCAACTACACTGCAAGCTCCCTGGCACAGGATGATTCTTTTTTATTTTCACAGCTGCTGGCACTTCAGGGAATTGAACCAGGCCCATCTACTCCAGATCCAGAGTTCTTTCAAATAACTTGAAAGTAAGGACTAGAAGAAATTAATAGGAAGGGAGTTCTTCTAGAGAATGTGTGATTGTCTTTTTAAATAGACCTTGGACCTTCCCAAAGTGCCAGGCTTCAGGAAGAGGAGGCAATTGTTCATTCAGATATTTGTTTATCCCACCTCCAAATTCACAGTAATTCTGCTGTTTTTTTTTAAAGCAGAGGGGAAAGGTGATCTGAGTTGTCCAGATTTTTCACCATTCTATTTGAAATCCACATAATAATTGCTCAGCCTCCCCATCCATATCTCTATCTCTTATCAACTCAACCTATGGATGCTGACCTGGGCAGACTCTCAAATTGTGTCAGGTAGAGTCATTGGGTCTAGCAGGTCCATCTTTTATAAAATGTAATGTAATGATATTGCTCATTGAGTCCTGGCAAAAGTCAAAGAAGAAAAATGAGAAATGCTCGCTCAACATTTTTGCTAAAGTCATTGTCCTTTATTTCTTTCTCCACTTCATGACTGAACTCTTGAAGTCTACACACTCTCCAATATGGAATTCCACCTCCCATTCAATATTCTTTGTGATTTGGCCTCTAACACTGCCTCTCTATTTATACTGCTTTGTCCAAACTTACTAACAATCCCTTAATCACTCTGTCCTCATAATTTTTACTCTCTGTGGCTTTTGAACACTTAGAATACCTCATCTTGGAGGTTCTGGACTCTCCTCCTACCTGACTGATTAATCCTTAGCCACTTTGCTGGGTCATCATTCATCTTTCACCATTAAGCTTGAGTGTCCTTCAAGGCTCCACCCTGAGTCCTCTTAGTGATCTCATCAGTGCCTTATCATCCTTAAGGCCTACATCCCAAATAGCCAACTGTCTACTGGACAGTTCCAATTGGATATTTATCTCACACTCCAGACAAGAATTTGAGATTTTCACCCACTACTCCCAATCTCTTGAACAACCCTTTCCCCAAACTCTATTTCCTTTCAGAATACTACAAACCTAGCACAAGGTTGCCAATCTTGGAGTTGACTCTTGACTCTTCTCTTTTTCTTATTTCCTATATCCAGCCAGTTGTCAAATATCAATTCTAATTCCACTATTTCTTACATCTGTCTCTTCTCTCCAGTGACATGGTCATACTTCAAGCTCTCCCCTCTTACCTGGACTATTAAAATATTCTCATATCTATGCTCCTAATCTTTCCCTGTTCAATGCATCCTCCATATAGATATCAAAAAAGATATTTGGAAGACAACGGGTAGAGCCATGTCACTCCTTTGCTCACAAATTTTCAGTGATTTCCTATACTATTATTGTCTCTAGGATGATGAAATTCCTCAGCTTGACATCTGAAGCTCCAAAATCTGATTCCTACCTAGCTTTCCAGACCCATTTAATACCGCTTCCCTTCATTCATTCCTATCTTAGCCACACCCAACTATTCTTCAAGCTCTCATTCCATCTATCTTTGCCTTTATACAAGCTGTCCCCGGGTCCTAGAATGCATTCTCTCAATACCTTTGCATCAAAGAGTCCCTGGAAATTCACGATTTCCTTCAGGCTTCACCTCCTCACACTTCTGTAGGAAGCCTTTTCTGATCTGCCATCCTATCCTCTGCTCCAAGCTACCAGTGGCTTCTCCTGCAAGGCTGCCATGAATCTGCTCTATACATGAATGTTTAAATGCCTGTATATGTATTTTAGGTATACATTTATCTGTGAATGCCCATAAGCACACAGACATAGACACACACACACACACACACACACACACACACACACACACACACACACACACACATATGGTTGGTTCTTGTCCTTCATTATCAAAGAAGACCAGAATGATGTCATTATGTTTGAGACAAACGACAGTGTGTCTAACTGTGACTGATCAGACCAACATGAGCTTGGAATGCTCTACCACAGGTACGACACAAATAGTTCATGTGAACACCTGGGGTGGGGACTCTAAATATTTCCTTTGGGCTGCTTCCATTCTGCCTTCCTCATAGAGTGCAGGCCCCTCACCAATGAGGGCACGCCATGCTGGGCAGTCCTGTGCCAGTGTCTCCGATGCTGTACAATCAATTCTAAAATTCTTCAGTGAGACCTTCAGGGTGTCTCGGATTTGCCTCTTCTGACCCCTTTGTGAGCTCTTGCCCTCTGTGCATTCTTCATAAAATAGTTTTTTGGGGGCAAGCATACATCTGGCATTCTAACAACTCCAGCCCATCATAGTTGCACTGTAATAATGTTGGAATGCTCAGCAGTTTAGCTCGAGAAAGGACCTCAGTATCTGGTCTCTTCTCCTGCCATATGATCTTCAGAATCTTCCTAAGACAATTTTAATGGAAGAGATTCAGTTTGCTGACATGGTGATATATATATATATATATATATATATATATATGTGTGTGTGTGTGTGTGTGTGTGTGTGTGTGTGTGTGTGTGTACATATATATATATATATATATATATATATATATATGCATGATATCACCTCCATTGGAATTCTTGAAGCAGAGACTATTTTCACTTTTGCCTCTGCTTTCCCAGCACCTAAGACAGTGCTTGATGAATAGCAGGTTCTTAATAAATACTTGTTTGATTGATTGACTGACTGAAAAGCTCAACTCAAGTGTCATCTACAGAAAGTCTACCCTAATTATCTCAAATTCAAGTGTTCTTCCACCTGAAAAATTACTTAATGTGCATTTTGAATTTAATATTTTGGGTATGCATCATTTCACCAATAGAATGTTGGCAAGAGGAACCCTTGAAGGCAGGGATTATTTTTACTATTTGTTTTTATGTTCTTCTCCCCTCCCCTCCCAACCTAGTAGGCAGTCAAGCTTATTGAATGAATGAATGAATGAACAAATGAATGAATGAATGAATCTAAGCTAGCAAAGTATAGGTGTAATAAAATCTGTTGATGGATTGATTTGTTCATTGATTCGAATATAGATGTGGGGGAGAATCATAGAACAGGTATTTAAAAAGTGAAAGAGAATAATTGAGGATTCGAATAAAAGGTAAGCTAGGAAGGAAATAGACCATGACTCTTTCCAGAAATACAGTGGTGAAGATGATGATTATAATGATTATTCACATTTTTATATAGCACTCCAAAGTTTACAAAACATTTTAAGTTTATCCAACTAAATATCCTCTCTCATGCTTTATCATTTGGCTCTAAATTTGAGTTCCCCAAACTATGCTAACAGCGCCTGTCAGCTTGAACCGGTCCCAGAAATCTGGGAAGGTCATGAATGTGGGTCTAGTGCTAGACTGTGGGTCTATTGGCTGAGGACTGACCCAATTTCAGAGAGACTCATTGCTGAAATTATGGACAAACCATTCATCTTTTTGGCCACTAAAACTCCTGAAGCCCCTCATTGTGGGATAGGAGTGGTTGCGATCTGTATAGATGAAGGGAGAAACTACATCAATAAAATGGTGCATCCTTAAAATGTGCCATATGCATGAGTTGGTTTTACCATGTTTAAAGGTAAAAAAAATTAAACCAAAGGGTTTCTGAGAGAGTCTCCTTGCCCTGCGTCCTATGACCATTTAATCCAGAATGAGTTGTATCTGTGAAGTCACAATGCACATAAGCAATCCTTAAAATGTACACCTCTCCCTCAAAAACACCAGCCTGGGAGAGAGACCTTTAGACCAAGGATGAGCATATCATAGCCAGAGGTTCAATCTGATCAACCTTTTTATATAGTCTCATGGGCTAAGAATTTTTTTTTTTAATTTTAAAATACGATAAAATTCTTTCAAATGGAAAAGACCATGCTTTGCTCCTGGGTCTTATAAAATGAGACAATGGCTAGGTTGACCTATAAGCCATAGAGAGCTGAGCCTGGCTTTAGAGAATCCTGCAAGAAAATCAAGGAAAGAAGCCCCCACCTCTCCTAGCATATTGGTATTGCATGGAGTGCCTCCTATAACAGCTAGATGTAAGGAGCAGAGAATCTATGAAACCTCAGAAAAATATGCTCTGCACATCACCCTAAAAAAAAAAATCAAAACCCTGGTGATCATCAGATGTCAAACAGAATCATTTCCCTAAGGTACCTGGATGTATTCATTGAATCTTGGCAAGGTTCTCCCATAGCAAGAATATATGAATAAAGGTTTTTAACCCAAGAGGGAGGAGAATTTAATAAGCATCAGGGGTGGTAGTATCTGCATCCTTCTTCCCTCTCTCACCCTGCCTTCCACCAGAACACACATATTTTTAAATTGCTGCCAGTGTGACTGTAGATCCACGACTGGGATTGGGTTATGTGTTGAAATTTCAGACTGCAGAAAAGATAATGCAACTGGCATACTGAGTGTCTCTGCACTGTGAAACCCTCCAGGGCTAGGAAGATACCCAAAATTAAAACTATCGAATAGTACACTCCGGTAATTTTGCAGGAACTGAAAAAAAATTTAATGGAGGGGAATCAAGCATGAAGTGGGTATACTAAGCATTGTCCTGGGTCCTCATTAACTTTCTCCTTCCCCAGGAGAATTTTGTTTTTGGAATGATGATTTTTTTCCTTGATGGATTGTGAATGGATTGACTCATTATTACAACACTGAGCAAGACTGATTGCTTTATAGATCATTTCCATCCCTGGCAAATGACCTTGGATTTGACCTTTAAAATTAGAGCTAAGGCTTACTGATACAGGAGTACATAAAGGAAAAAATTGAAGGTTAATTAGATGATTGTACATATGTGCATTTGAACTGAGAAAATCCACAGTTCAATCCCACAAGCCATGTGTTCTGAGCAACCAGATACAGTGGAGGAATTCCAGCATCAAATGGAAGAGGAGCTGGACCAATTTTCTTGGACCCATACGAAGTATGCTTGGACTTTGAGTATTGCCAGGATGAAGAAGTTGGAAGTTATTTGCAACAAGTAACAGAGACATGATGTCAACACAAACGTTGTGTTTCACAGTACTGTGCGTTATATAGACTGCACAAGTCTAAGAAACTAGGTCAGTCAAAGAACTAGAAACCTGAATTCTTTCCCTTGGCAGGGGAATCTTAGCCACGGGGAAATATCTAAGTATTTGAGGAATTGCTAAATATTAGTGCTTGAGGGAGGTAGAATTCACCCGAGGGGAACATTTCTTGATTTTCTAGCAACCTCACACTCTTTGTTCATTTGGGAAAAGACCCAACCCCAGAGTAATACTATAATAAGATGGTATAGCTATTTCTAGAAGTGAGGCTCACAGGAATGGGAAGGATTTGTTTGAACTATTTAGGGACTTAATTGAGAGTACTTTGTGGTTTTATTGGTTAAACATAAACTCTACTTTATTCAATGCCTTATTAGCTTGAGGGCTCCTACAAGAGATTATAGTCAACATTTATATGTGTGTTAAGATTTTACAAAGTGTTTATGTCTAATATATAAACATATAAATATATGCATATATACACATACAGTGAATGTATAAAATATTTCATTTGATCCTCATCTCTGAGTTAGATGCAATTATTATCTGTGTTTTATAAATGAAGAAACTGAAATGAAGAGAGGTTAAATAACTTGCTTAGCATCACAAAGCTAGTATATGACTGAGGAAGGATTTGAACTCGGGTCTTCCTGATTCTACAATCAGAGTTTATTAGGAAATTTTCTCCTTAAATAGATCCTAAATCTGCCTCAGTCCAAGTCACTTGATCTCTCTCAGCCTCTGTTTCCTCCTCTGTTAACCAATCATCTAGAGTTTATAAAGCCCTTATTATGTCCCCAGCATCAGAGATACAAAGAAAGGCAAAAAAGAAAAGAAAAAACCCTGCTTCTAATGATCTTATGGTTTATTGGGGGAGATAGCTTACAAACAAATATGCAGTAATAATAACAATAATAATGTTAGTAGCTAGCATTTGCATAGCACTTGCATCAAAAGACTGTGTGTATATTTGTTGGGGATGTTTTAGGAGAGACTCTCAGTCAGGTACAAATCGGACCATGCCACCCTAAAATCCCTTCCAAGGGTGGTCAATTTGATTTGCTGACATTTAAGATGTCCTAATCCAAAACTAGCCCTAGCATTTGGAAGATCTGAGTCTCGGACACTCACTCATTGTGTGTGACCCTGGGCAAGTCACTTTACCACTCTTTTCCTCAATTGTAAAAAAGGGAATCATAATAGCACCTACTTCCTAGGGTTGTTGTGGGGATCAAATGAGATCTTATTTGTAAAAAGTGCTTAATACAGTGCCTATAGCCCACAGAAGGTGATACAAAATGCTTATTCCCTTACCCTTCCTTCTTCAGCCTCTGGTCAGGCTTCAGGAAGGAGAGCCAGCCCAGGAAGGGGCCACCAGGAGAAGGATCTGCACCAAAGACAATATCTCGCCCTGAAAACTCCCTCCAGCGCCCCTATAGAAGAGATGCATAACTTGGACTAGGTGTCCAGGCTACTAGCATTGCCCATTAGCCAGAAGTTAAACCCAGTGAAGCAATGAATGAATGAATGAATGGAGGAATCAGTAAATGAAAAAACGTTTACCAAGCACCAATTTGGGGTAAAGCAGCCAAGTGGTCTTTGAGAATGTAAATAGCAAGACTAGCCAGCCCTGGCTCATGTTCTAATGAGGAGACATAGGCATGGAGGGTGTGTTGGAAGGGCAGATGGAAAGGCTCAAGGGTCCTTGGGGTATAATGGCAGGGCAGATGATAATGAGACCGTTATGTTTCACATCCTATTCTGATGGGGAACAACTGATAATGCCAAGACCTGAATTCTTTTCTGGGTCTCCAGTACCTAGGGCTGCTGAGGAGGTAGGGGGTCACTACGTGTCAAGAGGCATTACCTTGTCAAGTCTCTTCAAGAACTCATCCCCAGGGTGCAGTGATAGAGCACCAGCCCTGGAGTCAGGAGAACCTGAATTCAAATCTGGCCTCAGACACTTAATAATTATCTAGCAGTGTGACCTTGGGCAAGTCACTTAACCCCACTGCCTTGCAAAACAACCAAAAAAGAGTTGCTCCCCTGGGCTATGGTTATAGGTTTATTGACTGTAATTGGAGCTGGTGTTCTGGAAGGGGGGGGGGATGCCATTTATTCCCTAGTTTTGGGGGCTCTGCTCCTCAGCTATCCTGACTCTGGTCTGAGGGCAGGTGATGATGGTTTGAGCTGTCTGATACAACCTACTACCTTGATTTCCCCCACCATGCCTGGTTGTTTCAGGTTGGCTTACTTACCTGCCTGCCAGGTATTAGCTAGTTGGTGTTGGCCAAAAGAGGCTCAATGCTTTGCCTAAGTTAATGCTTACAGAATCAGGTTTCGAAACCAAGGCCCCTGACTCCAAATCTAATGTTTCCCCCCCCCTACATTCCAAATGACAGACAGGCAGACCATCACTGACAGTAATCTAGTTCATTATGAAATAATCAGATCATTTCTAGAGGAAGGGGGGAAGGTGTCTCCTAGGGCCAAACCAGGAAGCCCACCTGTGGAATTGCTCAAGATGGGGAAACACTGGCTCCCCTTTGAGTTCAGCTTTTCATTTAGTGGAGGGAAAACACAAAGGCCAAATATGAAACAAAGGCTGAAACAATAGTTGAAGTGACCATGTTTCTTTGGTCAAAGAAGCAGCCACATTTTTTCCTTTCAGAGAGAGCCAAGGCTAATGACTTACATCAGAGCCTCCTGAACTATTTTCTTCAGCCAACAATGGGGCCTATATTTCATTTCTGGGATGGCCATTCATGAGACGCCGGGAAGGTGGAGGTTGGACTGACCCTGGGGACACTAATTTCATTCATTTCTCCCTGAATAATTATAGGAGAGCTTCTGCTTGGCTGCACACTGGAGGTGGCCGGGCAGCTCCCTTGGGTGGGGGCTGTGGAGAGTCATTGGTCAAGTCACCAAGAGAGCTCATCTCCAGTGCTTGCTCTCTTTAACTAGGAGACTTAAGACAAATCAATTTAAGCTCAGTTTCCCTATCTAATAAAAGGAAGTTGGGCCAGATAAACCTGGAACTCTTAAGTTTTCTTCCCTCCTATTTTTTCCCCTTTTTTTGTTGCCTATAAAACTTTTTACACCATCAGTTGATTTCCTCTTGGAAAGTTATGTTCCTCTTTACATTGCTCACACACTTCCCATTCATTGGAGTCTTTTATAGACTGGATGATTGGATTTCCTTGCTTATTAAAGCTGAAGAAATAGAACAAGTCACCCTGAACCCGTTCGAATTACAGCTAAAGGCTGGAGTGATTGGTATAATAAAGGTTCCACCTTCTCTCTGGGATTTATCCTGAACAGTGCAAACTAGGTAGCATTTTCCAGGTGAACTGGCTGTGTTCAACTCCCTTAGAACCATCCTCTAAACAGAAAGATTAGCTCCCCCCAGCCCCTTGTTTTTTCAAACCTCTTCTATTCATTTAGTGGACAACCAGCCCCGGAGTCAGGAGGTCCTGAGTAAAAAATTCAGACCCAGATACTTGACACTTACTCATTGTGTGACCTTGTGCAAGTCATTTAACCCTGACTACCTCCCATCCAGGGCCATCTCTAGTCCTCCTGATCCATATCTGGTCACTGGACTTTAGATGACTCTGGAGGAGAAAGTGAGGCTTAGCACAGCATCCCCTTCACTCAAATCCAACTCATTTGCTTGTCATGGCATCACCTCCACCATCATCACTCACTTAGAATGCTCACTACTCTACTCCCATCCCTCCACCCTCCACACATCACTTAGTTCAATCTGTCATCTTTTAAGACAAAGCCCAAATGCTGCCTCCTGTACAGAAAATGACCCTGATTTCATCTAACTTAGAGAAAATAACCTCTCCGTTCTGAACTTGCTCCTCTTCCCATGTAGCTCATTGGACACAGTCTCATCATTTCGTGAGTCCATCCTGTAGTGCCAAGAAACAGGAAATGGACTTAGTATCTTGTTCTTCATGTTTGCTATTTGGTCCTCCAAGGTCATTGGATCATCCCAATACTCAGAAGCATTCAACAGCACCTTAAATGGTGACCGAGAAAGAAGCGGGGGAAAGAACGAACTCAAAGCAACTGACCAGTTGGCCAGCTAAGAATGAAAGGAAATATTTTGGATCATCTCAGTCATCAAATGTTAGAAGGTATACTTGAACTTTCACTAGTTCAGCCTCATTTGCAGATGGAGAAACTGAGAATGATTATAACAGTAATTGATATATGTTGATATGTAGCTGATATTGATATATATAATAACGATTATAATAATGGTAAGACTAAAAGTAGGGAAGAAAAGATCAACGGGAGAGGACTATTTCAAGGATAAAGCAAAAATCCAAATTGGCATTCAGAAACTCTCTTCCATATCTACTTTCATAGCCTGGATATCAGTTAGCACAGTGGATAGAAAACTGGAGATGGGACAGGAAAAACTCAGTTCAAATCCTGTTTTAGACATTGACTAGCTATAGAACCCCAGGCAAGTCTCTTAACCTCTCAGCCTCAAGTTCCTCATCAATAAAATGGACATTATAATAATTGCATCTACCTCACAGGATTGTTGTGAGAACCAAGTGAGATAATGTATATAAAACACATTGGAAACCTTAAAACTCCATGTAAATGCTAACTATTATCTCCTTAAAGGTCCCCCGACCAGCACTGCTATCTTGAATTTATACACAAAATCTTTGCTTCCTCAGAAACTATCCATGAATGACCCTCTGTCCTGTCAAATTCAACATGTCTACAAACAAACTCATTACAGGTTGGACAAGAGGGTCTTTAGGACTTTCCAATCTGGAGATTCTATGAGAAAAGGGTCATGTATCATAGATCTAAAGTTGATCTAAAGCTTGATCCCCTCATCTTATAGTTGGAAAATTAATGTCCTGGAAATTTAAATGACTCATCCAAGGTCACACAGGCAATAAGTAATAGATACAGGATGCAAACCCAAGACCTCAGACTGGATAGCCAAGGCTTCTCCCATTGTATCACATTGCTTTCTGTGCACCATCTTGGGTTCTCAACAGGGTCATTTTCTTCTCAAAAATGGGCTCCCTCTACTGATTTTCCTTTATGTTAATGGTACCTTTGTTTGCATGATCCCGTTCAGAACTTCAGTCCTTTTTATTTTTCCTTTTCCCCAAATCTGAGTTCTGTGATTTCTTGCTAGGTAATGTTTCTACATTTGTTCTTCCTTTCTACAGGTTTTCTTCAGTCAACATTCTAGTGTAAGACTATGTGAACTTTGACATAGACTATTACAATAACCTCCAGGACTGTTCTCATGATATTGGCTTTTCCCCCCCTCCTATTCTTCCTACAGATCAGTCCTGTGTTAATACCCTGCCATCATCCTTTTCCTCCCCTGCTCAAAAAACTTTTAAATGCCTCCTCATCAATTTTATGAGAATGCATCCAAAGGCTCCCATATTCTGGACCCAGTTTATCTTTCTAAGACTAGCTGTCACTTTATTCCAACATCCATTCTAGCATATGGGTTTTTAATCTTTTGTGTATCATAGAACCTTTTGGCAGTCTGGTAATGCTTTTAAATGTATAAAATAAATTATATATAGCATCATAGAAAGCTTAATTTTGTTGAAATAAAGTTATGAAAGTATTTTAAAAACATAGACCCCCAAGTTTGCATCTAGCAGGACTACCCTATTCATCTTCCCTGAGCACATATTACAGATACTCACCTTTGCATAGCCTATTCTTCTTTTTATTCTTATATTCCTAACATGCCTTTGCACTTTGGTCTATCTATTTGAATCCATCCATCCCATCCAATTCAAGACTCTTGGCCTCCCTTGGAATCCTGCCCAGTGATCCCAGCCCACAATAAGCCTACCTGTATTGATTTCTTAAGGCACTTCGAGTTTGTATCATTCATTTAGTCCTTGTTGTCCTCCTGAAGTCATGAGGCATTTTTGTAGATTGTAAATTTTTTGAGAACATGACCCATTTTATAGCTGTTTTTGACTTGCATAGTGTCTAGCCCATAGCAGATCATCACTGTCCTTCAATTGATGATTGTTGACTAATTTTGTACCCACGCTCAATACAAAAGCAGCCCCAGACGTGGTGGCCCTTTCATGCTACTAACTCTGACCACACAAAGCACATCCATCCTTTTTATCTTCATTTTGTTGGGAAATCTTTTTTCACTAACTCAATTGTGTGGTCTCTGCTCCATAAGGAAGAATATACTTAAAGGAACTCAGTTAAAAGTTTTGTGATTGCAGGGTTGAAAAGAAGTCCATAGTCCATGGGCAGAAGCTACTGCCACTTAGGAGACACCACATGAATTTTCCGTTATTAATGGAGCAGTGCAGAGACTGAGAGATTTGGTCTCTGTTGGATCACTTGGATACAGTTCCAAGGGCATTTCAAAAGACTCATCATTGGCCTGGCTAGTTGTCAGGTCTACTTGTGAAAATTATTTCCTCTACTTTTTAAAAATCTCTGATAAAATCATAGCTAGAAGGGACCTCTGAGGATATCCCATGATCTCATTTTAAAGATGAGAAAACTGAGACTAATGGAGCCTAAGTTATTTGCCCAAGGTCACACAGGTAATATAGAGATGAAGCAGTTCATCTTTCTGATATCTGAAAATATGGTATTAGGGAGATCACTGAGAGGGAATCAGGAAACTGGTACCTGTATGATCTCAAGAGGGAAAGGAACCTAACCATCTGCCTCAGTTTTATCATCTGTACAGTGGAGAGCAGGAGAGGACCAGATAATGGAAAATTCTGGCATGATGAGATCATTAAATCTGGGTTCAACTCTGGCTCTGCTACTTCCTGCTTGAATAAATTCAGCTGGGTCACTCTACCTTTGAGGCCCTCAGGTACCCTAGCTGTTATAGCTAACATGTTAAGGTTTGCAAAGCATTTTAGACATCATCTCATGATCCCCATGATAACCCTGTGAGCCAGGCGCTATCCTGGTTTTAGATATGGAGAAACGGAGACTAGAGAGACAGCAATAAGTAAATGTTTGAGGCAGAATGTGAGCCAGGTCTTCCTGACCCTACGTCTGGCACTCTATCCACTGTAAACAAAGGGGTGGTCTAAATGTTCTCTCAGGTCCAACTCATAACATTCTATTATTCAATAATCAAGGTATGTTTTTATAAAAACCTTAGGTTTTTATAGCATGAGTCACTATAAAACAGAATTTGGCCTTACCGACAGGGTGGGGCTAAAGGATCTTATCTTCTTTACTATTGTATAGGACAGACCCCAAGAACACGATGAGAATGACATTTTTATATACTACCCTAGAGTGATTTGGGCCATTTGGCTGGGCACCCAGCCTTCCAGATTCAGCTTACTGTAAAAGAGCTACAGAGTGATCAGAACAAACACCCACACCCAGTCTTACCTTTGCCTAAATAAACAAGGCAACCCAGGTGTGACGGGGACAGGTAGAGTTAACAAAGCAACAATTACTCCATGGCCATGATTTGGAACCTGGTTCCCATAAAAAAGTCTTTCCAGAGGAATCATTTTGAGGACCAAGTCTTTCTTTCTGAGCACTGAGACTCCAAGATGTTCCTCCTCTCTCACAACTTGTGACTTTAGAAGGGATGTTGATGAGGGGAAGCTAGGTGGTGCTGTAGATAGAGCACCAGCCCTGGCGTCAGGAGGAATTGAGTTCAAATCCAGCCTCAGACATTCAATACTCACCTAGCTGTGTGACCTTGGGCAAGTCACTTAACCCCATTGCCCTGCAACCCCCCCCCCAAAAAAAAAACAACAAAAAAAGAAGAGATATTGATGAGCTGGAGCATGTCCAGAGGAGGCTGACCAGGAAGGTGAGGGCGGTAAACTTCACATCAGGATCAACTGAAACAAAAGGAGTCATTGAGTTTTGCCCCAGGAGACAGAATTAGAAGCAATGGGTGCAATTTAAAAAGAAGCAGATTTCAGGATCCAATAAAGGAGTTTTTCTTGGCTATTAGAGTTATTTAAAAATGAAGGGGCAATTGGTCAGTTAGCAAGCCTTAATTACACACCTACTACATGCCATATACTCTGGTAAACATTGGGCATACAAAAAGAGGCAAAAATCAGTCCTGCTCTCCAGAAGTACCCAATCTAATAGGAGAGACAACATCATCAGCAAGAAACTGGGAATAGCATCATAGAGAAAGCTCTAGAAATAAGAAATAAGGGGGATTAGAAAGATTCTGGTAAAAGATAAAATTTTAGCTGGGACTTGAAGGAAGATAGGGAGGGCAGCAGACAGGAGAAGAGGAGAAAGATGAGCTCCTTGTCATTGAAGGTTTTTAAGCAGTGGCTAGTTACTTATTTGTCAGATATCACAAAAGGAACATTCCTTGGGTTGGAGCAGATACCTTATGAAGTCCTTTCGATTGGTAAGATTCTATGATTATATGATAAAGTCCATGATAAAGACAGAGAAGCATTTTTGTTTCACATAATTTTGATATTTAATACATAGTAAGAGAAGTAGCCTGGTATAATGAATAGAGAACTGTTGTGGGAATCAGGAAGATGTGGCTGGGTTCATATGCTCCTTCTGATATATGTTGGCTTATATGACTTTGGACAAGTCACTTAACCTCTTAATGCCTCTAAGGCAACTGAATAAGTTATAGAGTAGGTATCAGTCAGCTTTGGTAGAGGGACTCCCACCATAAAGAGTTATTCTGGTAACAGAGGTACCTAAGACATAAATACAAAAGAAGAGAATGACTCCAAAACATCTATAAGCAATGCCTCAAAGACAAACCCAACTTCTATACAAATTGAACTAGAATCCTAGAAGAAATGATGTAAGAGTTTTAAAATTAGTTTATAAATGTAATTAGAGCACTAGAGAAAAGAACTAGAAAATAAATGAATAATTAATCATTTCAAGGGATTGTAACAAATAAACAGATTCTATGTTATCTGAAACAAATAACCAACCAACAAACAAAAAAAAAGCACATTGTTTTATTAGAGTGCTAGACTTAGAGTTAGAAAGACGTGAGTTCAAATCCTACTTGAGACACTTATTATCTGTGTACCCCCCTTGGCAAGTCATGTAATATCTTTTAGCTTCAGATTCTTTATGAGATATAATGTCAGTTCTCAGGGTGCTATTGGGGAAATCAAGTGACGTAATATATCTAAAATGTTTTGTAAAACTTAAAAGCGTTGTATATATTTAGCTATTATTATTACTACCAATAATGATAACCCTATCTACCCTTGTATTGTGTTTTATGACCTACATCTAAGGCAGCTAGGTGGCATAGTAGCTAGTGCACTGGGTCTAGGGTTGGATTCATCCAGTGCATAGCAACTGTTCTTGAATTCAAATCCAACCTCACACTTCCTAGCTGTAGGACTCGCAAGTTACTTAATTCTGTTTACTTGAGAAAAATGGCAAACCATTACCAGTATCTTTGCCAAGAAAACTCCAAATGAGGTCACAAAGAGTCAGATATGACTGAAACAACCAAACAACAACAATATTATGGCTTACAATTACTTTTATAATCATTATCTGGTTTGATTCTCATAACAAACACAAGTTAGGCAGAATATTTTTCAGACACAGATACTGAAGTCAGAGAAGTTATGGGACTTGCTCAAGGTCGGGCAGTGTACTGATGCCAAAATTCTTGTCTAGTGCTCATTTTATATCTACCACATTTATGTTCTTGACCCAGAGAAGCCTCTGGCTAAGCCTTCATTGTACTCTTGAGTGATAGGTGACTCCCCAGGAGGAAGGTCATCCATTATCTCTTTGTTTGGGGGGGGGGGTATTTCTCAGAATTCTCTCACATAAATCTGTTTAGTTTCCCCACAGCTTCTCTGCTGTCACTAGAACCATCCAAATCTTTTTTTCAGTCACAAAATAGCTTTGAGATAAGGGTTGTAAAAGCATAAAACACTATGTAAATGTAGTCAATATTCCTTGCAGTAATACTCTCAATACTTCTTCCTAAAGCTTTCTGCCACTGCTTTCCCCTCAAAAAGCAATTCTGAGGTGATGAAATGCCCCATTCTAATTACGGTCAGAGTCTGGCTAGTATTCTCTTCTTCCATGAACACACAATATTAAGGGAAACAACATTCCCAGAAGGATATACCATAAGCAATTGGTCAAATGATGCTATGATATAACTCTATGGGTGAGGGTTCCTTATAGCTAGTATTTTTATAAACACTCTCCTTTTAATCTCACAACCCTGGGAAGTAGGTGTTATCATTTTATAATTGAAGTAACTGAGGGAGAAAACAGCTAAGTGACTTACTAGGGGCACACAGCTAGATTTGAACCAAGATCTTCCTGATTCTATGCTCTGAATCACCTAAGTTGCCTTATAAAGTTAATGATATTATTAGGAAATGACATGTCAGAGGTAACATGTTGAAATGGATATAGTGGGATCGAGTTATTTCATCTTTCTAAGCTTCCATCAGTTCCACCTGCAAAATGGGGATAATACTATTTGCAATAGTTACCTATCATGTCATGGTGAAGATCAGGTGAAACTAGAGAAAGTCTCACTATAGTCTTCTGTTGGATTATCCTTTGTGTCTTGCCCCCTTTGCATTACTATCTCTTGGGGGGTCTACACTGGGCCCTTTTCTCTCCTCTCTCTAAGAGGTACGTGGATATACCTTTTATTAACTGGTGTGAAGGTGAGGGAAGGACTTGTCAGGTGCCAGTTAAGGACTCTGCTCCAGGAAGGGAGCCGAGAAGCAGATATCCTACACTGTCCCTAAAGCATAACTACAACGGCAACCCTCAGTGCCCACTATCCATCTTCAAGAAAAAAAGAAGACTTAGTCAAACACTATAGAAATATATCGAGTATCCTCTGGTTCGCTCTCTCAGAACTAGCCTACTCCTTCTTCTTCCTCAGGGGGTTTAGGGTCCTTGAGAGCCTGAACTATTACCTCTGTACTATCATTAACTTGAGGCTCTTCTCTCTGTGTTTTTTCTGTTGTTAGGACCAGGCACTAGTACCTCAGTTCCATTCAATACTATTGATTAGCTTTTTAAAAGAGATATTTGCTTCAAAGCTATAGCAAGATCAAGCATATAAACATTTTCTCTCTACATTCAAAGGGCATCATTTCCTTTATACTAACTTGGTCTCTTGTGAAAAACAGGCTCAAAACTTAGGTCCTACATACAAATGAGTTCCACCAAGTTCATTTCCAGATGTGCCATGTCGGCCAGTAAGTCTACATCTCAGCTACCATCAACGTTATTTCTTTAGATTCCTCCCTGCTCCATTTGGCTATCAATCTACAGTCTCTGGAATACTGGGGCACTAAGGCAGCCCCTGGACCTTTTATACTATTAAAGTCCTAGAGGGTCTTCTCCCTTCATCTAGAACAGGGAAACCTCCAGTTTGGGGGGGCAGCATTGGTCTGGTATACCAAGGCAACCAAAAGCTAGGACTTGAAATTCAATAAATCGAGTAGCTTTTGTAGGAGTAAATTAATTAACATTTACTTTATAACATCGAATGATGTTCTAAATATCCAAATGGCCCTTGACAGATAAAAGGTTCCCTATACCTGATCTACATTCTAGAACAAATGCAGAAGCCAGGAAGCAAAACCATTTCACTGGGCCTTATGGCCTCGGGGCGGGGGGGGGGGGGGAAGACCCCAAGCCCTTTGTCTTATTAGTGTGGTTGTAACTCAAACACCATATGAAAGAATCACCTAGATCCTCCAAGAATAAATGAAGTTTTAAAAAGGGGGCTGATGCTGGCAGGTCTTTTGAAATACCCCCACAGAAAATCAAAAGAGTCTTCTTCTCAATACATGCTTAGTTAATCATTCATTAGTAGTTGCAAAATGTCCACCATTGACTCCAGTAAATGAGAAATTATGGTCTCTTCAACCCACTTTCATTTCCTCACATCATGATTCTTCTGTAAACAAGTATTCTTGCCTCTTCACCCCAGAGATGATTCAGAGATGATGTCCCAAGGGCGCTCTCTCTCTCTCTCTCTCTCTCTCTCTCTCTCTCTCTCTCTCTCCCTCCCTCTCTCTCTGTCTGTCTCTAGGTCTCTCAGTCTCTCTGTCTCTCTCTTCTCTGTGTGTCACACACACACACACACACACACACACACCCTCCATTACACAAATCTTATGACTGAGTTCTAAGAATAACTGAATCTTCCTTCCTACCTAACACTTTGAGAGTGTGGACTCTTTATTTGCCATTTTACCTTCTCTTCCGGGATGGCCATATTTTTCTTTCAAAGCTCCATAATTTGGGAACATCCCTTTGATGTGTTATGATAGTGAAACTGGTGGTGGTGGATCTGGAACTGTCTCAGTCCTCTGTGGGGAACATCAGGGCTTTGTCCATATCACCACATTCCCCTTTACTCTATTCTCTTTATAGTATCTCACCCTCCATATACCCACAATGGTCCTCCTTATCTCCCCTGCCAAGGTGCCCCTTCCCCCAACTTTTCTAGGTTACCAAAGTCTTTCTGTTCATCAGCTATGTAGCTCAGACTCCTCCTTGACTCCCTTCTCCACTCTCACTTCTCTTAATCAGCTGCCAGGCCTTTTCAATTCTCCCTACACAGCTCACTTTTCTTGTTCTTCTCCACTATTCTCTTCAAGAAGGTATACCGTCAGGGCAGCTAGGTGGTGCAGTGGATAGAGCACCGGCCCTGGAGTCAGGAGGACCTGAGTTCAAATCCGACCTCAAACACTTAATAATGACCTAGCTGTGTGGCCTTGGGCAAGCCACTTAACCCCATTGCCTTGCAAAAATCAAAAAACAAAAACTCACTTAAGAAGGTATACCCTCTCCCCCAGACTATGACAATAATCATAACTAGCACTTATGAGTGCTTGAAGGGTTGCAAACCTCTTTAAAATGGTTTATCCTTTTATTCTCACAACAATCCTGGTAGCTAGATGTCAAATCTTCATTGCCAGATGGGGAAATGAGGCACAGAGATGCAAAGGGATTTGCCCAGGACCATATAGCTAGTAAGTGTTTGGGAGGTGCTGAACTTGGATCTTTCTCACTCTAAGGACAACTCCCTAACTCCTTCACCAGTCTCTTCCTTCTTCCATTCATCTCCTAAACAGCTGCTGAAATAATCTTCCTGAAGCATAAGTCTGGGATAAAATACCAACTTCTTATCCTATTATTTAAAACCGTCCACCATCTGGCTCCCACCTTCCTTTCCAGACTTATTTTCAATTATTCCCTTTAACACAATCTGTTCTTGCCATACTGGACTATCAGCTGTTCTCAAACGCAAAATTCTATCTCCTGTCTCTTTGACTTCCCATGTGCTGTTTCCTCCCCTCTGCCACTTAGAATGCTTCTCTTCCCTAAAAGCTTCTTCAAGCCACCTACAGAATCCTTTCTTGATTTCTTCCCCCCCACACACACACACACAATAGTCAGTAGTCTTTATTTTCAAAATTTTGCTATTGTTGAGTTGTTTCAGTTATTCTAGGTTGTCTTCCATGAGATTTTCTTGACAAAGATAATCTTTATTTCCAAAAATTTATTATTGTTGAGATGTTTTAATGATGTTCAATTCTCTGTCCATGAATTTTGTTGGTTTTTTTTTTTTTTAGGTTTTTTGCAAGGCAAATGGAGTTAAGTGGCTTGCCCAAGGCCACATAGCTAGGTAATTATTAAGTGTCTGAGGATGCATTTGAACTCAGGTACTCCTGACTCCAGGGCCGGTGCTCTATCCACGGTGCCACCTAGAAAGTAAGGCCCTTGGGAGCAGGGACTTTTATTGTACCTGCTTAATAAATGATGTTGAATTGTGCCATTTCTTTCATCTTTGCAAGTTGCAAGACTAGCATGAGAGTCAGAAGGGGAGAGGGTACATCCATGGAACAAGGATTTCTCTGGATGAAATCTATGATCATGATTTCTCTAGCATCTGGCTCAAAGTTGACTGGGTTATTTCATAATTTCATAATATACAAAACAGAATGATTTATACAAGTTGGTAATGGACCAGGAAGATACAGGCTCTGTTTCTGTTTTTGTGGCTAATTCAGGGCATGAGCCTACCTTGCTACGATGCCTAGACCTGCTCCTGATTCATTTAACAATCAAAAGGATCCAGCTAATCATACCCATAGCTTCCTAGCCCTCCCCTCCAGGAAAATTGTGAGTGTTAATGAGATAGATTGTGAAAGCTAATCTGAGTCTCTTCAAGATAGCTGCTACTGCCAGGTCTCCAAGGATCTCAGCCCCCTTTTTGCACTGTACCTCATTATATCAACTCCTTTGGCAGGTGATAAGACTGAGGTATAGGTGATTTGCCTGAGGTCACAGGGTGAAGATCCCAACAGAGTTAAAATATACCCTGATAGATTGGAGAAAACTTTCTAGGTTAGATAGGAAAAAAGGCTTTTCGCCTGCAAGAATTTTTAAATTAGAACTGACTACCAAGGGACAGTGTATTAATTCCTTAATTGGACATCTTTAAGAATTTCATGGTCTTTGGCCTGCTATGACAGAGATGCAATTTTGCTCTGAGCCAGAGGGACGAACTAAGGGACCTTTAAATCACCTTTCCAGAATTATAATATATGGCTCATGATTATAAAATGTGCACATTTATTAAACTATAGGAAATTCAGATGATTATGTATTATTAATTATAGCAAGGCCAAAAATGTTCTTATCTATGCCTTCCTAATTTTTTTAAAAAGAGGATCACATAACAAATTCTGAATCCATTATATAAGACCAACTAAATCTTATTTTCAATACTGTTGGCCTCTTCTCCCATCACCCTTCCTTGTCACTGTTTTTATCTTTGGTTTCATTACTCTTCTTTCTCATCATTTCTTTTCTGCTTCTTTCTCTTCTTCTTCCCTCAAGTCTAAGACAGGGACTGTCTTCTCTAGAGCTATTCTTTCTCCCCTGGTAATGTTATCTGTACCTAGGATTTTACCTACAGCCTCCCTTAATAAGGACTTCATTATTTTATCTCTTGCCTTGTCCAGGTTTTGATTCTACACTCAACTCCAACTGCTTGTTTCACCAACACCTCAAACTCAGTACGTGCAAACGCAAGTTTATGATAATTTTTCCCAAATCTGTTCCTTCTCATGACTTCCTTATTTCTTTTCCTTTCTTTTTTTAATTTGTTCAAGTCTATGTTTTCATTGCTGGAGAAGGCAAAGGCAAACCACTCCAGTATCCTTGCCACGAAAACCCTATGAACCATAGGGTGACCCATGGAGTCACAAAGAATCAGACACATGATGATGATGTTTGTCATTCACTCTCAAAGAAGACCATGACATCAGAACAGATGCTGAGTGAGATGAGCAGAACCAGAAAAACATTATATACCCTAACAGCAACATGGGGGCAATGATCAACCTTGATGGACTTGCTCATTCCATCAGTGCAACAATCAGGGATAATTTGGGACTATCTGTGATGGAGAATAGCATCTGTATCCAGAGAAAGAACCATGGAGTTTGAACAAAAACCAAAGACTATTACCTTTAATTTAGGAAAAAAGCTGATATCTTATTGTCTTATCTTGCTTTCTCTTATACTTTATGTTTCTTCCTTAAGGATCTGATTTCTCTCTCATCACATTCAATTTGGATCAATGTATACCATGGAAACAATGTAAAGACTGGCGAATTGTCTTCTGTAGGGGGTGGGAGGAGGGAAGTAAGATTAAGGGAAAAAAATGTAAAACTCAAAATAAAATCTTTATAATTTAAAAAAAAACAAATACAAGGTAAATAGAAAAAGAAAGATAATGCCAATCCAAGCATATGAATTGGATAAATCTATCTCTATCTCCTCCAGAATCATCTGGGTCCAGTGGCCAGACATGAATCAGAATGACTGGAGATGGTCTGGATGCCAAGCAATCAAGGTTAAGTGACATGCCCAAGGTCACACAGCTAGTAAGTGGCAAGTGTCTGAGGTTGGATTCGAACTCCCATCCTCCTGATTCCAATTCTATTCACTGTACCACTTACCACTAAAAGACTGAGCAACATTTTCATTGATATAGGAACTTATGGTGAAGAAACTCCCTCCATCAATGATAATGATGCTGATGCTGATGATAATAACTACCATTTCTATAATTCCTACTATCATTATCTCCAAAAGAGAACTGCTCAGAAATTTATGGTTTTAGAGAATTACCTGGGGAGGTAAAAAGTTAAATAACTTGCACAGGATAAGGTCCCACAGCTGGTATGTATTGGAAGATTTGATTTCCATTATTTTTTATTATTCTCACAGTCCTCTGAACTCCATACATAGTAAGCTCTTAGTAAGCATTTGTTTGAGACAAATTGATTTCTCCCCTTCTCCTTTGCCCTACACATTCAATAAGTCATCAAGAAGGCAATGTTACTTCTTTATTACTTCTCATGTTTGTTCCTTGGAACTGACTGAGGCAAATGAATCAAATTTAACGTATTTCTTATGTACAATAAGAATGAAGCTCCTTAGATTTAATGACTTGTTTAGCTTTTGTCTTAGTATTCTGAGTAGTTAGCCCAGGGTCTTTTCTTTATTGGAGGTGGGGAGAGGAGGAGAGAATAAGTATTTATAGAGTTCCTACTGTATACCAGTGTGTGAAGCATCTTCTCATTGGATCCTCTTACCACCAAGATGGGAGGTTGGTGCTATTATTATTCCCTTTTTATAGTGAAAGAAACTAAGGCAAATAGAGGTTAAGTGACTTGCCCAGGGTCACACAACTAGTAAGCGTTTGAGACTCCAGGATCAGTTCTCAATGTTTGTTGAATTTTATGGACTTGAAAGGTGTTGTGCTATGTGCTGGTGATACAAAGACAAGGGAAATATATGTGTATGTGTAAATAGAAATAAGGGAGCAGAAAGAGCTATTCCCCACGAAAAAAATCCAAGCAAAAATTTTAAAAAATTAAAATAAATAAAATAAAAACAGGACCAAGGATAGAGCAGAGTGGATAAAGCACCAGTCCTGGAGTCAGGAGGACCTGAGTTCAAATCCGACCTCAGACACTTAATCATTACCTAAAGACCTTGGTGCATGTCACTTTAACCCTATTGCCTTGTAAAAAATAAAAATAAAAGGACCAAATATTAGGTACAGTTAGTTAGTTACAGGAGAAGAGTTTAATGTCATCTATGGCCCATACCTTATACATTATAAAGAAGACAATATATCTTATTAAGAGGTAGTGAGATAGCACAGCAGATAAAGAGTTGAGCATGGAATCAGGAAGACCTGAGTTCAAATACAGCTTCAGATACTTCCTAGCTGTGTGACCCTGGGCAAGTCACTTAACTTCTGTTTGCCTCAGTTTCCTCATCTGTAAAATGAAGATAATAGCAGCATCTGCCTCACAAGGCTGTTGAAAGGATCAAATGAGATCATTTTTACTTGGAAAGGCACTTGCCACAGAGTAGATATTACATAAATGCTTGCACCCTTTCCCACTTTCCTTCTTGCTCTACTCATCCCCATTTCTAACTCCATAAGAGTTCTGTTCTGTACTTTATTCAAAAACAGGTCACTGTTTCCTCCAGTAACCTCCAGAGATTACATGATCTTTCTGACAGAGGAGAAAAGCAATTCTTTTCTCTCTGGAAATCTAAATCCCAGAATCACCAGTTAGAGGTTGAGATCTTTATTTTGTCTCTGTCCATGATGAAGTCAGTCTGAGCATGTCTAAATACTTGGTGACATTGGCATTTCAGAATCTTCATCTTCCTTCTTGGTTCAACTTGGGTCCTGCCTCCTCCATGAAGCCTTCCTAATCCCCACAAGTTTTAGTGTTCTCTCCTTCTCCAAATTACCTTGTATTTATTTTTCTGTAGAACTCTTTCGAACTTGTCCCTACCCCTACCTCTAATAGAAGTTCTTTAGGATCATAGAACCATAGATTGAGAGCAGAGGGACTTTAGTAGTGATCTAATACAACTCATTTATTTTTCAGTTGGAGAAATCCAGGTCCCAAAGAGGTTTATGGTTTATACAAGGTGATAAAGCTAGTAAATAGCAGAATCAGATGTGAACCAGGTCATTTGACTATAAATCTCTCTATTACACCACATTGACTTTTATTTCTCATGGACCATAGATAGTGGGAAATGCCAAGTGATCTTTACAGATCTTTTATTATTTCACTGTGACCCTATTTTTTCCTCCTTAATATTCACAGACGTATTTTTATGTTCTACACATAGTTGACATTTAATATACTTTTATTAAGTTGACGGGGGTAGGTATCAATTGTGTCTAATCAACTCTATCTTCTTTGGTGATCAAGCTATTTGACCCCTTTTATGCTTCCCAGAGGCCCACATTGAGGCTGTGCAAAGATTTGGATTTCTATTTACAAGGAAAGTGTCAGGGCCAATTGAATTAAAATGAGTTCACAGAGACAGCAAACCAAGTCAAATCAGTAAGCATTTATTAAGTGCCTACTGGATATCAGACTATGTGATAAGTGCAAGGAAAGATAAAATAGGTCCTTTGATTAAGGAGATCACATGCAACCAACTTTATGGAAATACTCATTAAGCAGGATGAACTGCACATAACCTATAGGGAAAATACTAACTTTAATGGGGATTGGAAGAGACTTTTGGTGGGGGTTGGCAAGGCAGTGGGGTTAAGTGACTTACCCAAGGTCACACAGCTAGGCAATTATTAAGTGTCTGAGGCTAAATTTGAACTCAGGTCCTCCTGACTCCAGGGACAGTGCTCTATCCACTGCACCACCTAGTCACCCCTTTTGAGTCTTGAAGGAAAGCAGGGCATCTAGGACAAAGATGAGAGGAGAGGAGATAGGAAAGAGGGAAGCAAATGAAATAGGAGAGGAGAGGAAATAGCTAATTAACATCTGAGTATTAAATCCAAGTTGCTGAGCTACCTCAGGAATTCAAAAAGGTCAAGACTAATTAATATTAAAAAATCTCAGTTTGAATGGGAGTTCAAGGTGAAAAAAACCCTAGAAGCAAGGTCACTTGAATCAGCTCCAAGAATAAGAACCAGTATCTGCACCAGTTGATGATAGGACAATAATGCCTATAGCTTGATTTTTATTAGAAATAAGATCAGAGTTGGAAGCCTCAGAAGGCTACTCTAATGCATGTAGCCTCTACATCATATCTCATTTGCCTTTGCTTAACTCTCTCTAGTGAAGGGAACCCACTACTTCCCAAGGCTATATATATATCCCACTTTTGCATATTGTTAATTATTAGGTAGTTTCCCCAAAGTTTCCCAGGGGATCCCTCCAATATAATCCCCTGAAAGCTACCCAGATTTCAGGACTGCTTTGGGTCAGTATTCAAAATCATACCTCAGAAGCCATTTCCTTTTCCACATCAAACTAGAGGGCACATTAATTCAAAACATAAGGTATTTAATTAAATAACATTGCAAGGTGAATGAGAAACAGTGTGGTATAATTACAGAATTATTCTTGGTTTCCGGAAAAACCTGAGTCAAGGTCCTGGTTCTGCCTCATATGAGCGGTGTGCTGGTTTGTGTGTGTGTGTGTGTGTGTGTGTGTGTGTGTATGACCATGGGCAAATCACTTAAACTCTTTAGCACTTTAAATTGAAACTTCAGTGGTAATATGCCCAGGTTGGAAGGAGTTTCAAAATGGGAGTTCCCTACATCAATTAAATAATAGATCTGGATCCCTCCCTTCAAAAAAGTGAATAACATGAAATTCCCCTGCAAGCATAGAAAAATACTCTCCTAAAATCTCCTGTGGGAGAGGGCCAAGGCATAGGAGTAATGTATAGCCGGGACAGCTTACACTCTTAACGTTTTATCCTAGCCAAAGCATCACCATTGCTGCTTCCCTTAAGAGTTGCTTGATGTCATTGTTGGTTTGGTGATGGGATCTGATGGGTTGCTTTATGTGAAGAAAAATTGCCTTCATCATCTACTAGGGCATCTTCTCTGTTGTACTGCTACTGGCAGTAGTCTTCTTAGTTACCATTAAGCTACTGCCATATGCTGGTTATCTACTTATTTATTTAGAACTTCTGTTTAACTATTCCCTCCTTTACTTTCTCTTTCCATCTTAATACCATCACCATCCCCTTCCATTAACTCAAGTATTTTTATCTCTCTTTTTTATGTCAGACCCTCAGTTGTACCCAGCCAGCCAGAAAGATTCCTTAAAATCAAGTCTTCTTTTGATCTACTTTCTTTCTTTCTAGAAGCAATGTCTTCAAATGTGCTGGCTAGTTGGGTGAGGGATGAGGATTTTGCTTTTAACTACTGCCATGCCCATGGATGCTAACAATTACCTTAGGGCAATTTATCTTACAACCTCACTCAGAAAGATGAGAAGAATAAGATAGAACTTAGTAGTCTAAGTCCTATTTATCAATCAGGATGTCTGTCAGCAAATCTTCCTCTCTCCTCACAACAAGCACCAAGCTTCCCTTTTGCCACTTCTATCTATTACTATTAGTTTTATTCTGGTAAATATATAATATATTATATATAGATATGTACAAATTTAAACAGAAAGAAAGATAACCCCTGTCTTCAAGGACTGCATTTTACTAGGGGAAGACAACATATAAAAGGAAGCTGATATGAGATAAGGAGAAGGGAGGGTGGAAATATCTATATGGGGACATGGTCAAGAAAGTTGGGAGAGTCAGGGGTACAGCCCAGAGAGGAACAAAGACATTCTTGACCTGGACATCCTCTCTAAAATGAAGGTTCTGGGAGAAACTAAGCAATAAAAAGGAAAGACTACAGGAGTGGATGGTGTATCTATTGTATGAAGTTCAGGAGGCAGAGTGAACTTTAAAAATAAAAATTCTATGATAATAGAGGAAAATCTGAGGAGAGTCAAGAGTGCTGCCTGTAGAGAATTCAATGAAATGGATGAAAACTCCTAGTTTTTGTTTTGTTTTGTTTTGGGGGGGAGAGAAGTGAAGGATAGCCATTTGGCTTCCTAGCATTGTCTTTGTTAAGTCAAGTTTTTTGAAGCCAGGTACTGCTCTTCATATTTATCGCTGCTGAATCTCAACTTCTTAGAGTCAGTCTAATGTTCCATCAATCAACCAGCAAGGATTTTAAAAAGGACTTCATTTGTCCCAGGTATTGTGGTGAGCACTAGGATTACAAAGGAAAAGCAAAACCAGTGAAGATATTTTTGGATCCTGATTATGTCATCCAATGTGTTCACTATCCCACCCAGCTTTTTGCCATCTGCTTATTTAAGAAGGATGCCTTCTACACACATACACACACACACATAAACACACCAAAGATTCGAATCAAATAAATATCATTTCAATTGCAGTTTGGATGAGATGTTATTCTGACAATCTGTTTCTTTAAAAATAAGAATTGTTGTTGTTATCAACTAATGCTTTGTGGTTAATAATATTTCCCATTTCCATATTTGTAAATCCAATTTGTAAATCTCTTCTTCCCAATTACCCTGTGAAACAGTCAGTTCCCCTCTTTTGCACACCAGGGAACAGAGGTTAGAAGGATTTTAATGACTAGCCCATGGTCAAATAGCTATTAAGGCTGAAGACTAACACTTGAACCCTGGTCTCCCAATTGCAGCTATGTGTCTTTAACCGTTTATTAAACACTGATTATGCAAGACATGGAGACTTAGCAAGTGGAGCTAGTCCTGTAATTAGAATCCTTTTAAATTCATAAGTTTTGCCAAGCTTATGGTCCTCTGGTGGAGCCTTTGAGAACCCAGAGTCACTTCTCTATCACAGTGGAATGGGGAGTGGGGGGTGGGGTGACAGCCTCTGAGAGGGGCCATGTACATGGCCCCAGAACTGAGAGAACAGTAAGCAACTGAGCCATAATATGGAGAAGGAAAAAAAACCAACCTTTGAGTTTTCCTCTAGCTCTACAAGTTATTCATACAGTGTTGGTCTGATGGAGTGGGTTGTCTCTTTGAGGCAACTCCAATTTCAGTTTTTATAAAGAGATTTTGAGCCCTCAGAATAGAATATAAAGTTGGAAGTCTATATGGGTCCCTGGGGCAAGAAGAGACCCATTTGAACATTAGGGGCAAGGTGGAGTTGCCTCTTTAACCAACCGAGGACAATTTAAAACTCAGAGTGGAAATATGAGCCAAGAGAACTAGGTAGATCATTGAAACCAAGGGAGAACTCACCAGAAAGAAGAAAATGCTATCAATTGTTCATATGCTTCTGTGTGTCTCCAGTGGAGGTTAAATAAAATTTATTCCATGCCAAAAAATATATTGTTACACTGAGTGCTAATATTCAGGATATTGAATTTTTTGGAATTGGGACTATTTAATGCACATTGGTAGAGACTTAGATACAAACTCTCTTTTGAGATTTCCCAGAGACAATTCTGTATGGGACCAAAATGAACCAGAGATATAATCTGGGGGGGCCATCTCCAAGAAGGTACCTGTAAAGCCAAAGTCTAAAGTACTGAGTCAAATAAATATATAAATGTTGTCAGAAGGTACTATATTTGTAGTGATTGCATGATGGAGTCCAAAGAACCCTGGATTTAGAGTCAAAAGGCCTGGGTTTGAACCTTAACTTTGCCACTTATAACCATGTCACCCAGGACAAATGATGTAACCTTTCTGGGTTTCAACTTTCCTCATACACCAAACATCCTGCCATGCTGGTTGGGTAGCCAGGGAAGTAGAATAGATGGTAGAAAGGTCTGTGCCTGCCTATAACAGTACAAGTAGAAGGAAAAATAGACAATGGAGAGTCTATTAATAAGAAAAGGTACACATTTCTTAATCTAAAATTAAAGACTCTCCCTACTTTGACTTGAAACCATCTTTCCAAAACTAGCATGAATTGACATTGGGTGAGATGAACAGAACCAGAAGAACATTGCACACCTTTAATAGCAACATAGGGTGATGATCAGCCTCACTCCATCAACAATCAGGGACATTTTAGGGTATCTGTGATAGAGAATACCATCTGAATTCAGAGAAGGAATTGTGAAGTTTAAACAAAGACCAAAGATTATTACTTTCAATTTTTAAAAAAATGTTGTCTTATATACCACATAATCTTGCTATCTCTAATATTTATTTTTTCCTCAAGGATATGTTTTCTCTCTCTCATCATATTCAATTTTGATCATTGTGTTTCATGGAAACAATGTAAAGATTATTAAATTGCCGGAGGGAAAGGGAAGGGGGGTGAATTGTAAAATTCAAAACCCTACAAAAAATGATTGGTAGAAACTACTATTGTATATCATTGGAAAATAAGCAAATGTTTATATAATTAAAAATAAGAAACTACTTTCCAGGCTTATTTGTTGTTTTGTTGCTTAGTTTTCAGTTGTGCTAGACTTTTCATGACTCCATTTGGGGTTTTCTTAGTAAAGATTCTATAGTGGTTTGCCATTGCCTTCGTTGGCTCATCTTACACAAGGAAACTGAGGCAAGCAGAGTTAAGTGATTTACCCATGGGCACACAACTAGTAAGTGTCTGAGACTGGATTTGAACTCATGAAGATGAGTCTCCCTGACTCCAGGCTTATATGCATAATGGCAACACCTAACTGTCCCTGGCTTATTTTCTATTACACTAGTTCAAACATTCTCCCTTCTAGTAAAACCATTTCCCTAATTCTTCCTTGCCTTTCCTGCATGCATTATGCCATTACCCATCTGTGACCTGGAGTCCTTCTCAACCTCACTTGTCATATCATCTCCCTCCATATGTCTCCCCTCAGTCCCCAGTATAATCTTCTTGGAGGCAGGGATTTTTTTCATTTTGATCTCTGTATCTCCTTCTCAGAGAATATCACAAGATTAGTAAGCATGTTTAATACATGCTTTTTGAATTTAATTGTATCCTTCAAAGTTCAGCTTCTCTGTATGTCCTTTTTTTGATTCCTCACAGTTAGCATAATACTATAACTTGAGTTATAAGCCCTACCAGTATCATCCTGGGAAGCAACCCTGGAGAGATGCAGCCCAATGACTGGTCCTAAAGGTATTACAGCCATAGCTACTGGCAACCCAGAAAAGAAAGTTTCAGCCACTGAAGCCTTTGGAATTGTCAAATGGTTTAAAATCAGAAAACTGATATTCTTTTAATTAAGGGGATGACATTAAAGAAGAAGCATAACCATATGCTTTGTTGCTACCCAAAAGACCACAGGACCTTTACACATCACTTATGTTTTCTCTCCTCTAGGAATATGAGCTCCTTGAGAGAAAAGACTGTCTTACTTTTCTATTTGTATTCTTATACTTAGTAAGGTGTTTTGCACATAATAAATTCTTAATATGTTTTTTCCATTGATTTGTCCATCCATCCATCTATTCATTTCTGCATGCATGCATGCATGCATCCATTCATTCAATCATTCATGAAGGTGACTGACCCAGGCTCTAAGGAGTGCTTTGAATTTGGTCAGACTTTGAGTCTGCCAAGGTTATCTACTGCATCCCAGGTCTTCACTGGTCCTTTTGACTTTTGTCATTCCACTGGACTTGAATGACTTTGGAAAAGAGAGTGAGATTGGTATGTGTGCAATTCTGCCTCACTGAAATCTAATACACTTGAAAGTCAAGACATTACCCCATGATGTCTTTGGTCCTTTTGAAAACAACACTCTTTCATAGTAGAGCACTTCTTCCCCCAATTCTCATGCCTTTCTGTTTAAACTCTCATATTCCCTTTAATCATTCTATCTTGTATCAGGTTTATTTGTAAGTTCCTAGAGGGCAGAACCTGTTCTAGGTTCATATTTGCATTTCACATTTCCTCTTTTTTATTTAAAGGGACAAAAATAAAGTTTACCTAGGTAGTGCCGTGGTTGGCAAAAGCTAAGGGCAAAAAAAGATTAGCAGCAAAGGCCACTATGAGGGAATAAACCATAAAGAAAGGTAAAGGAAAATGAGAGTGTATTTCGGGGATCATGCTCCCCAAGAGAGGGCTGACTTTACAAAGGAAGATGAGCCTAGAAACCCTTTTAACAGTTCAGTATTTAATTTTAATCATAAAAAGAGCAACAACAGAAATAGAGATAAACCTACAAAGCTCTCTGAGAGAAAGGCAAGAAACAGCTTGTACCAATGGTTTTAAACCATCTCCCCCACTCCCCCAGACCCAAGGAGATAGATGGCACAGGACCCTAAATCCAAAATGCAGTGTTTGCCAGACCTTATACTCTGTTTCTGGCTCAGCCCCATTATTTTAGGGAGGAAACAACCCTGGAACGAAGCAACCCACCATCCTGAACAGCATCTTCACCAATGGTGATCATCATCCAGTAATAGGTAGTTATTACAGCCCTTGCTTCCTGTGCAGCCATAGTTACTGAAGACCTAGAAAAACTTCTCTCCATCCAAATCTTTGTTACTGTCAAATAGTTCCACATCAGGAATGGATGTAGTTTTATCAGTGAAAATGATGTTAGAGAAGATACATTACTATCCGCTGTGCTACTACACACCAAAGACAGGGGTCCTTGCATCTAACTTGCAGCTCAAACCTCCTGTTTGGGTTCTTTTCCCAATCAGAGTATGAACTCCTTGACAGCAAGCAGAGACTGACTCTGTTTTTCTCCTTGAGTTCTCAGGACTTAGCATGATGATTTGCACATAGCACTTAATAAACATCTTTTTCTTCACTGCGAAGGAGAAAAGAGGACAAAGTGAAGAGGGAATGAAAAGGGAAAGAAAGAATTCAAATAGTTGAAATAAGAAAAAAGCAAAAAAGCATCAGGGGGAAAAAAAGAAGAGAGAGAGAGAGAGAGAGAGAGAGAGAGAGAGAGAGAGAGAGAGGAGGAGGAGGAAGAGGAGGAAGCTAGGAAATGTGAGGAAAAAAAGATGATAGACTAGTCCAGAAATTAGCAACCTTTTTGAAGTGTAAAAATTATTCTTGGGCAGCTAGGTGCCACAGTGAATAGAGCGCCAGCCCTGGAATCAGGAGGACCTGAATTAAAATCTGACCTCAGACACTTAATAATTACCTAGATGTGTGACTTTGGGCAAGTCACTTAACCCCACTGACTTGCAAAAAACCAAAAATTTGTTCTTACTTCACAGGTCATACAAAAACAGCCAATGAACCAGATCTGATCTTTGGGTCACAGTTTGGACAAAACCAACCTTGTAGGGCAGAACCTCACACATAAGAGTTACTTGATAGATGTAGTTGATTCCAACAGAAGAGAAGGAGAGAAAAGAAAAAGTAAACAATAGAAGAAGGGGAAAAGGAAAGAGAGATGAAAAGTTAGGCCTCTTCTAACCCTGTGCGCAGACTCAACATTCAATGATATAACTTCCCATTTGACTTCTTATCTTACTTTACTTCTTGATCTAGGCTGAGGTTGGGAAGGGAAAGGAAGCCTTTCTATTCTCTGATCTTGGACCCAAATTATATTGGGGACCAGGAGTTAATAGATTTAAAGCTAGAATGGACCTTTGGAATCAATAAGTCCAACACCCTTGTTTCACAAGAAGAGGAAACTGAGACTGAGAGTAAGTGACTTGCCAGTTACCTAGCTTCTGCTTTGTGTAGGATTTAGGCCTAATCCTGATTCAGCCCTCTTGCCTCTATATATACCTTCTTTCTGACTTTTTCAACATGTAATTGTCGGTCCCATCTCCATTGTTTGCAAAATCTATTGAAGAAGTCTAAGAAGCTTTCTCTGTTTCTTGAACTGAACCAAACCATTTTGAAGAAAAATCTTTTGTTCCATAAACCTTAATGCTTGATCTGAGTTTTGCAGATGAATATGACTCCTTCGATGCTTTGGTTTCATTAAGCTCTCCACTCTGTGAGATGGGTCTATCCAATCAGTCGATCAACATGAATTTATTAAGCGCTAGAAATAAAAAGATTATTATGTGCACACAAATATTCACATGCACAGGCATAAGTATAAGGAGATACACCCAGAGGCCTAAGCATATCTCATTCAACAGAGTAGGTGGAGAGAAAGGGTTTCTTCTTTGGCGGATGAGAAATAGAATCCATGAGCAGCAAATAAAGAAAATAAGGGAGTCAGCAGTTAAGCAGCTGAAGGAGGGAAAAAAATGAATGGGGAGGAGGCAGGATCGGGTGACTGATGAGTGAAGTTTCACTGAAAGAAGACAGAACCCAGTCCCTAAAAGGTCTCTTAATTAGTGAGTGTCCTAAAAGCTCTGTGGGCCTTTGAGGAAGAAAATAACATATGACCCAGCCAGAGATGTCTGTTCTGATATAAGTTGGGTAAAAGGTGGGCTGACAGGATGATTCAAGGGGGCTTTTCTAGCTCTTCGATCAGGGCTCTCCCCTAGGGTCTGGGAGAGCAGCTAAGACCTATCTGACAAGGAGCAGAGTCCATAAATATCCTCCCTTTCTTGATGGCCAGAGATAAAAGAAAGAATTATCCCAGGTTTAAATTCTTCCTTCAGGGAGGTACAGGGGTCATTATACCACATCCAGATGTTCTATGTTCCCACCCAAATCTGGACTGACTCCCCACCCAAAGGTTTGTTTATCTCCTGTCCCTTACCGGAGGGGACTGGGTGTGTCTTCTTGAAGGCCTCTAACCCATTTTCTAAAAAGCCTCACTGACCTCATTCCAGGAAAATGTTCACAGTCAGGAATTCCTTCCTCCTTCCCAAGGGCTTGAGCCTGCACTTGCCCTGGAAGGCTTCCAGCTAACAGGGAAAGGCCCGGGCCATAGAATTCCATGGGCCTCCTGTGCTGCGTTCCTGTAGCCATCTATCTAGCCCCTGCTTAGCTGAGCTGCCTGGTTCCCACCCCGAACAGCTCTACCTACAAAGAAGAGGTAGAACCTGAGACCACATGGCACAAAATATTTGTTCCACGTTAACAGGATCATTGGGTCTAGAATATTCCTGTAGAATCAATAAATGACTATACATTGAATAAATGAATGAATGAATGACCCCTATTAAGCGCTTCCTATCTTCAGGACACTCTGCTGATTGCATCTGGAGATATGTTATTGATGATATTCTCCAAAATCATGACATCAGGGAGATGAGGCCATGACAACCATGTGAATTGTTTTGGAGTGAGGGGTTGCTGTGCTAAGTCACTGGTCTTACTTTCTCCTCCAGAGCCCAAATATGAATCAGGATGATTGGAGATGGACCTGAATGTTAGGCAATAGGAATGAAGTGACTAGCCCAAGGTCACACAGCTAGTAAGTGTCTTAAGGTTGAATTTGAACTCAAGTCCTCCTGACTTTGGGGCCAGCACTCTACCCATAGCTGTCAAAAAGCAAGGCAGTCTCTGTTCTCAGAAGGTTCATAGTCAAATAATATATAGGGGAAGTTTTAGCTGAGAGTCAGATGGAAAAGTCTCACAGATTTTAAAGGTTCAGCAACACAATGGCTGGTAAGGCAACTCTTCAAATGTTGCTTCTTTTTCTAACACTCTATTTCTGATATCAGCCATTTGATAGTCCCAAGGAAGCGGGTGGGGAGAATGGTCCTTTCTTGGTCTTAGGCAGCTGTGGCTTCCCAGGTCCAAGCTGTGGCTACCCAGGTATTTGTGACCCCCCAGGTCCAGCCAAGTGTTTGGCAGCTGTGACCACTCAGGCCCAGCTGTGACCACTTGAATGCTTTTAATGTGTAAAACACAGAACTAAGCTCTGGGGACATGAATGTCAAAGAAAACAATGCCTATTTCCAAGAAGCTCACCTTCTAACAAAGAATACTAACACACAGAAGAGGCTTTAGTTGCATGTCAGATGCAAAGGTCTAATGGCCCCTCGATGTAGCAGCTCAGTGGGTAATTAGTGTATATTCTTCAATTTCAATTCCATTCATAAAACTAAATCAGTCTAAAAGACAAAAATATTCAGTCATTGTGACCAGAACTTTTTTCCTTAGGCTGCCTAGGAGGAGTCATGGGCTATAACACATGTAGACCAAGTTGCCAGGTCAAATCAAGGATTGTTTTTCTGGACTATGGCACAGAGATCAAGAAGAATAGCTAGGATTTATAGCCCTGGGACGCTTACAAGACACTTCATAATCTCTTTCTATCCTCCTTCAACCCTGGAAGATAGGTGCTACTCTTATCCTCTTTTTATAAATGAAGAATCTAAGGGTGAGAGATGTTAAGTAGTTCACATATCAGTAAGTGACTAAGTAAGTGATGGTCCATCCGGGGTCATCTCCAGTCATCCTAATTCATATCTGGTCACTGAACCCAGATGACTCCGGAGAAGAAAGTGCTAAGGTGACTTGGCACAGCTCCCCCTCACTCAAATCCAGTTCATGTGCATGTCCTGGCATCACCTCCATGATATTATGGTCTTCTTGGTGAACAAAGGATAAACATCATCAAGTCTGAATTTGAATTCAGACCTTCCCTATTCCAGGTATCTCATTCTATCCATAATGCCAGCTAACTGCTTCTAAAGCAGGATCATTGGCTTGAAGGGTTTTCCTGACTTAATTGTCCATCAATAGGGGGTTATTGTAGTAGTGGGGCTGGTGGGTCTATTCTCTATGAAGATTGTTCTCCTTCATTGTAGTTGAAAGAGAAAAGCCGGAAGCAGGGCCAAAGGGTATGTGGGATACCATTACTCCTGGGGTTCTTCATCTCAGGATCCTAGGGTGTCCCAGGATCTGAGGAGCAGAGTAAGGTGGTTTGAGCAGCTTAGCACATGTCACTTCCAGTCTCACTTTCACATGAAGAAATGTTTCAGTTAGGCTGGCATTCCCACCCTTTGGAAGCAGTTGGGTAGCAGTTGTTTATGGAGGTGGTAGAGATGGTAGACACCCTTTTCTCCTCTTAACTTTGACCTCTAGATCTCATCTAAAAGTAGGTTCAGTGGAGGTGGGCAGGCAATTGTTATTACTGGGGCTTTTGGATTTACCATTCCTGCTCTCCCAATTCCTTAATTCTTATATCCAAAGTGTCCACTGGAATATATCAAATGGGGGGTCTGCTCTTTAGGAAAATCATTAAGTGGGGAGAGAATTGAAGCAGGGGATCAACCAATAGATTATTAAAATAGTTCAGACATGAAGTGATGAGGACTACAATATATGAGATTTAGCAGGATCAGAGATGGAAAGGGGGCATATATATGCTCAAGATGTTACAAAAGTAAAAATGATAGGACTTATCAACTGATTGGATATGGAGAATGAGAGAGTGAAGAGAATGGCGGTACCTCAAAAGTGGCACATCCAGATCCACTCTGCCCGTCCTCTCTATAATCATACCTATAATCATAGAAAATAGAGACCCTAATCCAGCCTCAGACATTTAGTAACTGCCTGTGTGACCTTGGGCAAGTCACTTAATTCCAATGCCTTAAATAAAAATAAAAATTAAAAAAAAAAGAAAATAGAGGCAGAGGGAGGGAGGAGCTGGGGAAGATCAGCTTTGTTCCCCCAACTACTATTTAAAGGAATAAAGATACTTCAGAGGGAAGTGAAGGAAATAGGCATTTCTACAGTGTGCCCCAAACCATGCTGAGCACTCTACAAATATGATCTCATTTGATCCTCACAATAATCCAGCCAGTTATGAGCTGTTATTATCCTTATTTCACAGTTATTGAGGAAAGTGAGGTTAAGTGACTCATCCAGGCCTTCCTGACTCCAGATCCTTGACTGTATTCTGGTTTTCAGGTTTGTTATATATTGAAGCCATAAGAAGGTCTTAGACCCACAGGTTAGAAGGGACCCTGGAGATCACCTAGTTCAGCATCCTAATTTTTCAGATGAGGAAACTCATCTTATTGGTGCACTTGAAAAATCAAAGAAAGGTCCATATTTATATATGTAACCTGCTAGGGCAGAGGAGTGAACTAATATAGATTGTAGATTTTTAAAAAAATGCTAAAGTAAATACAGGTATCTGGTGAAGACTCATTTAAACAGGAAATTCGACGAGTCCACAGGCTCCCACAAGCCATGCTTAGAAAGAAAGTGACTGTCTGAGGTCACCTAGATAGTAGGTGGCTAAGCCAAGATCTGAACCTGACTCTTGCAACCATAAATTCAGTGGTCTCTCTAAGGTGATGTTATTTCACAAGCTGAAAAACAGAGTATAGGTTACGGCAGGGAAATTTCAGTCAATCTTGCTCATTACTGCCTTTGGTCACAAAGAGAAGGCAAAAAATGCAGTATCTGCAAGAAAAGCCGAAGACTTTTAATTTGCTGGCAGTTCTTTCAATCACGTTTAATTAAAATGTTCTGTTCTTGCTGACCACTCAACCACAATGGTGAACATCAGCTCTTCTCAGCACTTTGAAAGCTATAAGGTGACCAACCCAACTTCTTTCCAAGGAAAGGTAAACAGTAAAACCTTGATTAGTCTGAACACTTTGTGGGAGCTTTCTGATTAATCGAATTTCCTGTTTAAATGAGTCTACCAGAAACCTATATTTACATTACTATTTTTTTTTCAAAAAATCTAAAATATATATTAGTTCACTCCCCTGCCCTAGTAGTTTAAGTGTAATTATACCTTACTGGACCTTTCTTTGATTTTCAAGTGCAACAATAAGGAATACTCTTTTGTCCAGTGGGGCCTACCCATGGGTTTCTTTCAGCTCTGGATTCACCTACATATGTACCTGGGTTAGTCTCGGGTGAATGTGGTCTGTAAAGAGATGGGTCAGGCTTTTTTTTTCTCAGTCTCTGATTTTAAAAAAAAAATCTCTCTCTGATTTTGGCATCCCTTCCCTTGAGCATTGGGGAAAATTACTTAAAGATTATTTGGCTCTTGTCTAGAATCTTCCCAGGCTGAGGAATTAAAAACAGAGTAAAAATGTAAACCACATAGAGGACAGCTATTTATTTCATCCACACAAAAGAAATGCTAAGCACAAAAGATTCAAAGTACACATTGCCAAAAATAAATGAAAAAGAAGCAATAACTTATAACTGCTGCTCTCCTTTCCCGGGATTTTGATTCTTAAAATATCACCTGAATTGGCATTTTGCTTTCAACTCAGCTTTGCACTGTCCAAACAATTTCTTCCAGGTCCCTGCCTTCTGGCAAGCCAGATCAGGGGTTGGGTTCAGTCTACTACCAAGATCACCTTCTCCAAGAAGAGCTGTAATGATTACCAGGGGCTCCTCCCAAAGTAAAACCAACTGGGAACTCTGGAGCTCCCATTTCTCCATCTCACATAGTTGCTTCCAAGTCTATTATTGCCATCTTAGAATTACTTTCCAAAAATCTCTGCAGGAAAGAGAAAGATGGAAGAAGAAGCTGGGATTGGAGATAGTCTCAAGCTCTACTTTGGCTGGAACATGTGCAAGCAGTTATTCTTAGGAAGGAAAAAGAGAAGAGGAAGAGTATAAAGGGGAGGAGGTAGCTGCCTCTGCCCCCCCTCCATCTTTCCAGCGTGTGACTAGAAAAGTTTTCATGGAAGAAGGGACGAGAAAAAGACAGAGGAAGAAATCACTCCCTTTTAAGCTCTTCCTGCTCATTGGTCAATAAGGGAACTATTTTGTTAGTTGAAGGTAAAACGTTTTTGCCCTTGAGCCAAAGCTATGGAAGCAACCAAATCAGCCCTATTCACTATATGAGGCATCTCCCACCAGCCCAGCCCCCAAAACATGCGATATTGGTGCTATCATTCAAGCCTATAAACGTCCGAGTGTTCATTTGGAGAATGTATGGGGAATTTCTCTGGACCTGGCCCTACCCAGAAATATGACTTGAAAGTTTAGATTTCAACTAGACTGATTAAGATTCCCATTTTTCTCCAAGTGTGGGATAACCCAATCCTAGTGAAAGAAGAGCTCTGGGTAACAGGGTTCTAGTTACTCCAAGGATTCAGCCTTTATTTCATTCATTCACCCAACATTTATTAAGTGCCTACTGTTTGCAGGTTCTGAGTAAGATACCAGCCCTGCTCTCATGGTATAGAAAGTGGATATTACAATACCTTGATCTTATCAAGGTAAATGTATCATTTACCAGTTGTAAAATGAAGACATCATACTAAACTATCTAAAAGGTCCCTCCCAGTTGTAAATCCACAATCTGAGACCATCACTCCCTGGGTTGATCTATAGACAGACAGACAGACAGACAGAAGAGTGCCAACTTTCCAAATCATTCAACCAACCAATAAGCATTTATTCAAAGCTTACTGCATGCCAAGTACTGTGCTAGCTACTGGGAGAGGGACAGAGATCAAAGAGATAAATAAGCATTTCCTATCACCTCGGAACTCATATTCTGCCAGGTTTTAATAGCAAGTGCATATGCAGTGTCCCAAAAGTCTTAGTGCAGACTTAAGCTTTAACTGCTGTGAAAATGTATATCTATATGTGTGCATATTATATATATATGCATATATATATGCATATATATATATAATTCAAAATTAATACAAAGTGGTTAAGGAGATGTGCATTAGAATTCTGAAGGCTCAGAAAAGGCTCTATGTGGAATGTAGTGCTTGAGCTGAGTCTTGAAGGAAACAATAGATTCCATTCAGGGGATAGAGCAATGGGCTTAGAAGCTTGAAGAGTGAATTCACATCTGGTCTCCAGTTCTTACCAGCTGTATGACTCTGGGCAAGTCATTTCATTTCAGTTTGCCTCAGTTTCCTCAATTGTCAATGGAGTCATGATCATAATAGCACCGACCTCCCCGGACTGAGATGAGTTCCAAGTGAGATAGTATCTGTAAAGTGCTCAGCATGGTGCCTGCCACATTTCTGTCCCTTCCCTGAAACATAAAATAAACAGCTGTCCCACAGGGCATGGCTGGGAACCTCGGAGATGAGGGGGTGGGTTACAGTCATGGAGATTGGGATCTGACCTGACCTGGCGGGGGTTGATGGGGGGACATGAGGTGGAGAGCTCTGCATGCTATTGATTCCTTTTCTTAAAACGAGAAAAAACTCTGGAATGTAGCCCAGCCAGTGCTTTGGAATGTAGAGAGAATTGGAAATATCAATCCTGACCAACAAAATGCATTATGGCCTTTTAGATGTGGGCAGAGAGGAGGGGTTCTTCTTTCAGATGAGTACTTTCTAGACATTACTGATGTCAAGATATGCCTTGGACCACTGAGAAAGGGCACAAGCACAGATCACATATTTGCTCAGTTCTGGCATTTAGTCAATACAGTCACAGGTTCATGGGTCTCTCTCTCTCTCTCTCTCTCTCTCACACACACACACACACACACACACACACACACACACACACACACACACAGTCATTCCAATCCTTTTTTACATGTATATTTATTTTATTCTAAACTATTTTCTCTCTTTTTCCCAATTACATCCAAAGGTAATTTTCAACATTCATCCTTTTTAAAGGTTTCGAGTTCCACATATTTTCTTCTATACTTAAGGGGGAAAAACCCAAGCATTTCCTATGTATGGTAGAATAGAAAAAAAATGACTACACATGAAACTGCAGGAACATTTTTCCATGCTAAGCCCAACGTTAAATTTCCCCCTCCGCCCCCTCCATGAATCTTTCCCTGGTTTCCCATGGTCAATAAACACTCACTCTCATTTTTAGCTTGAAATCAATGTAACCCTTGTGCTGCATCTCCAAATCAGTTATATGTTATTTGCATTAACATCATCTATACATGTGGAGCATCCCTCTGCTACACTGGAAGCTCTACCATGTCAAGGATTATTTAAGTTTTCTTTCTCCCTTAGTGCCTAGAAGAATGTTCTATATACAACAGACAATAGATGCTCCTTGAATTGAATTGAACTGCCTTGCCATTTTCTATAGTTTCTACATTTCATATACTCCTTCTCCTGTCATTTGAGGACCTGCAAACTCTGGTTTTGACCTCCCATTCTGGGTTTATTTCATGTTACTTCCTTCCCACAATCTACTTAAGTTGGATTATTAGCCATCTTCTGGTTTTGGCTTATTCTATCCTACCTCTGTGCGTTTGTCCAAGTCACAGCCCTTTCCAGTCTGTGGAAGAAATCCACTAATATCTCTATGAATTGAAATTCTTTACTTCTTTCAAGGCCAAGTGCAGGTGTTTCTTCCTTCAAAGCCTTCTTTGACTGCTCTGTGTCCCCCACACATACACAAACATACACATATGAAAGTGGTCTCTCAGGGGCAGCTAGATGGTGGCGCAATGGATAGAGCACTGGCCCTGGAGTCAGGAGGACCTGAGTACAAATCCAGACTCAGATACTTAATAATTACCTGACTGTGTGACCCTGGGCAAGTCACTTAACCCCACTGCCTAGCAAAAAAACAACAACCCCCCCTCCAATAAAAAGAGAAAATAGAAAGTGGTGTCTCTCTCCCCAACTTCTCAAATATTTTTGTTGTATCTCTATTATATAATTTTCTCATTCCACAATGTATTTTATTTGTTTATATTTTGTATCCTCATTAAACTTTTATTTTAGGTTTTTGCAAGGCAAATGGGGTTAAGTGGCTTGCCTAAGGCCACACAGCTAGGTAATTATGAAGTGTCTGAGACCAAATTTGAACCCAGATACTCCTGACTCCAGGGCCGGTGCTTTATCCACTGCACCACCTAGCCGCCATGTCCTCATTAAATTTGAGAAGTTCTTTGGGAGGAGGTACCAAGTCCTTTTTTTTAATGTTTGTACCCTCAATACTTAGAACAGCAATGGGGTGTCATGGGACAAAAAGTACCTAGAGTCAGGAAAAACTCCTCTTTCTGAGTTCAAAACTATACTTAACTGTGTAACCCTGGGCAAGTCACTTCACCCTGTTTGCCTCAGTTCATTGACAAAGAAACTGGAGAAGGAAATGGAGTATCACTCCAGTATCTCTGCCAAGAAAACCCCACATGATGTCAACGACAGTTGGACACGACTGAAAAACTACTGAGCAACAAGAAGTTCTTGGTGTCTATCAACTCTCTATCCCGAATAGATGCTAAATTGAATTTTTGTTGTTGAATAATAATAATAAATAATAATACCATTATGGCAATGTTATGGCAATTATGCCTGTGCTATGTTTGTGCTATTTCCCTGGAAAATGGACAGTTCAAATGGTATATAGATAGGGAGAGCTATTCTAAGATCTGCAATATATTGGACAGCTCTTCTGTGGAAAAGTAATGGGGGAAAAGTGGACAAGAATTGCACATGAGATCAGAAATGGCAATTTGTTACAGTGGCGGTAAGACCCAGACCCATGGAATTACAAATCCATTACAAAGTGTATATTCAAAGATTCAGCTCTTCATCCTCCAAGCTGACAGAGGAAATAATATACAGAGGCAAGTTAACTTAGGCAATAACACTAAACAATATACCCAAAGCTTTTCCCTTCCATTAATAGTATCTGAGACTCAGAAGTAGAGAAACCAAATGGAGAAAGAAATAGAGCCTGGCAAGGTGGTTGTCCCAAAAAAGCCAGACCCTTTCCTCGAGCTCTTTGGCTGGATTCACCCCCTGGCTTTTCTTTCTTTTGGGGCCAGTGAGGAGGCAATTAGAGTTAAACGACTTGCCTAGGGTTAGCTACTAAGTGTCTGAGACTAGATTTGAACTCAGGTCCTCCTGAGCTCAGGCCCAGAACTCTATCCATTGAACCATGAGCTGCCCCTTGTTTTTCTTGAACAGACAACAGTGAGATTTATGGGAGGGTAAACAAAATTAAAGTAATTAATAAACAAAAATGATTAGAGGATCACCTGGGATCTAATCAGAGATATACTGGTAAATGTGCACAACACACTTCCAAGTTAATTTACATTATTAGCAATTTTTTCTCTATCATTGTCGTAAGTTTAAAGTCAGTAAACAAAACAATTCAAACCCTCATCTATAGCATTTGCTGGTTTTGAGGGATAAATACTCACATTGAAGACTGAGCAATTAGCTCTCCAGAACCTATATTAATTGGTCTCTTATATACCATTGATTCTAGTCCAATACAAGACAGCAAGGTTTATCTTTTTTCTTTTTGGGTTTTTTTTTGCAAGGCAATGGGGTTAAGTGGCTTGCCCAAGGTCACACAACTAGGTAATTATTAAGTATCTAAGGCTGGATTTGAACTCAGGGCCACCTAGCCACCCCGCAAGGTTTATCTTTTAAGGAACTCAAGTCTCTAGGAATTCTCTAAGCTAACTCAATATTACATAAAGATTTTGTATTTTCAGTAAAGCTGAAGGAAATAAGTACAATCTGAATTGATTTTAAAAGAGTAATATATATGCAGCTCCTTGGATGCTATAGAACACACACAAGTCCTTCCTGACTTTTACATAAATTATACTTTCTTCAATGGTCATGTTCAATCACTGGAAAAAACCTACAAGTCCAACAAAAGACAGCAGCTGGAAAATAGTAATCAAACATTACAATATTATACCATTAATTAGGGCAGAAAATGAAAGAATATTAACTTTTCCATTTTAATCTACAAGGGATTTTCCTTGGTGGTGAAGATTGCTTGTCAGATTACATGCATTCACAATGCCAAAATTGGGTTAAATTTTTGAATTCAGTTCAACTGAACATTAGCCAAGCACCCTCTTTATGCAGATGACTTTATGAAGATGACTTTCAGCAGAGCAGAGACATGCCCTATGATGGAAGGTGCCTACCACAACACAACCATATCCTCTCACGATGTGATACAGAGTAAAAGTAAGAAGCTAGAGCAGAATCTATTATGCTTCAACTAAAGTAAAAATAAAAAAAAAGCAGGGATAACAATCCTGTTCTCAGGCAAGGCAAAAACAGATCTAATTAAAAGAGATAAGGAAAGAAACTACATTTGACTAAAAGGTACCATAGAAAATGAAGTAATATCAACACTACACATATATGAAACCAAGTGGTATAACATCCAAATTCTTAAAGAAATTAAATGAATGCAGATTCTAAACCAAACAAGAGATTAGGGTCATTACAAAATTTAATTTAGATAATTTTCATTATATTGAAAAGCTTTCATACAAACAAAGCCAATGCAACCAAAATTAGAAGAAAAAATCTCAATCTCATTTGATTTCATTTCTCAAATTATAGAAAACTGAGCCAAATTTATGAGAAAACAAGTCATTCTTCAATTGATAAGTAGTTAAAAGATATGAACAGGTAGCTTTCAGATGAAGAAGTCAAAGCTGTCTATAAGCATATCATTAAAGAAATATAAATTAAATGCCTTTTGATTAAAGAAATGTAAATTAAAACAACTCTGAGGTAAGACATCAGACCAATCAGATTGACAAATATGACACAAAGATTTAGGAAAATTAAGACACTAATACATTCTTGCTGAAATTGTGGACTGATCCAACCATTCTGGAGATCAATTTGGAGTAACACCCAATCAAGCAATGGCTGCAATATATTTGTATGTAATGGAGAACTATTTTGCATTAAGACATGATAAACAGGGGCAGCTAAGTGGCGCAATGGATAGAGCACCAGCCCTGGAGTCAAGAGTACCTGAGTTCAAATCCAGCCTCAGACACTTAATAATTTCCTATCTGTGTGGCCTTGGACAAGCCACTTAGCCCCATTGCCTTACAAAAACCTAAAAAGAAATGAATACTAAAAATTATCTTGACATATAATTGGGAAAAAATAAAATATTACCAAAAGGCAAAAAATATTTAATCATAATCAGGTCTTCCATCTGCTCTCACACATACCCTGATCTTACCAAATGACTTGTCAACTCCATTTTCAAGTCATACATAGAATATTGGACTTTAGATCTTCAAGGTCATTAAGTTCCAGCCTCTCATGCATTCTTTTTTTTTAATTTTATTTTTCCAATTACATGCAAAGGTAGTTTTCAATATTCATCCATTTGCACATTTTTCTACCAACCCTCTCTTCCCTCACCCCTTCCCATGACAGCAAACAATTTGGTAAAAGTTATACATGTACAATTGTGTTTAACATATTTCCATATTAGTCATATTGTGAAAGAAGAATTAGAACTAAGGGAAAAACACTCTCATGAATCCTTAATGATATGTTTTATATTTCTTTTCTATGTGCATTATACAAGCTATCATTCTGGATCTTTTTCATATCTACCATGCCCTTTGATTCACTTGAATTTTTAATTCTTCTAAGGTTGTGATGATCTATGATTTGCAGCATACACCAGGACAGGTGCTGCAGATGGATTAAAAATAGGAGAAAGAGAGTAAGCAAGATTCTATTTGGAATTTCATAAAGTTTTTTCAATGATCCCAAGCTGCTCTCTGCTGTGAAAATCCATGCTTGGGGCAGCTAGGTGGTGTAGTAGATAGCATACCAATCCTGGACTCAGGAGGACTCAGTTCAAATCTGACCTCAGACACTTAATAATTACCCAGCTGTGTTACTTTGAACAAGTCACTTAAACCCATTGCCTTGCAAAAATAAAAAGTCTATGCTTTATTATTACTATTACTATTACTATTACTATTACTATTACTATTACTATTACTATTACTATTACTATTACTATTGCTATTGCTATTAGAGACCTTAGGAGTCATCTAAATACAACCCCTCTCCTTTTGCAGAATGGGAAACTGAAGCCTAGAGTGGTAAAATTATTTTTTTAAAACATCAGCACTTGCAGATCATATGCAAGTCATACTGCTCCAAGTTCATTCTCTTTCCAGTAAAACATGCCTAGGGCATGTGAAAATGTGAGTTAAAAATTTAAACTGAAAACAATGCAGAGAAGTCCTCTAGGATAGAATACCTGGACTATGTATGACACATGAGTATGACACATGGAGGGAGGTGGGAATTAACTGGCACAGTCTTCAAGAAGCTCACCCCAAGAGAGACCAAATTCCATCTGGAATTCCGAGAAATCCCCCTGAAGCTTCTAGTGCCTAAGACTTCTCTGTTCCTTGGTAAGCTCTGCCAGCTCTAAAGTACTGGTTGCTAAGTGACTGTTTCACCAACAAGGAGACAGATTTCTTAAGCAGATGCAGTTGCTATCCCAACTGAGCAACAGCAGTTACCTATACAGAGCTCACCTAAGAATCAGGAAAATATTGTGACAGCCATTTGGGCCCAAAGGGCTGCAACTGAATAGAAAAGTTGTAAATCAAAATGAGTCTTTATAAAACTTGTTAACTTGACTCCTACCAAGGACCAAATCTTGATGAGGGAAGATACATTTCAGGATAAGTGTTGCTCAATCTGATCTTTCTTGACCCCATTTGGGGTTCCAACTTCTTTCTCCAGCTCATCTGACAGATGAGGAAACTGGGACAAACAGAGTTAAGTGAGATGCCCAGGGTCACACAACTAGTAAGTCAGATTTGAACTCAGGAAGACGAGTCTTCCTGACTTGGGGCCTGCTGGTCTCTCCATTACAACATTTAGCTTCAACCAGGATAAATGCTGGTTGGTTGGTCCTTGTCCTTTGTTATCGAAGAAGACTTAAATGACATCACTTTGTTTGAGACAAATTGCAGAGTGTCCAACTGTTGATCAGACCAATGTGAGCTTGGGTTGGGCACAAATAGTCTGGGTGAATACCTGGTGTGGATACTCTAAGAGTAGAGGATAGATGTATTGCTGTTTTAAAGTGATTTTTTTAAAAATGCATCAGACACATTTGTTACAAGTCATAGTGTTTTACCTTTTTCAAAAAAGGGTAAGAGGGAGAGAAAAATGGATTTTGGTTCATTGAAAAACTTAATCTAACTTCAAAAAATACATTATGTTTGTACTATGGATATATCTGTGGATATATATATATATATATCTGTATACATATCTGCATATCTGTATACATATGTGTATATAGTGTAAACCAAAAAAAAGTGTATCAGACTCATCCCAGTCTTTATCTGTGTTGTCATGTGTTATGTTCCAGGTAGACCAGCTGCTCAGGAAGTGTCCTAACTTATCCTTACCCAGGGGAACATTGAAGGGGCTGGAGACAAGGGAGACAAGGATGACAAGTTCTCCTTAAAGTTCTCCCTAAAGATCTCCATTTATTTACCAGAATACAAGCACTTAAATATCCTCCCCAGTCCCTGGGCCACTCCCACTCCCATTGAACTTAGTAAAATAATGCTCTGGTGCTAGAGGATACCAGGTGATAAAGATTTACCATACTCCCACACACAACAGTCCCTTACAGGTTCTAGCAATGGATCTGCAAACAATAATAAAATAATAATAATAATAATAATAATAATGACTAATAATAAAATAATAATAAAACTAATATTAATACTGTAAAGCTTGCAAAACCATTTACATATATATATATATATGAATAATATATGTTTTCTATTTGAACCTCTCCTAAACCTTGTGAGGTAGATACTACAGCTAAATTTCCATTTTTTAGTTAAAGAAAATAACTCTCCAAATAGTTATAATTATCCATGATCCCATAGTTTCAGAGGTGCAATTCCAACCCAAGTCTTGCTAACTCCAAGTCTAGTGTATAACTTACTGAGTGATTGACTCTATGTCCTATCCCCTCTCTGAGTCTCAGATTTGTTATCTGTAAAACAAGGTAGTTATACTCAATAATCTAAAAAAGTCCTTTTCTCCCCTGACATTTGATGATTCCAAGGACGCTTGCTTCCTAAGATGCATCATTAATGCAAGATGCAAGACTAATAGCTAGCATTTTAAGCTTTAATAACTTCAGAAGTATAAATGCTACACGCTTATAAAAATAGCCTTTGAAAGTTTAATTATTTAAATTTCTTTTACACTTATTTAGTTTTGTGAATTCTGAATAATAAATTTTTAATTTTAATTTTAACAAGACAGAGTACCTTGTCATTATTCAAGGAATTGCAACAGCCACTATGGAAAAGCAGTTGACACTTCCTCCCATTTGGGGATGGGGAGAGGAGGTCCTCTTCTTGCTTGGCTACCTCAGGTACCTGATCTAGCTCCATTATTTTTTCTCATGAGGGCACATCAGAACTGCCAATTCTGCCGCCAAACCTCATTCTCTGTATGATCTGAAGGTTGAGATTACAAATGCTTTCCTTTCAGTCATTAGGAAGCCCCAATGGAAGTTTTCACAGAATTCAAAAATGAACTAGAGAGATAAAGTAGTACAAGACAGTGCTTGTTATGATTTTTAATAAGAAACTTATCAATATTTAAAATTTTTAAATAATTAACCTTTCAATTTTTTTAACATTTGTTGCATTTATGTTTCTGTAATTATTAAAACTGAAAATTATGCTTAAACTTTTGGGAATTATGTGTGACAATTTTAAGGATTGCCCAATTATTGCCAAGTAATTGCCAAGTAATCTCGTTTGATCCTTCCAATTATCCTGAGAGTTAGTATTATTAGCATCCCCATTTTACAGAAGTAAAAATTGAGGAAAATAAAAGCTAGATAACTACCTTGCTCAAGGCCCTACAGCTTGCAAATGTCAGAGGCAAGATTTAATCTCTTCTTGATTGCAGCATCAATATTCTCTATCCATTATAGCTGTCCAAATGATATTAATAGATGGTTTACTGAGACATGGGTCCTTTGAATGGATTGATCTTTCTGCTTTGTTTGCAGAAATCTGAGCAGTTCCTTCCCCTTGCTTAAAAACAACAACCCTAAGTGCATCTCCTTTACCTTCAAGATAAAGTTCAAATGTCTTACTCTAGCATTCCCAACTCTCCAGAATGACTCCAATTAACTTTTCCAGTCTTGTTACACACCATTTCCCTTTAGCTCCTTTACAATTAGTCAAATTTGTCTCTTTTTGATCTTAATCTACTTTCTACCACTTCTCTGTATTGGTGCAGGCCATCCCCATCCCTAGACCATCATTATTCTTTATCTCTGCTTATCAAAACTTTTCTCTTCCCTCAGAACCCAGCTCAGATGCTACTTCTCCAGAAAAATAGCTAAAAATTGCTAATATCTTTATTATTTACTTACTATGTACTAGACATTGCACTTTACCAAGATTAACTCATTTATCCTCATAACAATGCTGAGAAGTCATAAATATAGTTTTTTCTTATATTGTCCCAGATCTGCCAACCCATAATGGCTACCCATTCTAACAAAATGCATTGTATGAATTATTTTGCCTTTAATTGATCCTAAAGACTGTTGTCGTAAGAGCTAACCACCACATTCTTGCAAAGAGCTCAGAATACTTCAGAAAAAAAGAATACCATTTCATCCAAAACCTTGAATCCCTCAAAAAGCAAAATAATATTTATTAGAAATAGCCTGGCAGTTAATAGAATATTGGAATGGGAATGGGAAGTGTGAGGTTGAGATCGTGACTTTGGGTCAATCACTGAGTCTTGTTTTTCTCTTCTGTTAAAAGGAAGGGATTAGATTTGATGACCACTGAGGTCCCTTCCAACTCTAATCCAGTGATTCTACTATATGGAAGGGACCTTAAAAATAATCCTTTCTAGCTACCTCCCTTTACAGGTGAGGCAAATATCTATGTGAAATGAAGATCCTGAATGTCACCATCTATCCCCATTTTATATGTGATAGAGCTGCCAGAAATCAAAATCTTTTGCCAGGTCTTAGTGAAAGCCAGTGCCTCAAGAGAGAATTGGAACAAGGTCCCCTTTGGCATTTGATTACTTTCAGCTTATTGATGTCATGGCTCCAGTCATGCCCTCTGACTGTTATAGACCTGAAGATGAGAAAAAGAAAATGGAAATTAGGTTGGAAAAAACCTCAAGTTTTGCCAATGTTTTTCCAAAGAGAAAAGGAATCCTTGAATCACTCCTCATTATGTGATCATGATGAACTTTCTCAAACAACCCCTGCTGCTATTATAAAGCAATATGGTACCAGAAAAACAGTCCTACTGCTTTTCCCCATTTTTCCTGCTGAATTGTTTTGGGGTGCTTCACTTTGGGGAACCATCATTTTCATTCTTCTGTATTAAGGGAACTGAGCCAAAGAATCTCTAAGGTCCCTTCCAGGAAAGAGGAGGACAGGATGGAAACCTAAGGGAAGACCTCCTTTCAGAGGTAAAAAAGAAGATGAGAAGTCAGGGAAGGACAAAGATCATCATCATTTTTCTCTATCGCCTCTAAATTCTCATAGCACAAGTCATCTAAACCAGTTAAATTCAAGCACCTCCTATGTATAAGGCACTATGCCAGACACTTGGGAAACAAAAAGAAATGAACTTATCTTCATTGGGAAAATAGGAAAATTGCTCAGATTTCAAGTCTTCATCAAAAAGGGCTAGAACTGGTTCAAGGGACTGATACTTGATACTAACACTCTCCTACTAAACTCCTTGATGAGGGGAACCTTGGAGTGGCATTTTTTTGGACAAAATCAGGCAGTCAGTGAGTGGTTATAGAAGGGAAAAATTTTGATCAGGAGATGAAAATATTCAGAGATTAGACAATATAATTTCAGAGTTCAGCTGCCTTTGGGTCTCCTCGGGATTGTTAGGTTAATAGGGACCAAAAAAGTAACCCCAGTAAGTCTCATCTCTAGTTTTTAATAATGGATAATGCAAATTTAGTAATTTTTTAGCATAATTGTCGTTATGACTTGAAAAAATCAACCCTCTGAACCTTATTTGAAAGGAAGGAGTTGTGATTGGCAAGACCCAAATCTTCTAAATGGTTATTCCAAGAAGGCATGTTCCTAATTATCTTGTATGTATAATTCCAATAAGGAAGAAGGATTTATCTAAATCCGAGTGTGGCTGCATAGGAAAATCTGATGGTGTCAGATTTATTTTTAAGCCATATTGCAAAGATGGAAGGGGTATACTTAAGTATGAATACAAAATAATGGCAGAGACTATAAACTAAACTACAGGAAAGATGTGGAAACTAAGGAGATAGCCATTGATTGAGAATGACTGAATAAATAATGTATATGGGCATAATGAAATGCAAATATGCCATTAGAAATGATAAAAGAAAAGGCGTCAGAGAGATATGGGAAATTTTATATGGCCTGATGCAGATTGAAATAGCAGAACCTTTGTTTTCCTATGATAAAAAAACAACAATATAAATGAAAACAACTTTGAAATATTTGGGAACTCTGGTCAAAGCACTAATCCACCATGATTCCAAAGGTCTAAAGATAAAGATTTTTACCTGTCCCCTTATAAATATGTGACTAACTCAAGATGCCAATTATTTTTGCATTTTTTGATATGGCCAATGTTGGAATTTGTTTTTGTTTAACCACATATCTGATACAAGGGTTTCCTTTTATTTTTTTATTTTTTGCTTTTTAAATTTTTTTTCCCAAATGGGCAGGAGGAAAGAAAAGTTTTTACTTGTTATTGGGGAGGGAGAAACTTTTGAAAAGTAAAACTCAAAAAGAGCTCAACCTGGCAAAAAAAAAAAAAAAATCTGAAGAATGTAAAAAGATAGTTCAGAGGAAAAAAATAAGAAAATAAATTCTTAAAAGGATATATTGTTACTAAGTGAAAATGGTATGGTGCTTAGAAAAAATCAGAACTATTCAACTCCTTTTCTTTAAATTTCGTGTTTATTACTGATTTTTTTTGGCAAGGCCATTCATTAAGTGACTTGCCCAAGGCCACACAGCTAGGTAATCATTAAGTGTCTGAGGCTGGATTTGAACTTAGGTCCTCCTGACTCCAGGGCTGGTGCTCTATTCACTGCTCCACCTAGCTACCCCTCAACTCCTTTTTTATTTCTATTCCTTAGGTGAGATTAAAATGATCTTTAAATCCCAAGCATAAAACAAAAATTACAGAGGAAATCAAACTCAGGATCAATACAGAGATTTCAAAAGAGTGCCTACTTGAATTCAAGTTATCATGAAAGGTACCAAGACCCAGATGAATCACATTTAAAACTTTCTTTTACTATGCTTATCTGCAAATATATGCTACTGCCACCATCTTTCATCTTCAGTGGAATGTAAGCTACTTGAGACCAGTGACTATTTCATTTATATGTATCTCCAACAGCTATCAAAATGGTCTGTGCATAGTAAGCATTTAAAAGGGTTTGCTGAATGAAATGGAATGGAATCTCATGATGTTTTGAGAAATTATGAGTGCACCGACTTTGATAAATGATGGGAAACTGTGGATATAAAAAAAGACTGAAGGTAAGCAAATGTCCTAATTTTCAAAAGAGGGGAAATAAAAATTCAGACAACTATAGAATGAAGAATTTGATATCACTCTTTCAGACACTATTTTTAACAAATGGTCTTTAAGACCCTCCTTGAATAATTCCAGTATGAAAAGGTCATTTGATCTTTACGTCAATCTTGTAAGACAAATATTTAAATTTTCAATTTAACAGATCAGGAAACTGAGGTATAGGGAGGTGAAGTAATATATCAATAGTCACACAGTTTATGGTGAGACTTGAACCTAACTTTGTCCTGAATTCAGGTCTGGAGTATTTCCTGCAATATTACCTATTAACCAAATTAGTCATTTCCCTTGGTGAATAGTTCTAATTGTTTGAAAATTCTTCCTTATTTTGATCCCAAATAGAGAACAAATCTCTTCCCCATACTAGTACCTGATTGACTGATTGATTGATATTACATATTGTGACCCTTCAAATACTTAAAGGTAGATATCTTGGTCTTCTGCAGGTTAAACATACCCAGTTCTTTTCATTGTTCCTCACATAACATGGTTTCCCATCCATTCAGGATCCTGGTTATCTTTTTCTAGTTTGTTAACATTTCTGTTAAAATATGTCTTCCACCTCACTTCTCTTCTTCCCTAGCCTTTCCTTCTCAAATTTCTTTCTCTAGCTTTGGTGACAAGGTTATTTTGGTTATTCTCCTACTTTCTTAATTCTCTTTTTAATGCCATTGTTTTCTTCTAGACATAAAGAAAGGCAAAAAAAAAAAGAGTTGCTGCCTTCAAGGAGTTTCCAGTCTAATTGTGGAAACAATATGCAAATTGCTTTGTCCAAACAAGATATATACAGGATAATCTGAGATAATCAGAGAAAGAAGGGTTGTCATTAGTGAGCGGTCAAGTGTGGGATGAAAAATGCAGGAAGAGGAATCTAAATGAGAGTGTTAGGGAAGTCTTCTTGGAGGAGGTTATCTCTGAGTTAATTTCAAAAGAAAAGAAGGATTTATTTGTATTATTTTTAATTTATGGACTATAACAAGCATTTCTATAACATATCAAAATATAAAAAGATGACTATACATGAAATTGCAAATCTAATTATGTATAACTTTCTATTCCTTTTAAATATACAACAAAGTTACCTTGCAAATTTCTTTTTTCCTTTTTTTCTTTCCTCCCTCCAACATAGAGATGAACACTGTTAGATACAAAGAGGTATATTTGTAAAATTATCCTATACATTCTCATATATATATATATATATATATATATATATATATATATATATATACACATATATATATATATCAGTTATTTCATTGGATGCAGATCGAGTTTTTCTTTGTATGTCTATAGCTAACTGGGGTATTTATAATAGTCAAAATCACTTATTTGCTCAAAATCATTCTTAAAACAATATTGCTGTTACTATATACAATGCATTTTGTTCTTCCTTATTTCATGCAAGTCTTTCTATGTTTTTCTAAAATCAACAGGCTCATTATTATTCATTAGCATAGTAGGCTTTCATCACAATGATATTACTGTGTAAGTCTATCCAGGTTTTTCTAAAATCATTGTGTATATTTCTCATAGCACAGTTGTAGTCCATCACAATCACAACCTGTTCAGTTCTTCCCTAATTGAAGAGCATCTCTGAAATTTTCAGTTCTTTGCACATACAAATATATTTTGGAATATATAGATTCTTTTCTTTTTTCCCCTAATCATTTTTGGAAATAGACCAAATAGAGCTATTACAGGGTCCAAGGAAATAGGTAGTTTAATAACTCTTTGGGTGAAAAAAAGGATTTCAAGAGAGGGCAATGTGGGGGTGGTTTGTGCATAGCAAATGCAAGATAAAAATAAGGGTATAGACCAAAAATTTGAAAGAAGAAAGAAAAGGATGAAATCAGAGAACAGCCAGCAATGTGGTAGTCTAATATAAAAGCAGGAGTGCTACAAAAAAGGCTGATTGGGGCCAGATTTTGAAGTCTCTTGAATGGTGGTTTAAAGATTGTGTTTTTTAATTAATAATAATAATAATAATAATAATACCTAATGTTTATAAGTGCTTTACATTTTTATCTCATTTGATCCTCACAACAACCCTGGGAGGGGGTAGATTCTATTATTATCCCCATTTTGTAGTTTTTGGAGGAAATTGAGGCAAGCAAAGATTAAGTGACTTGTCTAGGGTCACACAGCTAGCAACTGTCTCAAGTTGAATCTGAACTCGGGTCTTCTGGACTGTAGCACAAGCGCTACAAGCACTCTGTCGCCCTCCAGAGGTCTGTTTTAAAATCCTTAGATAATGAACAACCAATCGATGTGAAACACTTCATGTTAAATTAGTTAATAAGTTTTTGCTCCCTTTTCCTTCTCTTCATCCAGAAGAGCAAAATTGAAACCACAATACTTTGGATCAACAGAAGGAAGAATTTGTAAATCTTGGAATTAGTGACTAGAACTGAGATTTCATATTATGGGGAACTCCAAGGTGAGGAAACAAGTTCAGGTCATTGCCTAGGGTTCTAAAAAGTCAAGTGATTTGGCCAAAGTCACACAACCCCTCGGTGTCTGAGGCAGAACTTTAACTCAACTCTCCATGGCTTCCTGGCCTGCACCAGTAGACTTCCCCAAATGACATGAGTTGACTTTTGAAAGCATGAGCCCTTTCTTTGGAAATAGTCAGAGGTTGGATGACTGTTCTTGCAGAATGTTCTAGAATGGGATCCTTCTTCAGGTTAAAACTAGGGATTGGGTTAGGAGACCTCTAGTTCTACAATCCAAAGACCCTCTGCTTCTAATCATCTTCTTTAACTCAATGAGAAAAGGTTTTTGAAGGGAGGCAATAGCTGAATGTATGCATTGGGAAGATTATGTCAGCTAGCAGCACAGATAGCTAAATGGACTGAAGAGAGGAAAGACTAGAGACAGGTAGACCAGTACTTGAGGCCATTACAATAGTCTAATAAGAGTGGATGGAAGACTAAATGAAGATAGTGGTAGAGGGAGAGGAGAAGAGGGAAACATGAAAAAGAATATGACTGTGAGTTACCTTCTTCCCAGGAGCCATGAGCACATGCTTGCATTTTGTTTTTGTTTTTCTGAGCAAAGAAGCCTGTGTAGATCAGTCTAAATTTGAGGATGTAAGGAGGGATGGGGAAAGAAAATAAAGCAAAGCTGTAGAGTTCACTTAGAGTTCTAAGACCAGCTGCCACCATATACTTTCTCTCTGAAAACTAAGTTAATTGGAGGTGATAGGGGGTGCTGAGAATCCCTGCTATGACTTTCAGGTTTAGATTACTTCCTCAGACTTTTCCTTCTTTCATCACTCCCATCTCCTGGGGGCTACCTGATGCCATGGACTTCCAAGCATGCAGCAATGGCTTGGATAGTTTGTGTTTATGGTACCATCAGTGCTTGGATCTCTCAAGGATGGATGTGAATTTTCCTACTGGAGCAATGGCATCATTATGGTGATACCTGATGGAGGTCATAGGATGGTGGAAGAGTAAATTGGGAGGGACCTTATGTTTCTATCCAGTCCAGAGGCTTCACTTTACATAGTAGCAAGCTGAGACCCTAAGAGTTGTAGTCACTTGTCCAAGGTCCTTCATCTTAAGTGGTGGAAGTGGAATTCAAACATATTTCCCCTGCCTCCAAAGTAAAAGAAGCTTGCATTCTTCTAGGTATGCCAGTGGAGAACCACCAATGATGCAACAGCCTTTCCCAGACAATGTTGTTTATCTTCAAGACTTTGGAGTCTTTCTAGAAGTCAATGAACCTAGGGGAAGATCTCATGTCCTCTGCCTCCCTCTTCTGGTTAATCTAAACTAGGATTTTCTGCATTGGAATCACAGGGAAGGAGTCATTTCATGAGGTTCACCAATTTAGAACTGAAAGGGACCCTAGGGTTTATCCAATCCAATTCCTCATCTTACAGATAAGAAAACTGAGGCTCAGAGAGGTTGTCTTTCTCATACAATGAGGTGAAATTTGAACCCAGATCTTCAGACTCCAGTCATTGTTTCTACTATATCAAGCACTGAATCCCAAATTTTGAATGTTCAATCAAAAATTCTACCTTGAGATTCTTAAAAGACCACTTTATCCAATTTCAAACTAACTTGACAGTCTTTCAAGGCAGGTGATATCAAATAATCTATCATTCAACAGCATTTATTAGATAGCTACTATATATATCAGGATCTAGGCAAAATATTATATTTGTGGACAGCTAGGTAGTGTAATGGGTAGAGCACCAGAACTGGAATCAGGAGAATCTGAGTTCAAATCCTACCTCAAACACTTGATCCTTACTAGCTGTGTGACCTTGGGCAAGTTTTTTAACCCCATTGCCCCACAAAAACAATCAAAATACTGAGTTATAAATGCAGAAGTGAGATATTCCTTGTCCTCATGGCAATTGTTCTGAGACAAGGATATATATATATATATGTATATATTGTTTCAGTTATATTCTCCTGAGAAATCCAAAAAATAGGTACTAAAATATTAACTTCCTCATACAAACAATACCAAGAATATTGAGAAAATAGTCATCCAATGCTAATCAATTTGAATTTCATATTTCTCAAAATTAAGGAGAGAGTAAAAGAGTACATGACCTTTTTTTTTAATGGATTCAAATCAACTGGCCTAGAGGAATTCCTTTTAGGCTGCCAAAAGAACTGAAGAATGCAATTGAGGACTCCATCACTGATCTTTGAAAGATGGCAGAAGATAGGAGACATACCACAGGACTGGAGAAATACGACTGTCGCCATATTCAAAAAGAAGGAAAGAATGGCATCTACAAACTCTAGGTCAGTAGGGTTTGACTTTGATTCCTGGTGAAATTCTAGAACATACTGTTCAAAAGGTGATAAGCAAACATCTAGAAAAGGAAGTAATGATTGCAAAGAGCCAACATAGCTCTATCAAGAATGGGTCATAGCAGAGAACCTTATTATCCTTCTGGCAGGGTAGTTATGTATACCATGGGGATAAAGGCTCATGGGTTCAGAGCTGGACAGGACTTCAGAAATCATCTACTTTAACCCTTGTGGTACTAAATGAGGCACTGGAAAGCCAGAGAGCTTGAGTGACTTGTCCACCATTCATAGTGGCAGAACCAGCCTACAAAATCCAGGTCTTCTGGTTCCAAACACAGAATCTTTTCCTTCATATCATGCTATGGGTACAGTTTTCTAGATTTCATTAAAGTTCTTATTAAAGTATCCCATGAATAGCCCTACAAAAGATGAAGCGATCTGGGCTAGATAAGAGTACAACTAACTATATTGAAACTATTCAAGTGAACAGATTCACTGGTAATTGTAAATAACACCATGTTGAGTTGAAATGTGGTCCCCATGGGAGTGCCTTGAGGACCTATGCTGTAAAAATGCTTTATCACTGACATGACTTATCCAATTCACAGTTAATATAAATGGCAAATAACATTATGGATGACAGCATCCGAAAAAATTTTCATAGGTCAAAAAAGTTGGTCTAATTCTCAAAAGGCATAACTTAATAGGGATCCATGTAAAGTCCTGTACCTGAGTTCACATAACAGCTAGGTGGTACAGTGGATAGAAGGTGGGGTTTGGAGTCAGAAAGACTCACCTTCCTGAATTCAAACCCAATCTCAGGTACTTTCTAGCTGTGTGACCTTAGGCAAGGCACTGAACCCTGTTTGCCTTGATTTCCTCATCTATAAAATGAGTTGGAGAAGGAAATGCCAAACCACTCCAGCAACCACTGCAGTATCTTTGCAGAGAAAAGTCCAGATGGTGTCAAGAAGAGTCAGACATGCCTGAAACAAATAGATAATAGCAAGAGCCCAAAGTTCCAGGCATCAGCTTGTAAGTACAATATGGGAAAGGTAACATGTTCAATATGAGTCAACAGAATAATATGGAAAGACAAAAAACACTAATGTGATCTTGGGCTGCATTAAGAGGTATAGTTTCCTGGAAAAAGAAAGTGATAATTCAGGGCAGATAGGTGGCCTGGCCTGGAGTCAGTAGGATCTGGGTTCAAATGTGACTCTATTTAACCTTATTGCCTCTCAAAAACAAACAAAATGAAAGTGGTGTTACCCGATGTCAAGTTAATAAGCACTAAGCTGGGAGATGGAGTGTCGTTCAAGGCAGTCAGGAGATCAATGCCATTGGATCACAGAGTACATGGAGGTAGTAAGGTGCGAGAAGACTGGAAAAGGAGGAAGGGACTGGGTTATGAAACACTTTGAAAGCTAAAAATGGGATTTTATTTTTGATCCTTGAGACGATAAGGAGTCACTACATAATCTCATTGACTTCTTAAAGCCCCTATAATGAAAAAGAATTATGGGCTCATGCCACAGGAATCAGTTGAAGGAGCTAAGAATGTTTACCTTGGAGAAGGTAAGATCAGAGAGGAAATGATATAAATGATAACAATATTTGAATCCTTGGGAAAGGAAACTTGGAAGAGTGATGAGATTTGTTCCATTTGGCCTCAGAGGGGAAAATTAAAGCTATCAAGTTACAAAAAGTCAACTTACATTGCTTGTTAGATGGAAAAAAACTAAAATTAAAGAGTATATATGAAAATACTTTTCTAACAATTAGAGCTATACAGAAGTGGTAGAATGATTTGCCACTGGAAGGAGTAGGTCATCCCTCTCTGGAGCTCTTCAAGCAATGACTGGATGAGTATTTGTTGTGTTGTATTGGGAATTCTTTGTTGGATTTGGCTTGGTCTCTGTGTCTGCTTTGGCACCTTCCAACTTGGAAATTCTGAGATTTTTGTGTTTCTCATTCTGTGAAAGCCAAATGATGTATAACATAGATGCAATGGACTCTGAACCAACTCAACTGAAACAGAAATCTGCCACAAAGAATCAGCATTTTCAAATGCTACAATTAACAGATCAGAGAAAAGTAGGCTTAGGTGAAAGTACACACATCAGAGCCAGCCATTTCCCAGGATTAAAATATACCCATGATGCAACAGAATCTGCCAATCCCAGATAGGTTTGATCATGCATCAGTGAACCCACTGAAAAATATTTCTGGAAGACATAATTTGTACCCATGTGAGAGATTGCTTATAATAGAAAGCAAATGAAAAATGAGAAAATGTTTTTTGGCACCTCCATTAAAGCCCCAAATGATTTTAATGCAGCTGCCCAAATGTTGGCATGATTGTGATACCAGAGCAGCTGAACTGGCTAATTGCTCCCTGACTTCACTTGTATTGGACTGGTCCTTCAGTTTCCTCTTATAAGGCTATCACCTTGGGAGAGTATCTTTTTCCTTGTCTTCACTATCTCATTAATCCTTTTTTTAACTTTGAATATCCATTTTTTTATTATTTAATAAAACTATTTTAAACTATTTTTTAAAGTTTTGAGTTCCATATTCTATCCCTCCCTCTTCTTCCTCCTCCCTGAGACAGTGAGCAAAATTATCTTCCTCTTACCATAAATAAAATCATGTCTGGTATTGGAATTATGTTATTTTGATATTGTAAAACTCCAGTTTTCACATCTGCCAAATGAAGGGGTTTGTCTAGACCTCCAAGGTCTCTTTTAATCCCATGCCCTAAGATCTATGATAAGTGTCTGAGTGAACATTGCCTTGAGGAGCATCTATGTGATCAATAAACATGGGAAAGTGGAGAGGGCTAAAATTATTCTGGAAAAGTCATTCATTGACTCCAGTAGTCTTTTATTCTCTACAAATAAGGGGAGAGTTGGAAGAGTCACTCACATGAGAAACAGAGAGTAGTCCAAAGGAAAGCTCAAGCCTTGAAATAGGAGTGGGAGTGCTTGCTTGTGGTCACTGAAAGGAAAGGACATGATAGAGACAACAGACAACTAGAATAGGGAGCACCTCCCTTTAAGACCAATTAGTCCCAGATGATGAAGCCGATCTATTTTTATCTCTAAAATGAGGGAGTTGAACTAGAAAAATTCTAAGGTATCTTTCACTTCTAAATCTATGAACCTAAGATCATAGACCTCAATTAATTCCAGAAATATCTAGTTACAACTAGGAAGAAGTAAGAAAGCCAAGAGAGAGAAATTAAGCATTCCCATGATTTTCAAAGGCTTCTATTGTTGCCAAGCAAACTCCAAGAATGAAGCATTGGAGGTGACTGAACTATGACAACAATGACAATGATTTTTTACAAGAGTAAGAAAAAGGCAGTTTTCAGACAAAGAAATCAAAGTTATCTATAGTCATATAAAATGCTCTAAATCACTATTAATTAGAGAAATGCAAATTAATGCAACTCTGAGGTACCATCTCATACCTATCAGATTGGCTAATATGACAAAAAAAAAGGAAAATGATAAATGTTGAAGGAAATGTGGGAAAAACTGAGATACTAATGCTCTGTTGATGGGAGTTGTGAACTGATCCAGTTATTCTAGAGAGCAATTTAGAACTATGCCAAATGGATTATAAAACTGTGCATTCCCTTTAATCCAGGAACACCAGTGCTAGGTCTGTCCAAAGATTTTTTTTTTAAAGGGAAAAGAATCTATTTGTACGAAAATATTTATTGTGGTAATTAAGAATTCAAAATTGTGGAGATGCTCATCAATTGGGGAGTAGTAGAACAAGTTGTGGTATAGGATTGTAATGGAATATTATGGTGCCAGAAGAAATAAAGAGCAGGATGATTTCAGAAAAACCTGAAAAGATTAATACAAACTGAAACAAAGTAAAGTGGGTAGAACCAGGAACACATTGTACAGAGTCACAGCAATATTGTATGAGGAAGAACCATGAATGACTTTTTGCCATTGTTATTCTCAGCAATACAGTGATCCAAGACAATCCCAAAGGAGTAATGATGAAGCATTTTCTCCTCCTCCAGAGAAAGAATTGCTATTGCCTGAATACAGACTGAAACACACTGCTTTTTTCCTTCCTTCTTTCTTTCTTTCTCTATTCCTTTCATTCTCTCTCTCTCTTTCTGTCTTCTTGCACAATATGACTAATATGAAAATGTTTTACAAGATTGCACATGTATAACCTGTATCAGATTGCTTATTGCCTCAGGGAGAAGGGAGTGGATGGAAGGATAGAATTTTGAACTCAAAACTTAAAAAAAACAACAAATGCTAAAAAAAAATCATTTTTTATTACTCTTGAAAAAAACAAAAGAAAATATGTCACTTCCCATTGTGTAAATCTAGAAAACTTCCAGAGTGAGTGCCATTTGAGCAGGTCTGAGAGCACGGGTAGGATTTCAATAAAGGAAAGAGGAGACATGAGGGAAGTTTTATGTTGTCTAAACATTGATGAACAGCTTAAACAAAAACCACAGAGAGTAGAAAGTGCATAGAATATTCTTGTCGGGTTGGAGCATAGAGAAGGCAAAGAAGAAGGATATGAAATAAGATTAGAGAGATGACTGTCAGGCAACCAATCAACAAGCTACCTTCTATGTACCTACATTTTCTGGTAAGGAGAAAATGACAAAAAAAGGATCTATGCCTTCAGTAGAGGTAGGGGTGCCAAATAGACAAATAATTATATCTTGACAAGCTATTAAAAGGAGAAATTGGAAATAACCGACAGAGGGAAGGTACTCAAATTAAGAGTGGTTGGGGGGTGGCTAGGTGGTGCAGTGGATAGAGCATCAGCCCTGAAGTCAGGAGTCCCTGAGTTCAAATCCAACCTCAGACAATAATTACCTAGCTGTGTGGCCTTGGGCAAGCCACTTAACCCCATTGCCTTGCAAAAACCTTAAAAAAAAAAGAGTGGTTGAGAAAACTTTTCTGTAGAAAGTAAGATTTTAGCTGGGACTTGAAGAAAGTCAGAGAAGCCAAGAGGCATAGGTGAGGAGGAAGAACATCCCAAGCATGAAAGATGATCATTGACAATGCCTAGAGGCAAGTAGATAAAGGGTCATGTTCAGGGAATAGCTAGGAAGTCAAAGTTCCGAGATTGAAGAATATGTGGAGAGGTGTAAGGTATAAGAAAACTGTCAGGAAGGATAAAGGACTTTGAATGCCAAACAGGAGTTTACATCTATCTTGAAGGTGATAAAGAGTTATTGAAGTTTATTGAGTTTGGGAAGAGAGTGGCATGGTCAGACCTGGACCTTGAGAAGATCCAAATTCTTTGGTTTCTGAGTATAGGGAGAGACTTGTGGCAGGCAGACCAATAATAATGTTGAGGATTTGGACTTTATCCCATAAGCATTAGAAAGTCACTTAAAGGTCTAAGGAGTGTCAGGATCAGAGGTGTATATTAGGAAAATTAATCTGATGAATAATATGGATTGGAGAAAGAACAAGACTGGAAACAGAGAAGCTAGTTAGGAAAGCCCTGAAACTGTTAAGATGAGAGGAATTGAGAACCTGGAGTAGAATGGTAGCAGTGAGACTGAAAGGATGGAAGTCAGGATAGTTTCATTTGATATTTACACTATAATATCATTTTATCACACTGGAAAGTGACAGGGCAGAAAATGAAAAATGAATTTTCCAGGCATTAACAGAACTAAAGGGAGTCCAAAAATGGAAAGCACTAAAGGAAGCCAATTTGAGAATGACAAACGTTAGTAAATTAGGGGTAGAAGTGGAGTTAAGGTTGCTAAAATGAAGGTATGATTCTCTAATAAAGGTCTCATTTCTCAAATTTATAGGAAACTAAGCCAAATTTATAAAATAAGAGCCATTCCCCAGTTGATAAATGGTCAAAGGATGTGAATAGGAAGTTTTCAGAAGAAAACCACATGAAAAAATGCTCTAAATCACTAATAGTAAAAGAAAAATTACAATGACTGGGTTAGCACTACATTCCTATCAAATTGGCTATGGTAACAGAAAAGGAAAATGGCAAATATTGGAAGGAATATGGAAAATTAGATACACTAATGCACTGTTGGTGAAGCTGTGAACTGGTCCAACCATTTTAGAAAACAATTTGGAGCTGTGGCTAAAGAACTATAAAGCTCAGCAATTCTACTATTGATTCATTCCAAAAGATGACCAAAGGAAAAGGAAAAGAACCATATGTACAAAAATATTTATAGGGGCACTTTTGTATTCACAAAGAATTGGAAACTAAGAGGGTGCCCATCAATTGGAAAATGGCTAAACAAGTTGTGGTATATGATTGTGAGGAAATACTATTTTGCTGTGATAAATGATGAAGGGGACAGTTTCAGAAAAACTTATATAGACTTATATGAGCTGCTGCAAACTGAAGTGAGCATTGTACACAATACTGGTAGTATTGTAATGATGACCAGCTCTGAAAGATTAGCCACTCTGATTGATACAATTATTCATAATAAATCCAAAGAACTCATGACAAAAAAAAAATGCTATCTACTTCCAGGGAGAGAAAGAACTAATGAACTCTGAGTGTAATTGAAGCACGTTTTATTTTTTCTTCATTTTTCTTATCTCCCCCCGCCCCCCGGCTAATGTGGAATTGTTTTGCAAAGCTTCATATGTAGAATGAGTATTATGTTTTTTGCCTTCTCGATAGGTGAGGGAGGGACTATAGGGAAACAGAGATTTCAGAACTGGAAATAAATTTTTTAATAAAATTAATAAATAGCAGATAGTAAGTGCTTATTGTAATCTAAGCACTGTGTTAAGCACCAAAGACACAAATATAAAAGTAAGATAATCCCTGCCCTTCAGAGCTTACATTCTAATGAAGGAAACAAAATATATTGGAGAGTGGTGGCATGTGAGCTATGTGTTGGTATGAGAAAATGGTGACTGGAGCCATAGGGTAGTCAGTTAAATTGGCTTTTGTTTGTTTTTTCTAGAAATAATGGTAGCATTCATTTAATAATGGTTCACAAAACTAGAGATTGAGAGTATTATTGGAACACAGTGGTAGCAGAAGGGTCTGGTGGTGCAGTTCATTATCAATAGGGTAGATGGATAAATGGCTGGTTAGGTGGGTAGTGAAGCATGACTTGGTCTGGGATCAGTCAGATGTGATGGGTCATGTGAATCTGTGCTCACTCATTCACCACCCAGTTCAGCTCAGCACCAGAGTTGGCATACTGGATGAAGTGCCAAACTATAATCCCCATTCCCCCTTCAATTGTCTTGGAAGATATTTTCTGTGAAGATGGCAAAGAAGATGACAAAAATAACAGTCCCCTAAGATTTCTGGCATGGGACATGTGCTCCTTTTTCAAGTGCCATTAAAACTGAAGAAATTTTGATTATAGGACCTGAAGATCAAAGGATCATGAATTTCGAACTGGGATGGACCTCAGGAGCTATCTATGATTAGTTTCTGTTAAAAACCCCACAATGTCCTTTATGTAAAATGTTTTCAACTCCTTATAATAATAATAATAAGAAGAAGAAGAAGAAGAAGAAGAAGAAGAAGCATAGACTTTTTGCTTTTGCAAGGCAATGGGGTTAAGTGACTTGTTCAAAGTAACACAGCTGGGTAATTATTAAGTGTCTGAGGCCAGATTTGAACTGAGTCCTCCTGAGTCCAGGATTGGTATGCTATCTACTGCACTACCTAGCTGCCCCAAGCATGGGTTTTTACAGCAGAGAGCAGCTTGGGATCATTGAAAAAAAAAAATCCCATTTGGAATTGACATTGTTTAGTAAGAATATGAGAAAAGCTCCTGAAAGACAAAACAATGTCAATCAAAGGTCTGCAGATGCAGACTAGAACCAGTTAAAGAGATGAAAAACATAAAAGTGAGAGTTAATACAGTCTAGTTCACACTTTTTTTTTTGTCCCTGCTGTTTCCCTAGGATACAAAGCTTGGGGGAAAAGGCTAGGAAGAACCCCCATTCCCTTTAGCTGCCTGACCAATTTCTTTTCTATTTCCCTTACTATTTCTAGGAAGGAAGAGTAGAGGGAGGAAGGGTAAAGAAATCAGTTCAAGTCACCACATTATTGCAGTTTGCCAAGCCAAGGAAGTTTTTAACATCTATTAGACATTAAATGCTATTTGGTATTGCTAACAAATTACATGACTATCAACATTGAGTTGTCTAATGCTATAAATCTAAAGATTTGACATTTAGGAAAGTCAGTCCATGGGAGAAAAGTGAGAACTACAGCCTACTAATGTGTGTGTATATATTTGTGTGTGTGTGTGTGTGTGTGTGTGTGTGTGTGTGTGTGAGAGAGAGAGAGAGAGAGAGAGAGAGAGAGAGAGAGAGAGAGACTTTGATATTTGGGGGTCATTTTTTAAAAATATTTATTTATTTTCATTGATATGTACATATATTCTTCCAAATTACAAAATTTCCCTCCACTCCCCCTTCCTACTCTCCTCCCCTCAAGCAGGGAACAGTCAAGTTAGCATTTTACATATATATATTTTGTCAAACATCTTTGCAAATTAGTCATTTTTGGCATGAAGAATTAGGATTAAGGGGAGGAGATACACAAAAGATAATTTTTATAAAGTGTTCATCATATTTGGAAGGGTTGGGGTTTTTTTTTTTCTGTGTGCTTTGTTTTGTTTTGTTTTCCTCCCTTTGTTTGGGGATAATATAGTCCATAACCTGTCAAATACAGTTGTCCTAGCTCCCTGGACTGCAGAGAGAAGCTGTTTCCATCAAGGTTGTTCATCTTATAATATTGTTGTTGATGTGGACATTGTTGTATTTGTACATTTTTGTATTTGGGGTCATTTTAAATGTATTCCATAGCATACACATTATACTACCTTTGAACCTAGAGGAAAAAAAGGTAACACCTTGATGAGCCTGGAAAAGGTGCTGTGGTTGGCCCTGAATTCATCTTTTAGAATCACTTTAGGTATAAAACAAAAGAAGACCCAGCATCTATGTACATATAACCCCATCCACTTTGTGTTTACTTTCAATATTGAATTTTTCTATGTACTTTTGTATGCCCTCAATAGATATAGAATGTAAACTTCTTGGGGACAAGAACTGCTTCATTTCGGCCTTTGTATCTCCAGGGTGCAGTATGGTGATTGGCCCATAAATGTCCTTATAAAGCATCTAGGTCAACACCTTCATTTTATAACTGAAAAATAATGAAGCTTATAAAAGAACTTTGGATGTGACTTGCCACATCAGACCAATTGCACTCCAAATGAACATTTCCTAAGCACATATTATGTGTTAGATACTATGCTAGTAATTAAGCAGAACTGGTAATAAATGCCTCTTCATTTTGTCATCGTCATTGGCCTTCAGGGAAATCAGCTCCAAAAAGACACATCCTTCATTTCCCCTGAACTTGATTTCCTCCTAGCAGCTCAGGGAACCTGCTGTTTTCAACATCTGGCCTGGGAGCCCTGGAGCGATGGCAGTGGTATCATCTGCCCAGGCAGAGTTTTCATCCATGATTCAGGAAGGAAGATGGTTCTAATTTAATTTCTACCTGTCCCTTGCCTAAATATCCTCCCCATTCTTCCCCATTCACTCAACACCAGTCATTCCAGACTTTTAAATTCTATTTCTGATATAGAGATAGTGCCAACTCTAGTAGTTCTGAAGCATTTCAATGGTCCCTTCAGTCGAAGGCCCCCTTTCCTAGTGACAAGCTGCTTCCTGTCTTCCTCTGCTGTCCAGAAGAATAGTGTCATACTATTCCAGAGACTCGTATATTATTTCATATACTATTGACTCGGGGCAGGCTGAAGTCATCTTTCGATGATTTAAAAGCTGATGTGCCTTAGCTTCATTACAGACATGACTTCTGTGGGGCCAAATTCGAGTCTGAGAAGCTCACTCCTCTTCTGAGGCACAGGGTTTCACATTAGGGAGAATTATGATTATGCAAAGTGCCTTTCTGTCATCTCATTGGGCCTCTCCCAGGAGAAAAAGTCAGTAATACAGTTTTCTTCTCCAGTGATCAATTCAGAGATCAGACATTATTCATTGGCCAAACCCTCAGGCTATTGACTGATGATCCACCAGTAGAAAATGCAAAGCCCTTTCCAATCTTCATGAATTTTATTCTCCTCCAACTCTTCTCTATGATTGCATTGGCATTCTTTCCCCATTCTCTCCCACAATTTCTCTCTGAGAATACCTCCCATTGATATAGGATACATCTTATATGCACATAGTTGTTTGTGTGTCTTTCCTCCAATAGAATGTGATATCCTGGATGACAGGAATTGTTTTTTGCTTTGTTCAATGACTGTCACATAGAAGATGCTTAATAAATTCTTGTTGATTTATTGTGACTATAATGTATCCTAGAACAAGTCAAGCATCTCTGAAATGAGTTGCAAAAATCTCTCTCTCCTTAGTGGATTAAAATCCTCACTTCCCCGCTCCCATGAACTGGCATTCTTATTCAAATAGAAATTCTGGAGTGACTATTGGAGGAACTATTAGAAATATTCATTCCATGTAGGTATGAGTTAGAGATGACTCTTCAGTGAATCCCAGTCTGTATCTGAACTTCTTCAATAGTAATCCTTTCTATTCCATCATGACCAATAGGGAAGGAAAGTCTAATATCAACTTTAGTCAAATAATCAATAAGTATTGCTTGCTTGATTGGCTGGTTGCTGTCTTTGTCCTGGACTATGACATCAGAGAGGGGGGGATGCCATGACAAGCACATGAATTGGGTTTGAGTGAGGGGAGGCTGTGCTAAGTCACCAGCCTCACTTTCTCCTCTGGAGTCATCTGGGTGCAGTGGCCAGATATGGGTCAGGATGATGAGGTGGCTTTGGATGGGAGGTAGTCAGGGTTAAATGACTTGTCCAAGATCAAACCACTAGTAAGTGTCAAGTATCTGAGGCCACATTCAAACTGTCTGCCACACACCATGGCTCAGAATATAAGAAAAGCAAAAATAGAGCCCTCAAGACACTCATATTCTAATATTCTAATGGGAGAGGCAACATACAATAACTGTACTATATATATACATATATATATATATATATATATGTATATATATGTAACAGTAGAAATGGGAGGTAATCTCAGGGAAGGCTCTTGAGGAAGCTCCAATTTGAGCTGAGTTTTGAAGGAAGACAGGGAAGCCAGCAAAAAGAAATGAGCATTCTAGGCTTGGGCAATGGGCTACGAAAAGACACAGAATCAAAAAATTGAGATATTTTGTTTGAGGAAGGACAATAATTCCTGTGTCACTAGATCAAAGAGTATTTGGCAGTGAGGTAAAGAGTAAGAAGACTGGAAAAGTGGGAAGAGATCTAATTGTGAAAAGATCCAGAGGATTTTTATATTTTATTATGGAGAGAAGAGACCTTGGGAAAACTCAAGTTGAGAAGGGAGGAAAAATGACCAAATCTACCCATTAGGAGGAGACTGGAAGCTGAGTTGGGAGTGTGCTTGAGAAGATAGAAATTTGAGTCAGGGATACCAACCGTGGCATCCAAATTCAAGGCGATAAGGTCCAACTTCAGGGAGGAGGCTGTGTGAGTGGAGAAAGGAACATATGGAAGAGAAATGTTCTGAAGGTAGAAATAACAAGACTTGGAAACATTAGCTATATAAGGCAAGTAAAAGAGAGGAGTCAAGGATAATACTATGTGAATAGAGGTGTCTACACGGCTTGCTCAAAAGTAAAAGGGAAGTTTAGAAGGGGAGGGGGAAGATAGAGAAGATAATGACTTCTATTGGACATATTGAGTTTGAAATGCCCAATAGTTCACTGGTGATCAAACACTAGAGATAAGAGAGATAGGCTAGTTAAATATGAGAATGATCTCTATAGAAATGCTTGTTGAACCATTGGGCTCTGATGACAATACTAAGCAAAACAGAATAGAGGAAGAAGAGAAAAGAACCAAGGATGGACTTTTGGGAGATACCTATAGAAAATGGGTATGATCCAGGAAAGAAAACAAATGAGGATCAGTCAGATTATGTAGGGGGTGAACCAGATCAGAGTTATGTAAAGCTAGAGAGGAGAGGGGATCCATAAGCTATCTACATATAGATAACCAACCCAGTACTGGATGTTTGGTTTTTCTCATGGTCCATGCTTATCTGCCTGTCTCACCTCTTGACTCCATTCCTTACGCTTCTGATTTTTCCAGCTCATCCTCAGAGGCCTTAGTCTGGAGATGCTGCTGCCTCTGCATCCATCTCCTCTGATTGGTGAGTCCCTGGGCCGGAGAGGTCCATGCCATCTGTGCTAAATGCCCCCTATCCCCTAACTATCTAGATGTCTGCCAACTCCCCAGCAACCTTGCCCCATTGGAGAATCTCTCCCTCAATTCCTTTTTAGCTCCCTTTTTTATGTTGTCCATCTCCATCAGAATAAAGACTCCTGAGGTTAGAGACTTTTTTCCACTTATATTTGTGTCCCCAGTGCCTGGTACATATTGAAGGTTTAATAACTGTTCCATCCATCTCTTTGTTTCCATATAATAAGCAAGGAAGGAGAAGACCAGAGTAAACTCTCTAAATTCTTTAACGAGCCTAGCATGGTAACCGGCACCCTACCTGTGCTCACAAAATGAAGAGAGATACTGTTCTCTGCTAGCTAAACCTGCTGCTTTCCTTGCAGACAGCTACATCGAATACAAGAAGGAACATGGCCCAATGGCTCAGAGTTTCTCCTGCTTTTTGTTTGGGCCTAAATTCATTATGATCTATGATTTTTACCTGGAGTCCATGGACCTTTCAGGGACCTGTGTGCCTATTTCTGTGTTAGTCTCGGGGGGAGGAGGTAACCTTGGATGGTAAAAAAATATTTTTATTTTCTCTACCTTTTGGCTTTCTTTGTAATCCCATGCATTTTCTGCATTTAAAAACATTTATTCTGAGAAACATTTATTCTAGAGATAAGAGAGATAGGCTAGTTAAATATGAGAATGATCTCTATAGAAATGCCCATGCCCAAAAAGGCCCATGCTACACAGAAAAGCTAAAATTCTCACATCTAAGGAGAGAAGGGGAAAATCCATCACTTTAGGAGGCAAACAATTCCTTTTTTTTAATTTCCAATTGTTAGGAAATTTTCCTACATTTGCTTTTCTGTAACCTATACCTATTGCTTCTAGTTATTTCCTCTGGGAGCAAACAGAATGAGTTTAATCTCTCTTCTATGTGATAGTCCTTCAAATACTTGAAAAGAACTATCAAGTGCTTTCTAAATTAACCTTCTGTTCTCCAGGATAAATGCCTCCATTCCCTTTATTCCAACTTATGAATATCTTCCCTGAAATATGAAACCCATGAGAGATTCTAGTCCCAAGCCAAATATAATATTTAAGACATGGTCTCCCTAGGACAGGATACAACAAGGATACTTCCTCCCTAGTCCTGAACACTAAGCTTTGTTTTTGTTTTTAATGTGTATGGAAATCCTATTAGCTTTTATGGTTACTATGTCATAGGATTTGCCATTATTTTACTGAGCTTGTAGTCTACAAAAGATCCCCAGTTCATTTTCAAGTGAATTGTTGACTATTTGCACCTCCCCTCTCCTATACTTGTAATATTGATTTTTTGAACCCAAGGGCATAACTTTGCATTTACCCCTATTAATTTTTTCCTGTTACATTCAGTTCATTATTCTAACCTGTCAAGAGCATTCCGAATCCTGACTATGATTTAATGAGTTAGCAATGCCTTCCTTCTTTGTGTTATCTGAACATTTAAGTATCCTATGCATACTTTCATTCAAATCACTGATAGAAATGTTAAAAATCACAAGTCCAAGGAAGAGAGTACAGGAGTAGGAAGCAATGCAACTGGGCTCCCTTTGATAAAAAATCTCTTCCAATAAGCATAGAAAATTCATCAGATTGAATTCTGGCAGAGAAATTCAGAAAAAATCATAGTGAATCCTTTGTCTGGGAGAGAGGAAAGAAACGGAAGGATAGGGGAAATTATCTCACATTACTAGGGTACACATTTAGACAAACAAGGAAGAGGATGGGGGAACAGCTGACATTTCAAACTCACCCTCATTTGAACTGGTTAAGGAACAGAAATAATTTTATTCAAAATGGAAATAAGAAGGAAAGGGGGAAAAGGATGAGAGGAAATTGGAGGGCAGAGAAAGAGGAAGATTAATCTTAAGCAAAACAAACTCTTAAGGACATATAAAAATATTTAAAGTTCTTTTTAAGATTTCAAAGAATGGGAATCTGAGGGTACTCATAAATTAGGGATTAACTGAATAAATTAATTCTAAGAAAAGATTTTTTAAAAATTATTTTCAGGAGCAGCTAGGTGGTGCAGTGGATAAAGTACCAGCACTGGAGTCAGGAGTACCTGGGTTCAAATCCGTCCTCAGACACTTGATAATTACCTAGCTGTGTGGCCTTGGGCAAGCCACTTAACCCCATTTGCCTTGGAAAAAACCTAAAAAAAAATTATTTTCAATTTCAAATTTTCTCTCCTCTTTCTTTTCTTCTCCATCCATTGAGAAAACAAAACAAAACTATTACAAATATGTATAGTTATACAAAACAAATTTCTGTATTAGCCATATGATTTTTAAAAAATCAAGAATAAAGGTCATCTAGGTGGCACAGATGGAGTCAGGTGGACCTGAATTCAAATCTGATCTCAGACACTTAATAATTGCCTAGCTGTGTGACCTTGGGCAAGTCACTTAACTCCATTGCCTTAAATAAATAAAATTTTTTTTAAAAATTTAAAAATCAAGAATAAGAAAGAAAAAGAAGAAAATATGAAATAAAATGGTTTCAGAGAAACTCAGGAAGACTAGTATGATCTGAAGCTGAATGAAGTGAATGGAACCAGGTGAATAAATTACACATTGACAGCAATAAGGTAAAGGAAAATAACTTTGAAAGAATTAGGAACTCAGTTGATAAATGGTCAAAAGAGAAGATAAGAATAGGTAGTTTTCAGAGGAAAATATCAAAGCAATCAATGGCCTTATGAAAAAAAAATACTTTAAGTCACTGGTACGTAAAGACATGTAAATTAAAACAACTCTGAGGACCCACTGCACACCTATCAAATTGGTTAAAATGACCAAAAAAATGACAAATAAAAGAGGAGATATGAGAAAATAGGTATACTAATTCACTCAGTGAAGCTGTGAATTACTTCAATCATTCTGAAAACAATTTGGAACTATGCCAAAATGCTACTTAACTACATTTCTTTGACCCTGTAATACTGCAACTAGGTATAGGTACTAAAGAGATTTTTAAAAATTACAGGGGTGGCTAGGTGGCGCAGTGGATAAAGCACTGGCCCTGGAGTCAGGAGTACCTGGGTTCAAATCCGGTCTCAGACACTTAGTAATTACCTAGCTGTGTGGCCTTGGGCAAGCCACTTAACCCCGTTTGCCTTGCAAAAACCTAAAAAAAAAAAATTCCAGTAATTTTCTGTAATGCCAAAGAATGAGAAATTGAGGGGATAGCTATCAATTAGTGAATGCTTTAACATGATGATATGTGATATATGGATGTGATAGAATATTATTGTGCTATAAGAAATAATGAAATGTTTCAGAGAAAACCTGTGAAGACTTGCATGAACTGATGCAAAGTGAAATGAAAAGAATCAGCAGAGCAATTTATATCATAATTGCAATATTGTAAGGATAATCATCTTTGAAAGATTGAACAACCAATCACCACAATGACCAACCACAACTCTGAAGAACCCATGATAAACATGCATCCACCTCCAGTTAAAGAACTGGTGGACTCAGAATACAAATTGAAGCTTGAATTCTTGATTTTAAAAAATATATGACTAATGAAGAAATTTGTTTTGCATGACTATACATATTTATAATGGTTGTGTTTTTCTTGTCTTCTCAATGGATAGAGGAAGGGGAGGAAGAGGAGAGAATATTTGAAATTGAAAACAATTTTTAGAAGAAAGATCTTTTTCTTAGGATTTAAAAAGAAAAAGAAAATTTAGAGAGAGAGAGAAAAAAACAACTGAATATTCTCAATTAATTGTATGAGACTGCTACATTATGTTGATCCTTCCAAAAGTAAGGATGGTTCTCAATAGCTTAAAAAGGTGGAGAAAAAAACATGAATTAAAAACTCTTATAAGTGAAATGACCAACTATGATTCCAGAGAGCTAATAATGAAATTTGCTACCTTCTGATAGAGAAATAAAGGACTCAGAGTGCACAATGAGACGTTTTTTGGAGGGACATAGACAATGTGGATTGACTATACATATTAGTAATGGTATTTATTTTTCTTTAGTTCTCAAGTGGACGATTGGTGGGAAGACAAATATTTGTTAATTGAAAAATATGATTTTAAAAAATTATAAATCCATGGTCAGATCCATTAGCTCTAGAGACCTTTCCTCCATTCTCTACTTTGTCCCATTGACATTATTTCCTTATTGACTACTCTTTGGATCCAGTTACTCACCTGACAAGTTTCAAATCCACATTTTTTAAAATTATCTTAGCCAAATATCTCTACCTTGCCCATAAAGATGTTGTAAGAGTTTATAGTAAATGTTTTGCTAAAATCTGAGTAGCCCACATCTACAGAATTCCCTGGATCTAACTTAATAAATGTCATTCAATTAAAGTGGTACATTATTATATTGATAGTGAGATATTTGGGGTTTATATGGTTTTTGTACTTTCAAGCACCTACTTCAACTAACTTCCAACAGAGCGATGCCAAATAAAGGTTTTCCCAAATCTTTTATTCATAGAGAAAACCCCTTTTGCAATTAGCACCTTGCTTGAAAATATGTGGATGCTACTCAAGTGCTTCAAAATAGTTTATTCTCTTAAATAGGTTAAACATAATTTTGGCAGTCTCTTTATTTCACTTAGGAAACTCTTAATAGACAATGTGAAGGTAAACACCACATCAGTTCAGGTCAAATTATAATAAATTCCAAATAAGCAGTAGCCTAAATTAATGAGATCTCACTCTATCTACTTCTCACTATTGTCTTTGTTAATACTCCCCTCCATTAGAGCAAATAATTGAGAGCTGAGTGTAGTTTAAAGAAAATGTTAAAAATTTTAGTGCTCAAATGGATTTTACTTAAGGAATGATAATGGTAAGAAAATGCTATAAAAATAGCACTTGCTCTTCCACAATATTACTGGTTTCCCATTGGCCTTCAAATTGTCCTGACAAATAACTTGCCCTCCTGCAGACCTGGGATTCTATTCTGCTTCACACATCCCCAACAAAACTGCCAGCTGAGAGCTAATTGCAGAATCTTCATTACCAGGGATGATTGAAACTATAAAAAGCACACAGCTGAATTTTCACATCCTGCTGGGGCAAGCACAAGGCCCACTTTCTCTCTCTCTCCCTTCCCTCATAGCAATTCTCTTTGGCACATATGTGGACCCTTTCAAAGAATTCAGAGGTGTTCATAGATATGATCTTATTATCTTCCACCTTGCTGGCGGTAAGTTGGTGACAGTGGCAAGTATGATTAGCCTAATTTTGCTGAAGGAGAGACAGAGGTTCATTTCTTATCCACTCTGGAAGGCCCCCCCAAAATATGCTTATCAAAGATCATAGGCAAATCTCCTCATTCTCAAAGCCTTTGTGAACTACTGGGTAAATCTATTGATCCTGTAGCCCTCATATCAACATCATTCTTATTTCCTTCTGTTAGTATGACCCTGGGCAAGTCACTTAACCCTAAGTGCCTCAGTTTCCTCATCTGTAAAATGAGCTGCAGAAGAATAGCAAACCATTCCAGTGTCTTTGCCAAGGAAACCCCACTGAGATTATAAAGATTCAGACACAACTGAAACTATTGAACAGCAACAACAGGCAATAATATTTAGTTACTCAGAGTTTCATCATACCAGTGAAATCACAGATCCTATTTAAAAAAAAATCAGAACTTAGAATGTGCTGAACAGGTGGTGGGAAGGGGGAAGGCTAGAGCATCAGACTTAGAATATGAGTTCAAATCCAGTTTTAGATACTTAAATAGCTGATCATGTAACCCTGGAAAAGTCATTTCATTTCTATCTGCTTCTCCTTCAGCAAAATGGGTGTAAAAAGGGGGTGGCTAGGTGGTACAGTGGATAGAGCACCAGCCCTGGAGTCAGGAGGATCTGAGTTCAAATTCGGCCTCAGACACTTAATAATTACCTATCTGTGTGGCCTTGGGCAAGCCACTTAACCCCATTTGCCTTGCAAAAACCTAAAAATAAATTAAAATATAAAATGGGTGTAAAAAAAAAAGAGCATTTACCTCCCAGGGTTGTTAGGAGGGTAAAATGAGGTAATATTTGTAAAGTATTTTGCAAAACTTAAGTCATATAAATGCTAGTTATAAAATAGTATTTGTGAAGTGCTTATCACAGTTCCTAGTACATGACAGGACAGATAGTCACTAAATATTCCTTACCTTTCTCTAATTAATATTATTGTTTAATAATAATAATAAATAATAAAATAATAATAAACAGTAACAACTATTGTTGTTGATGTGAATTTTTTGTTGGATATGGAACCACAAAGACCTGAATTCAAATTTTGCCTCAACCATATATAAACTGAGTGACCCTGGGCAAATCACTCAAACTCTTGGCCTCTTTATCTGAGAAATAGAGATAATAACAACGTTTATTTCCTAGGGTTGTTGTGAGGATCAAATGAGATAATGTGTGTGAAGGGCTTTGCCAACAAACTGAATACATTCTAATTCTTATAATAGAAATGTTAGCTATTAATTCAATGATTTCCTTCTCCTAGAGCATGGAAGGAGAGATAGTAGTTGTAGAAATTGTACATTTCCAGTTTTCCTTTTGCAGTGAAAGCTGGAAGTATGGTGAAGATAAGTTCAGATCCTAAGAGCTGAGATGCCCTGAAGCCAAAGGAGTGTGCTGTGAAAAAAAAAAAAATTGAGTGAGCCTTAAAGTCCGCTTTCCAAGGTGCTGGTTATGGAACTTGTAGGAGGGATGGAGGATGGATGGCAGGGATCATTGATTTAGAGATGAAAGGACCATTGAGGGTGCAACTAGGTGGCACAGTGGATAGAGCACCAGACCTGGAGTCAGGAGTACTTGAGTTCAAATCCGGCCTCAAACATTGAATAATGACCTAGCTGTGTGGCCTTGGGCAAGCCACTTAACCCCATTTGCCTTGCAAAAAAAAAAAAAAACACCTAAAAAAGACCATTGAGTCCCACCTCTGAGGATGTCCCACCCCAAGATGAGGAAACTTGAGTTTCCAAGTGGTTAAGTGGCTTGCCAGGGACTCATGGCTATGAAGTGTGTAAAGATAAATTAAAACACAAATCTTGAAGCCAAATTCACTAGACTTGTGATCTATTTTCGAGAATTCCCAAACGGCATACAATGAGAGCTGTAAGATTGGATTGTTTAGTTCCATGTGTCACAATGATGGGCAACTGACCATATTTCTGGGCTCCTGTTTCTGAAGGAGGGGTGGGGGGTTTCGGTTTTTCCAATGAGGCCATCTTCAGATAGCAGACATCTGAGCCACAACAGGACCCATTCTAAGCAACTTTATAGCCTGGTAGAGACTTCCCCATTGGCTGGGACAGCCTTTAAGAATGTAAGTTTACCTTCCTGCCATGATGAGACTTGGAGTGGGATTGTTATGGAGGAGAGCATAGACTCATTTTGGAATCAAAAGTTGAATTTGTAGGAGCAGCAGGTGGTCACGAAGTTTAGCAGAGCCTAGTATATAATAGCTTAATCAATGCTTATTAATTGACTTCCATGCAGCATAAAAATCAATAGGAATAAGGATAGGGAAAAAAGAGTGTTGCATTTGTCAATGAAGAGATCTCATAACTTGGGAGTGAGTAGTTTCAGTAGAATTTGCAGAATGGGCATTGAATTACTGTGTATTCAATGTAGGAGAAGATGATGGGCAAAAATAGATATACTGTACAAAGCATTGGCCATCCTGACCCCCACTGCCTTAAGGCCAGGCATATTACATTTCACCATCTCTCCAGGGTTCTCCAGGATTAATAAGGGAATTGGGGTAGGGGATATCTAGGTTCTTTGTAAGTGTCTTCAGTCCCCATGAATAATATTCCCTTATTATAAAGGGTGCCTCCTCCTTCCTCCCAGTTCAATCTAACCACTAACTTGTATTAACTTTTATAAAGAAATATTTACTTCAAAGGTATAAACATAAATATACAAATTTACTATCTAATATAAGAGGCTTAATCTCCCACCCCTGCCCCCTTAGCCACTGGAGAGGAGAAAGAGATTAGGTTTATAACTGAGATGAGATCCAACAGAGTGCACAGCTGCCGTTCCAAATCCAAAGCCCCCCTAGGTCTCATGTTCCAAGTACTCTGGTTTTTTAGTCCTCTGCCTGGCTGACTGCAAACCAAAGAGACAACAGAGTCAAGAGAATGTTGTTGGGTGGTGGCGGTGGTGGTGATTCTTGGTAATATTCTCTGTGGGTGTTGTGGTGGTTGTTGTTGTGGTAATGGTTGTTGTTGTGGTGGTGGTGGTGGTGGTAGGAGCGATGGTTGTTGTTGCTGACTGGTAGGAAGCACTACCAACACCTGGAACTGAGTACAAACAGAACAAGGAGACAAACAAGCTATACCATCTTTTAGCCAGTCTAAAAGGGGAAGCAGAGGAAGAAGGTTCCTTCAGGTCATGACATGTGCTCTGGACACACTCTCTGGACACAGGAGGAAGGTATTCACTGGAAAGAGCATGTGGTTGAAGAGAGATTGTCTCCATTTGGCCAATTTTAAAGATGCAGCCAATCAAAGGAGGCTACCCTCAGCCTTATGGAATGGGATGCAGAGTGCTTCCAAGTTAGGTGAACTGACCATGCCCAGGACAAGCCCCTCATTAGACATCCTGCCATGCTCCAAAGGTTTCTTGCAGTAATAGGTACAAATCACTATTTTTAAAAATCTTAGTGCTGAGATAGACTAGAGAAATAGGAAGGCAAAGTGGATGTTGTTCATTAGTGGTGGTCGTGGTGGTGGTGGTGGCAGTGGTGGTTGGGGTGGTTGCTGTTGTTAATGGTTGTAGTAATGGTTGTGGTTGTAATTGTTGTGTTTGGTGGTGGTGGCGGTTGTAGCTGCTGCTGTGGCTGTTGCTTTAAAATATCTGGGGAGATATCAGACCATTAAAAAAAAAGAAAAAAGTAGTATCAGGTGAATTTACAAGTGAATGTTACCAAACATTACAGATCAACTAATTCCAAATCAACTATAAAGGACCTATGAAGGTCCAGAGAAAGAACTGATAAATACATATAACATACTCATACATACACATTTGTGTATAATAGTAGTTTATTCTGATATAGGATGGGGAGGGAGGAAGAAAAACAGAAAGAAGTGCACAACAGAGAACAGAAGAAAATAACAGAAAAACAGGAAAGCAAAATAATATGTGTAGTATTTATTACATAATTTTTCCCCAAAAAGCAAACAGTATGAAATGAAAATTTATGGGTTTATATTGAATTCTTTTCTTATGCTGCATTGTGTATGTGAAATCTTATCTTTTTGTATTTAAGTTCAAAATAAATAAAAAAATTTAAAAACACATGGTGGGGGCTGGCTAGGTGGTGCAGTGGATAGAGCACCGGCCTGGAGTCAGGAGTACCTGAGTTCAAATCCAACCTCAGACACTTAATAATTACCTAGCTGTGTGGCCTTTGGCAAGCCACTTAACCCCATTGCCTTACAAAAAAAAAAAATCTAAAAAAATTTAAAAAAATACAGAGGAGGGACACATATTGAAGGCAGATGGCAAGGATCCAACAGTAAGGAAAAGATTGAAAAGTTTAGAGAGATAGAGGGAAAAGCTTAACAGTCAACTTAATTAGCATCCCTTGTACAAGTCCCCTTTTCTGCACTCATCCAGCCCCTACCCTAGGACAAGGTCTCATTATCTTGTGTCTAAATGTTTGCAATAGTTTTCTCATTGAACTCTCTGTTTCATTGGTCTCTCCAATCTCTAAACCATTCTCCATACAACTGCCAATGATTTTTCAGTAGTCCAAAGGACCAAGTCTAATGGTTCCCCTATTACCTCAACAGTCAAATGTAAAGTCCTGATTTTTTTGTATTTGAAACTCTTCATAGCCTAATTGTCCCCTTCCTACTTTCTAGGCTTCTTACATGCTCTATTTACCTCCACCACCATACGAATCTCAAATACAACCCTCCAGCTGCCTTTCTCCATGTCTTTGTACTAGCTGTCCACCAGTAGTGGACCTATTTCCACTGAAGTGATGTCACTCCTCCCTTCTGACTTGGAATATTTCCATCTTCCCTTGAAGGCCCAACCCCTATCCAGTGCTTTTCTTGTACATACCTATTGTCTCTCTTACTGAATTTAAACTCTTTAAAATATGGAAACCTATTTGAAAACCTTTTTAGTAAAATTAAAACTATTAAGAAATCATTATTTTTCTTTAAAGCTCTTTGGACAGATAGGTGATATGTCAAAAATAAAAAGACCTTAGGGAAATAGATAGCAATAAATTTAAATCTCTTGTAGAGAAAAGAACTGCCTCTTCTTTGTCTCCTGAAGTGATTGGTGCTAAGATCCATCCTTCTTTATTGAGAGAGTGTTAAGATATTATTTGAAGATAGGAAGTTTCCTTTTTATTCCCAGAACAAGGAAAATGGTCTAGTCTTTGTTACTCAGCTATTCAGGAAGATTAAATCAGAATTCTATTTTTAGATATTGTGATCTTTTCCTTATTCAAGATTCCTATAAATGTCATCTGAAATTCTTGGGTGTTAAATTAATATTTAATTTAATTTAATTGTTTCTGGAAAATTTGTGTCTAAAATGCAGAGGACTTGATTATTATTATTTTTGCTATTGTTCAACAGAGGTCAGGAACTGTTTTTTCTCATTCCTCAGTATCACATAGGATTTAACACAGTGCCTGGGACCTGTAGCTCAGTATTTTTAGTCATGTTGGGGTTTTCCTGGCAGAGATACTGAAGTGGTTTGCCATTTCCTTCTCCAGCTCATTTTACAGGAGAGAGACAAAAGAGAATTAAGTGACACACAAAGCTAGTAAGGGTCTTTGACCACTTTAAATGCAAGAGCTGGCACTCTCTCTCTCCATTGCACCACCCAGCTGCCCCTTACCACCTAGGATAGACTAAGCATTTAATAAAGGCTTGATTGATTGATCACTCTGCCAAGCTGGTTAGTTACTGAAGCTTGCCCTATCATCAACCTTTCTTCACTAGATCTTACCTGCATACAAAATCCTTTCACATCTATTATATCATCTGATCCTCACAAATGCACCATAAGGAAAGTAATATTAAATATCCTCATTCTATAGAGAAGAATGGGTGATTTTCTCAAGGTCACATAGTTAAATAATAAAGTTCAAACTAGAACTCAGTATCAGATTTGAGGTCCAGTGTTTCTTCTCTATACCACATTGCTACTGAGTTCTCCATAACAATCTTTTTTTATAGCAGGCTAGGCTTTCCCCTATTAACCGTCATGTCCTAGATTGACTCCGTTCTTTTCTCATCTTCTTATCTTTCCTGAGGAAGTCAATTAGCATTTCTGTGCCTCAGTTTTCTCATCTGTAAAATGAGGGAATTCACCTCAATGGACTCCAAAGTCCCTTCTAGCTCTAAATTTATGATCCTATGGTTGAATTATCAATAGTTTGAAATTATCCAGGCTAGTATTTCCTACTGGAAGCAAGTGTTTACATTCCTTCAGTAAATGTGGTGAAACTAGCTCACCTAATCCAATCAACATTCATCTCTCTAGGGACTGATTAGCCAGTTTGTGACTCACTATGGTCTTCTGCCTTCCTTTTGAATTCTCATCAACGCCTTTACCGGAAGGGGCCCAGCCAAAAGAAGAAAAGGCAGAATACAAGTTAGTTCACTTGGATATTTGTAACAGCTCTGATCAAAGTTTTGGTAAAGGATGCTATTCAATAACATAATGTTTGAAATCATCTAATATTTTATTTTGCCTTGTTACTGCGCCAAATAATAGTCTTTGGAACAACATTAATTTGCTGCTCATTTGCTGCTGTTGTTTAGTTTTGTCTGACTCTTTGTGACCCCACTAGGGACTTTCTTGGCAGAGATACTTGAGTGGTTTACCATTTTCTTCTCCAGCTGATTTTACAGGTGATAACTGAGGCAAACCCTGCATCCAGAGTCATCCAGTGATTAAATATCTGAGGTCAGATTTGAACTTAGGAAGATGATTCTTTCTGTCTTCAGGCCTGGTGTTCTAAACATTGTGCCACTTACCTGCCCATAACAACATTAACAAGGTATGATTATGTAACATAGATAAGGTACTTTCCTAGACATTATCTCCTTTGTTTCTAATAACAACTCTCTGAGATAGACAGGACAGGGATTATTTGTCCACATTCTACTGATAGAAATTCTGACTCAGAAAAGTTAAAAGAATTGCCCAAGGTCACCAGGTAGGTCTATGGAGCAGAGTAGTACTCAGATTCAGATCTTTTGACTCCAAGATCAATGTTCCTTCTGCTACTTAATATTACCTCTCTGACATCTCAAGTTACCACAAATAACTTCAGATTGCAAAATGGAATGATGACCTAGCCTTAAGGCTCATCCATCCCCTGCTTTCTCCTTCCCCTCCAACATGCACTATTAATATTTCACAATGTAGAAGCCTGCACCAATCTGCGTAGATAGCAGAAGAGGGAAGGAAGACTTATTGTGTCCTCTGAATCCTTCTGCTGACTCACTGAGAGCCTTGCTTAGTCTTTCTACTTCTTGTCAGTAAGAGGAAGGATGGATTATTTCCCTGGCTCCATTATGAATCAGTCTCTGTACTGTGGTGATTCTTTAGCACCCCTTATCTCCTCCCAAGTTTAGTACGGCTATTTGGGGATGATCACTATTCAACTCACAGCCAGAGTCCAAATTTAATATATCCATATCTATAGCTATAACTATACCCATACCAGAGATATATAAATCCAATAGCAAAAGCATCTAATTAAGACATAAACAATGTGGATAATAAGGAAGAGAATCAAGTACTAAAGTCTTCTCTATCCCCATACATAAAAGGGTACGATCCTCTTTGTCTCCATTGGAGTTAAAAGCTGGTTCCTACAATCCTTCTGACTCTCTAGCACAGCAGGAAGTCACAATCATTTCATAGCTCATGGTTCTAATAGTGGACATTCAGAGTGGTGTCATCTCCCTCCTGGAGTGTCTTTTCCAAGAATCATTCAAGACAGACTGGAAAATAGCTGAAAGCTCTCACCTCTTCTCTGCAATCATTATGGTCCAGATAGGACAGTGGATTCAGAGTGGTCCTGGCCATACTATTCAATATGAATGCTTTCTCTGGTCAAATAAGATTTTAAAAAGTAATGCATTTTGCAAACCTTAAAGCACTGTAAAAATTGCAACTGTGATGGTAGTGATGATGATGATGATGAGTGTTATATCTCCCTCCCTTGACAGCTGCTCCATATCTTGCCTCTTCTGTCCATGATGAAAGTACTATGATCCTTCATTATATTCCATCTCTTTAAACCTCCTAAATCACACTGCAGCCCAATCACCAAAGGAGGCAGATTCCAGCGAGTTCTCTTTCAATGACCAATATTTTCTCTGCAGAAAATGTAACCTGCCTACCATGATTTCTACACCACACATGGTCTTGTGAATCTACCATCACCTTTACATTTCTTTTGCTACTAATCAGTCAGGCTTTTATCCCTCCATACTGAACTAGATTAAGGACTAAACTAGACTTGTCATCCCTAATCTTCTTACTTATTCACCCAGTCCTTTAAACTATTTCTAGAGCTGTTTTTGGAAATACGGTTATGGAAATACTTCCATAACTAGAAGTCTGCAGTGACTCCTGCCAATCATATAAAATCCAAACTCCTTAACCTGGCATTCAAGACCCTTCACAATGAGACTTTTACCAGTCTGCTCAATTCACTTGAGCAACATTTCCTGGGTTTAGTATGTATAGTGACTCAGCTAGAGATCCCAGTGAGCTGTATACACAGAACAAGGTTCAGTCCCTGTCCTCATGGAACTTATTATCTGGTTTGGGACAAAAAAAAACCCCCAAATACACAAGAAGAAGTAATATATTATAATTGCATAGTAAAGGTCTAACATTTTGAGAGATTCAGGAAGGAAGATACCATTCATAGCTAGAGGGATCAGGGAAGCCTTCATGAATAGGTAAGACCCTGAACTTGGTCTGGAGGGACAGCAAGGATTTCACAGGCTGAGATTGCAGGATGAGATCAGGAAAGAGTAAATAGTTCTGCGTTTCTGGAAGCTGAAGTATACAAAGTATACTTGCAGTAAAGCTGAAAAAAGTAGGTTGAAATGCAATTTATCAGCTATTTACCTTAGTAAATCCTCTACTCTAGCCAAAGTAGTCTAGTCCCTGTCACCCAAATATATCATCTATTTTTGCCCATAATGTGTCCTCTTTTCTTCATATATTTAAGAGTTATCAATTCATCAGTTAGCATTTGCTAAGTCATTAACATGCTAAGTGCTGAAGATAGAAAGAAAAAGCAAGACTAGTACCTTATCTCAAGAAGCTTACATTCTAATAAAGGGAGGCAATGGGTAAAGAAATATTTACAGAGTAGTTGGAAAATAACCTTAGTGGGGAAGTGTCTGAGGTTGGATTGGAACTCAGGTCCTACTGACTCTAGGGTCATCCACTGTGCCACCTAGCTGCACCAGAAACTTAATACTAACTTAGCTGTGAATTTGGACAAGTCATTTAACCCCATTGCCTTGCAAAATTCAGGGGAAAAATAGACATACAAATAAATAAAAATAAAAAAGGCTTGCTGCTTTCAATTTGGCTATATACCTATCTTTATTTTCATGATATTAAGTCATTTGTTATTTAACTCCGTGAAGATAAAATGAATTCTAATACTTTAATCCAATCCTCCAATGATTATAGAAGTAGCACAGAGTCACAAAAATTGGAAGGGACCTGGGGACTATAGTTCAACTGATACCAGAGGGAAAAAAAATCTCTTCTACAATATTCCAAAGAAGTGGTTATCAAGTCTCTTTGCTATCTCCAATAAAGAAAAAGCCCTTGCCTCCTAAACAGACTAATCCACTTGGGTTAGGGATTATGCTTATGGTTCCATTAGTGAGGGGAACTCACAGATGAAGAAATTCCCTTTACTAATACAAGTTGGCACCTTCTCCAACTCATTTTACAGATGAGGTAACTGAGAAAAACAGGGTTTAGTGATTTGCCCAGGGTCCCACAATTTAGATTTATCTAATGTTCTAGCCTGTTCAAATCTTTTTGAAGGCTAATGCAATCATCCAATGTGTTAGTTATTCTATCATCTTATCATCATCATAATCATCATCATCCTTATAATTAAAATAAAAATTAAAGTATAATTATTTTATCATATAAAAATAATAGCAACAATAATATCCTTTGAGGGATTAGCTATGTTTACATTAAATGTTCTGGGATTCTAGGAGATAGTAACCCTTCAAATTTAGAGCATCTTTTTCCAGTAAATGTTAGGGACATGTGAAGTCACAGTGGATTTAGCTCCTGTCAAATCACATCTATTTTACTGTGATATAGTTTCCTCAGTGACTGACTATTGGAATATATCAGCACATAACACTTTACAAAGACAACTCCACTCTCACAGATCTGCCTAAATATTTAGACATAACCCAACAGTAAAAAAAAAAAAAATGATTGAGTTAAAATTCAAATCACCATAGGCAAGTGTCAGCCTCAGACACATAAAAGTGGACTCTGATGAAGCCTTGCTCTCATTAGATCCTTTAGTTAACTTGTCAGCTTGTCTAGGTGAATGAGTATATTTTTTGTGACTTATTCATATCTATTCAAAAATTGTGTCTCTCTTTGACTTCTGATTTCAAGGTCTTGGCTATACCTCTGTAGGAGAATATAACCTTCTCTCAGAAGGAAGCCAGGGCATGGAAGAAAATATCAGAGAGTTGTATTCACCATCCTGGTTAAATGTTTGGAGATAACATTTTAAGTCCTTTCCACTTTTAAATCTATACCTAGGAATTTAAAATGTCATGTTGTCATTATCTATTGATTTCAATTATCTAGAGCCTTTTTTTTGTACACTTCATTGTAAGGCAATGAAGAATTTTCTCTGTGTGACTGTCTGCTGTATTTGTTGAGCCTAGTTTTAAATTCTCCTTTAAAAGAATTCTCATACATTTAATATGATTGTGCATATATAACCTATATCACATTACTTGCTATGTTGGAGAAGAGGAGAAAAGGAGAAAAATTTGGAACTCAAAATGTTCAAAATGAAAGTTGAAAACTATCTTTACTTGTAATTGAAAACAATACTATTAACTGGGGAGAAAAAAAAGATTTCTACTAGAAGACTATAGGCTTGAGATAACTAGGTGCTGTAGTGGATAGAGTCCCAGCCCTGAGGAGGACCTGAGTTCAAATGTGATCTCAGATGCTTCATAATTACCTAACTATGTGATCTTGAGCAAGTCACTTAACCTCATTGCCTTGTAAACACCAGAAAAAAGACATATAAATAAATAAAAATCTAAAAAAAGTTTTGATGTTTTCAATTTGGCTTCAAACCTATCTTTATTTTCATGATATTAAGTCACTTGTTATTTAATTACATGAAGATAAAATGAATTCTAATAATTCAAAATAAAAATAAAAGCTATAGGTTTTCCTTTATGACATTTATGGTCTAGGTGCTTCATAACTAAAGAAAATTTCCTACTACCTACATTTGTACCAGCAGTGGTAAAGTAAATAAAATGGTAGCCCTGGAATCCAGAAGACCTGAGTTCAAATATTGTCTTAGATGCTTAGGTGTGTAATCCTGGACAAGCCACTTAAAACTTTTTTCACCCTTCATTTTCTAACCTGTAAAAAAAAATAAAAACAGAAGCCCAAATTAGGGATAATCATAGTATCTGACTTTCTGGGGAGTTGTGAGGATCCAAAGAGATAACAAATATAAAGTCTTTGCCAGTAACTATGTACTATGGGAATTCTAGCCATTGTTATTAAGCTGCCTTTCCTTCCCCTCCCTGACATTATCCCCTCTCCTATAGAACTCAACCTAATTCTGTTTCTGCAAATGGACTATTTGAGTTTCTTTGCTAGGGCTCCATTTCCTTCAGTGCTCCTGAGGTTTATTTCACACCATTAGACAAGGTTTCATCACAGAAAGGGGAGCCAGGAAAAGGAAGCCGACAGACACTACAATATTCCCGGAGCGATAATCCTTGACTTGACTGTTAGGAGTCTAGTGTTATTTTCAGGAGCAGGGGCTCCTCACACAACCAGTAGGTGTCAAATGTGGGGTTTGAAACTGGGAAGAGTTCTGGGAACTGAATTTACAGAGGAAAAATATAGTAGTCAGAGTCCCATTTGGAAAAGATAGTAGAAAGACAGGCCAGGTTTTGTGCTGGTTGGCTGCATAATATCCCAGGTGGAGGCTGGTGCCAGTTCATTCTGGTCCATGCAGGAGAATAAAACAAATCCCCTTGATGTCCCACATTTTCAGCACCATCACCAAAAAAATGCCAGTAGGAAATAAAAGGGAATGCTTCATTTAAGCAAGTCCTTAAATTCTTAATGATCCCAGTCTCTCCAGACTGCAATCCTTCCAATCAACCTCTCTCCAGGCAGCAGCTTTCTTAGACAAGTTGCTTTTTTCCAAAGTTCAGCCTTCCTCACATCAGCAATACTCCAAGGAGAAGTTTCTTTCTCTTCAGGAGTTGCTTTCTCTTAAATTACCACCTACCTAAGCAACCAGGCCTCTGGAAGGGAGTTCTTGTCAACCGACCTATGTAGTTTCTGGGCATTCTTAATCATCTCCTGGGCTGAGAGCTTTGGTTCCTAAGTTAAGGGCTAGTGCCTCTGTAAATACAGCCTAAAACCAAAAGAAAAAATATCAGGCCAGAGACCTGATATTTGGAACCCTAACCAGATGGTCCCCAAAGCCTGATTCTAAAATCATAGGAATAAGAGGATTGTGACTAAACATATACATTGATGTGGGAAACTCCCAGGTGAGGAAATTCAATCCTCTAATACAGGTCAGCACCTTTACTGTAATTTATTGTCCTAGAGGTAAGGTTTGAGAAGGTTTTATCTTTTACTTTTTTGGCTTTTTGCAAAGCAATGGGGTGAAATGACTTGCCCAAGATCACATAGCTAGGGGATTATTAAGTGTCTGAGACCAAATTTAATTCAGGTGCTCTATCCACTATACCACCTAGCTGTCCCCTGGTTTTGTTATTTAAAAAAATTGATAGCTATATTTCAATATAGGGGGTCTTCAGTCTTAGTGCAGGTTTAGGTTATTAAAATTTTTAAACTGCATTATATAATTGCTTTCTTTTGTAATCTTATTTTATTTTATGCATTTAAAAACATTTTTCTGAGGAGTCTATAGGCTTCACCAGACCTCTAAAGATGCTGAAGACACAAAAATTGTTCAGAATCTCTATCTAATTTGCATGAACTGATACTGAGTGAGATGAGCAGAACCAGAAAAGCACTGTACACCCTAACAGCAACATGGGGGTGATGATCAACCTTGATGGACTTTCTCATTCCATCAGTGCAACAACTAAGGATAATTTTGGGCTATCTGCAATGGAGAATACCATCTGTATCTGTATCCAGAGAAAGAATTATGGACTTTGAACAAAGACTAAATTAGGAAATTAGGGGAAAAAAATTATCTTATTTTGTAATTTTACTATCTCATACTTTATGTTTCTTCCTTAAGGATATGATTTCTCTGTCATCACAGTCAACTGAGATCAATGTATATACTATGGAAACAATGTAAAGACTAACAGACTGCGTTCTGTGGGAGTAGGGGGGAGGGAAGGAAGATTGGGGGGGGAATTGTAAAACTCAAAATAAATAAAATCTTTCTAAAAAAAAGAATCTCTATCTTAGAGTTTTCTCTAGAGCTCTGAGAGAGTCACAGATACTATATCACAGACAGGATTTGGATCTAGATCTTACCTAGGTCTCAAGGCCAATTCTCTATCAACCAGCTCATATTGCCTCAAATAATAGCTCTTTTTGATGGAACTTTATATTTTCTCATTCTCCACCTATTCTATTGTGCAGAACAGAATAAAAGTATTATTCCCATTTTATGGATGAACAAAGTGATGCTCAGAAAAATTAAGCAAAGGGGTAGCTAGGTGGCACAGTGGAGTCAGGAGGACCTGAGCTCAAATTCAGCCTCAGACAGTAATTACCTAGCTGTGTGACTTTGGGCAAGTCACTTAAACCCATTGACTTGCAAAAAAAAAAAAAAGAGGAGAAGAAAGAAAAAGCAACCAGGTCAAGATTTCCAACAAATGAATGTTAGTTTGAATTTAGACTCTGATCTCCCAACTCCAGTTCCAGCAGTTTATCATCCTATCACAACTTCCAAGAGATTCCCCTTTGCCTTAAGTTAGGGTAGGATGGAGACATGGGAACCCTGATACAGGGATGTAGAATCTCAAGAGTTCCTATCATGAGAACATAACAAAGTCATTGGAACTCCAGCCTTCCAAGTCAGTATCCTAGGCTCCACAGCTTCAGGCACATACTCACTGATATCAACAGGCTCATTTAGTTTTCCTAAATAGCTTAATTAAAAGAGGGAAGTCCATACAGGTCCAGCCTATGCGTAGACTCTTTTTTTATGGACAAGAAAGCATCAATAAAATAATGCCTGCCTCAAAGGGGTTATAATTTAATAAGGAGATATATACACATAGTTTAACAAGGACACACACACACACACATATCAACACTTTTGTGATAACTAAGAAGTAGAAACAAACTAGTTGTGGATCAACTGAGGAATGGTTAAACAAATTATGATACGTGAAGGCAATAGAAAATCACTGTGTCTAAGAAGTGATGTGTAAGATGAATGCAAAAAAGGGTGGAAAGTCCTGTATGCAGCAGAGACAAGAAACAATGTACACCAAAAGAACAAGACATCAAAAAAATCAAAAGTGAATGTTAACAAAATTAAAAAGATCAAGTGAGACCCAAATGAAAAGATATGAAAAGACATTTTCAACCTAACTCTTGGTGGAGGTGGGAGGTCCGTCCACAGGTGTTACCACATCACCCATGATTTTGGACTTTTTTAATGTATAAATCAGTTGTATTGACTATTTTTTCTTCTCGAAAAAATATTATTTGCCATACAAAATGGTTCTGTGGCTGAGGGAAGGGGAAAAATACATAGGATACTACAGTGAGGTAACAGAATACATCAATAAAAACGTTTTTGTAAAAATGACAGACTATGAGTAGAGTCATGAGAGTAGATTGTCAAACACTTTTCCATGAACAATGATTTGACTATGATTGTATAACTGCAAAAGAGTTGAGATAGCATTGGGAGGAGAATATGAACTGTGAAATTGAAGGTGGTAAGAAGATGGCCTGTGGTGAACTGGAGCTGGGTCCAGATGTAGTGTGTAACTGAGGCCATCATCAATCAGAAGAGCAGGGTTCCAGGGCACTACTTAAAAAGGATGAAAGGGGTCAGTACTGTCCAGAGAAAGAGGAGACTAGATAACCTCTGGGGTCCCTTCCAACTCAGAAATTCTGTGAGTAGCCTGAAATCAAGTTGTCCAAACTTTTATCTTAGATCAGAACGATAAGAGGTAGGGCCAGAGAACTCCTATGTAAATATAGGCTTTCAAATAGATACATATGTGCCCTTGTCCATAAATATGTGTGAGCATCTATATAATTCCTGTTATTGTTGCTCCGTCATATCTGGATATCTGTGACTCCATTTGGGGTTTTCTTGGAAAGATACTGGAGTGATTTGCAGTTTCCTTCTCCAGCTCATTTTACAGATGAAGAAACTGAGACAAACAGGAATAAGTGACCTGGCCAGGGCCACACAATTAGTAGGTATTTAAGGTCAGATTTGAACTGAGGTCTTCCTGACTCAAGGCCCAGTGCTCTATCCATTGTACAGCCTAATAGTCTCCCTACAAAACCTGAAGCTACTGCCTATGATACAAATGGACTTTAGGCATCTCTGATTCCCAATAACGAGAAAAAAATAATCCACACCTTTGATTTTTGTTGGAATAAAGGATAATCAGCAACAATAATCAAAGGTGTGGGATAGTTTCTTATTGCAACTAGGAATCAAAAGTTCCTAAGATCCAATTATATCAATCCCATATGCAATAAGGAAATCAGAAGAGAAAGAATATATAGACTAGAGAATAATATTGCTTCTACCTCCCTAGCTTACAACTCTGACCTCTTCTTTCCACTCATACAGTCTAGTTCAGACCTGTCATTTAAACTATGCAATAACCTTCTCATCAGTCTCACTGCTACAAACTTCTCACTACTCCAATATATCCACCATTCAACTGACTATATAATTTTCCTAAAGCTCAAATCTTACTTTCTTTCATTCCTCACAACACACACACACACACACACACACACACACACACACACACACACAACACTCCAAGGAACTAAAATGACTTTCTATTATTTCCAGTACCAAAGATAATATATGCCTTCCTTTGCGATCTCAGCAGTAATGAAGTTAGGAACTGTAGGAACAGAAAAGGAAGACAGTGCCTACTCCCAAGGAGCTTGCATTTATTTAACAGGTTGTGCAGTGGTTAATGATGAATCTGGAGTTGGGGAAATGAGTTCAAATTCCACCTCAGGCACTTGATAGTAGGAACCTTGGCAAGTCACTTGATTACCTCAGTTTCCTCATCTGTAAAATGGGCAAGATAATAATAGCACCTACCTCCCAAGCTGTATGAAGATTAAATGAAATAAAATATAAACAGTAATTCCCAAATCTTTAAGAACTATGTAAATTAAAGCTGTTATTAATTTTAGACCATACATATAGGAAGTATACAAATCATATGGAAGGGTCCCATAATGTAGTATATAATTGCAAAACAGATATTAATGCATCTTCTTAGTTACTCCTTCCAACAATAATAATAATAAAAAATAATATTTAGGTACCACCTACTTATATTTCAGGCACATATTATCTCATTTGACCCTCACAACAACCAGTGAGATTTTATTATTATCATCTCCATTTTACAGATGTGAAAACTGAAGCAAACAATAGTTGTTACCACCCAGGATCACACAGTTAGTTGGTCTGAAGCCAGATTTCAATTTACTTCTTCCTGACTGTAGGCCTGGCACTCTAGCCACTGTATCATCTAGGACATTTTTAATATTGAACCATTTGACAATTCCATTCATTTTGATCACAAGAACTTTCTTTTCCCAGTAACTATAAAGTCAGGGACTGAGCCACTTTTAGAAACAGTTACCAGGGCACATCTCCACAAAGGGTAAGTCCCTGGATAATGGCTTCAGAAGCAGGGCTAGAAGTAAGGCTATTTGTCTAGGGGGCACTGCTGTTTTTAGAAATCTGAAATCAGCATCCTGAACTCTCTCCATCCATGTTCAAAGGGAGCTCATGATTAAGGTTGCAATAATAGTAAGTTGACTTGTCTGACACTTGCTATCTCCTGTCTCTCCCTCTGGTTCTCTTGATGCTTTAGTTAGACTGACAGTTGGGGTGACTGTCATCTTCTCCTCTGGGGTCACTCCCTTGCAAAAATGGCTCCTAGGGAAAGGTGAGGCCAGTGGTCTGTGGGCAGGGTTGTTGTCATCCTTTAGATATGGCAGAAAAATCACTAGACTGGGAGAAAGAAAGCCTGAGCTATGACCATAGTTATACTATTAACCAACTATTGCTCCTTTAGTCAATTCCCTTCCTCTTTTTTAATTATTTCTGGGCTTTCAAAACCTGCTTTTGGAGGGATAGAACAGTATCTTAGAAACCATAATTTTCTGGAAATGCAGCTAAAGCTGCCTTATAAAGGTCTTCCCATCATATACTTTGTTTTTACCAAAACTTTGATCTCTTGGCTGCCCAAGAATGATATCAACATCTGATACCCAAGGAAGAAACACATACTCTGGATGCTTCTCCATAGTTGAGTTTTATTTTTCACCCTTTGTAAGAGAAGCATCATTATCAATGGAGATTCTTCCTGCAAAAACAAAAACAAAATCACATTTCTCACCCTAGGATCATATATATATATATATATATATATGTATATATATATATATATATATATATACACATATACATATACATATATACATATATATATATACACATATATACACATATATATATTTAGAACTGGAAGGCTATATTTAGGAGCCATTGAGTTCAACTCCCTCATCTTATTGATAAGGAAACTGAGACCTAGAGATATTAAGTGACTGTTTTAGAATCACATGCCTAAGTGAATCAAAATTTGAGCCCAGATTAGTGCCTGGAACATAGTATTAACTTAAGTATTTATTGACTTGATTTACACCCCCATTCTAATGCCTTTTCTACTGTACATGAGAACCATATATATTATATGAGGCAACTAAGTGGCATAATGAGCAAAGTAATAGACCTAGAGTCAGGAAGACTCAAATTCCAACCTCAGACATTTACTGTTTGACCCTGGATAAGTCACTTATCTATTTGCCTCTGTATCCTCAACTATAAAAAGAATATGATAATAGAACTTCCTAGACAATAATAGATAATAGAATTTCAAGACAATAAAATGAGATGCCATTTGAGCTGCTTAGGACAGTACCAGGTTCATAACACAGAAACTCAATTGGAACTTAACACAATTTATGGACAACCAGAAAATCAAAGGGTACCAACTTCTTTAAGTCCACTAGGTCTCCCAAGAGCCCTTCCTCAGTAATAGCCCCTCTCAGGCCATTTTACCTGGAGTTATTTAGTGTTGTCCACAGATTCAGTCCTGAACTCTCCAGTTTCTTTTAGCTTTGTCATGATGCCATCCAATATTCTAACCTGAAATTTCTTCATGAAGAGGTTAAAACATATTTTTTTTTGTTTTGTTTTTGCCCAAGGTCACACAGCTAATTATTAAGTGTCTGAGGACAGATTTGAACTTAGGTCCTCCTGTCTCCAGGGCCAGGCTCTATTCTAGCTGTCCCTACAATATATATATATATATATTCTTTAAAATCTCTTCCACATTGTATACCTTAGGAGCAACATTGTGCAACAATAATCTGTGATAGCCTCAGCAATACAGCAATTAAAGACAATTCTAAAAGAACTGCAATGGAAATGCCAACCACAACCAGAGAAAGAATTAAGGAATCTGAATGCAGATCAAAGCATACCATTTTAACTTTTTTAAATTTGTTTTTTGCTTTTTTCCTCACATGTTTTTTCTCTTTTCTGATTCTTCTTTCACAAATATGGAAATATGGACTAAAATGGAAATAGGTGTAGCATGATTGTACATGCATAATCTTTATTACTTGCTATCTTGGGGAGGAGGGAAGGGGGAGGGAGAAAACCTTTACAAAAATGAATATTGAAAATTACCTTTGCATAGAATTGGAAAAATAAATTTTTAAAAGTCTTTTCCAGCTCTAAATTTCTCTGATTCTAAAAGAATAAAGAGATGAGTTGGGGAAAGGTGGGTGGAGAAGAGAGAGAAGTGTATGCCTCCTAGGTATGAGAGAGTAAAAAGTATGGAGAACAGAAGTGAATACTTAGCAAAGCAAGTACAAAATGTAAGACAGGAATGCATTTATATTTTTTAATCTCTTTCCCATTTTTAATTAAAACAATGACATAGTCTTCCTATGTTTGTAAACATCTTTTTTCATGTCAGAATAATTTTTTAAAACAATTGAATTGCTTGGTCAGTGTAGATTCATCATGGATTCTATTCTGTCCTCTGGTTATTAACAGACTGATTTCCTAGCTAATTCTTTTCCCTGAGATGTTGTAAAAGCAAGAACTACTGCCAACCCAGCTCTTATCAAAATATTTTAGCACTTCTACATCTGGTCCTGGCTATAAAATAGAAGTGAAGAAACACTTATGTGAAGATTTCAGAACTGTGAAGGAAAAAAAGAGAGGTCTTATATTATCAGCTCTTGCTCACATATCTCTAGGACAGGAAAGAGAAAATGAATTATATTTTAAACAAAAAGACATTCAGTGAAAGAAATGTAAAGTCTTGACAAGAAAAGGTCCAATTAGGATATGACAGAAATGAGAATGAGAAAGAATGAATTTCATTACATGTATTACATTTCCCTCCATCTCTAATTTACACATATACCAAAACAGGTAGTCTATAGAACAACTTATACATCTATACCTTAAATAGTCATCTCTTAATGCACTCCTATGCATTCTCATCTACAGTATAGTATTCCACAATTTGCATTATATAGCATCACCAGAAAATATTGATGTTAAAAAGTTGGAATTTTGTTTCATAGAGAATTTTGTGATTACTGGAATATAACTCCTCCAAGGAATTCTTTCAGGGCATGAACTTTTTTGTGTTTCTATATCCCCATAATTTAGCATAATACTTTGTACAAAGATAAAAGCTAGTTTCCCAAATGAATTAGATGTTCTCTTCCCCTATTCAATTCTGGACCCAGTTTATTCTCCACTTTTAATATCTGTACAAAATATATTTATTGGTGGGTGAACTCTTTAAACTCTACATCTAACCTTATATATTTTGAATACTCCTCAGTCATTTGTTCTTTTCATGTGTGAATAATGAGGTCAGCGCTTTCAAGTGATTATGAATCTCATTTAGGGAAATTTACTGTGAAACAAAGACCTGATTCAATCAGTACAATATCATTTACTAAGGGAATATCTGAAAGATCTCATGATCTATATGGAGTCTCACCCTTTCCCTTTCACTTATATTTTAGCAAGCTTTACCCTTAAATTATTCTCATCATCTGCCTCCTTTGTGATTATTCATGTGCCACAGAATGATTTTAGTAGAAATCAAAAATAGTTCTGATTTAGTCCAATACAAATTCATGCCCTATAATTCTGACCAGACCCTCACTACAGCAAAGCAATATTCTTTCATACTTTCATAATCAACTCAAATTACCATTCACCATAATAACTCTCCCAAACCTTTCTTGCCTCCCCTCAGGTGGAATCCCTTCCTCACATGCCTCAACTCATACTTAACCAAAAATATTGAGACTATTTGCACAAATCTTCCCCTTCTTCCATCATTTTTCCTACTTCCTTCACTCCTGTCTTACATGAAGAGGTAGTTATTTTCCTCACTGAATCAAATTCCTTTATATATGCCCTTGATATGATCCCTTTCTGTCTTCTCCAAGAAATTACTCCTTCTCCATGATCATATTCACTTTCTCTCTAAGATTCAATCTCTCCCTATCTATTGGATCCTTCCCTGCAGTCTACAAACATGTCCATGTCTCCATCTTCCTCAAAAAATCCTCACCTGATCCAGTTATCCCTGGTAGCTATCATCCCATGCTCCCCCCCTTCTTAGCTAAACACCTCGATAAAGTCATCTGTACTAGATACTTCTGTTTCCTCTTTTCTTAACCATTTCCAACTCTTTATAGCCTGACTTACAACTTCATAATTCAAAAGAAATTCAATCTCTTAAGAGTCAAAATTCACAGTACTTTCTCAATCTTCATCCTTCTTGATCTTTCTATAGCATTTGACACCACTGAACACCATCTCCTCCTGGATCCTCTCTCCTCTTTGGATTTCCTTCTGTCTATATAACTGTAACTTCTTAGTGTCCTTATTCATCCAGATGAATAACACTCACTAACTATGGATGTCCCCCCAAGGTTCTGTGTTAGGTCCTCCTCTCTTTTCTCTCTATATTGTCTTGCCTGTTGATCTCATTAGCTCCCATGAGTTCAATTACCCTCTCCACTCACCTGATTCTAAGATCTATATATGTACTCTCAAATTACCAACTGCCTTTTGGACACCTTGAATCCCATAGGAATCTCAACCTCAACATGACTTCAATTTCAACTCTCAGTACTGTTAAGATATCACCATCCTATCCTAACCTAGGTTCACAATTTCAGTGTCATCCTTGACTCCTCACATTTACCCATTCCACATATTCAGTTTATTATCATATCTTGTCATTTTCATCTTCATAACATTTTTCATCTATATCCCCTTCTCTGGTGCCAAAATGATCCTCCTGAAACATTAAACACATACCCTTTCCAACAAACTCCAGTAGTATTCTATTGCCTCTAGGATAAAATATAAAATTCTGTTTAGCATCTAAAGCCTTTCCAACCCTTGCCTCTTCCTATCTTTCCAGTTTTCTTATAATTCATTCGCCTCCACATTCTCATGATCCAGCTACATTGGCTCAGCTGTTGGTTCCTCACTCACAACATTCTATCTCTGACATTGGCTGGCCCCCATTTCCAGAAGGTTCTTTCTTTTCATCTCTACTTTCTAGCTTCCTTGGCTTCATTAATGATTCAGCTCAAATCTCACCTACTGCAGGAGTCCCTTCCAGTCCACTGCCCAGGACCTTCCCTTTAGGATTATCTTCCAATTTCATTGAATATATCTTCTGTTATTTGCATGTCATCTCTTCCATGAATGTGAGTCTTATGAAAGCAAGCTCTTAGCAAAGTAAGTGGCGTACAGAAAATAATTAATAAATGTTAGTTGACTAACTGGCTCAACATTATCCATGGCAGTGCTGAGCACCTCTGGAAACCATCTTTCTCTTTTAAAAATTCCACAAAAATATCAGAGGAGAATAATCAGAATATCACTGGTCCAAGTTATCTCTGTTGCTTCTGTGTAGGAATATTTTTTAATTCTAACTTATGCCTTGGGGATATCTTGTTGAAGATTAAATCTTTGAAACTGTATTTTGATCTACCAAGACAAATAACTTTTTATAGTCAACAAACAGTAAGTACAATAGGATCATTTTTAGTCAGTTGTCTGATTGTCAAGATGTGTTTTACTATATACACAAATGTGTATGTCCATATATCTATTTGAATATACATATATGCATGAATATTTGTATGTATATAGTGAAAGCCTGCCTGTTCCTTTCTCATATGTCCATCAGGGATACCCTGATTTAAGTTTACGTTATGCTCAGAAAATTTTCATAATAATGAGAAAGAGTAGGTATATGAGTAATTATGTTTTTGGCTGCTTTTTTTTATTGGTAGTAACAACATCTGTGACCTTTTCCAATCATTTGATATCTTCCTTTCTTTAAGATATCTCAAGAAAAAATTCTTCAGTACCTACAAAATTGTCACTTTTAGTATGAACCTCTTTTATGCATAATTCATCTCATCCAGCTGTACTTCCCGTCTTTATTTTCTTTTGTGCCATTTCTAATTTCTCATAAAGTATACCAAGGAATATAATATTAAAGTCCAAATGAGTTCACTCTATTGTATTGATGGAAGAAAATATTTTTGCTATAATGATCTTGACAGATGCCTTCTATTTTTTTCATCTGTTTGCTTTTCTCCTTTGTGTTTCATCCTTGGCTATTCTCAGGATGATCAGGCTTAATTGAATCTTGTGTCAATCTTGTGCAAGCTCATTTTTCTCTCCGTCACTTCTAGTCATTTCATGAGGTGATACTTCTCATAATCATCTTTCCCTCTAAGAAATTGATTTATGTTCTAAACCAATATTATGCTTAGCTGCCATATCTCTCAGTATGTCAAAGTGAATAAGTATTTGCCAACTGATTAAGTCTCTAAGGTCTTTTGGTTTCCTTGTTGTGATACATTGGTAAAACTTTCATAGTTCATTATCTATGCCAATGTTTGTTCATTTCTCTACTTGCCATTTTTGGTGTCAGTGATTCATTTAAATAGATTTGACTGTAGGTATTTATTGAATGCTGTGTCTTCTCATTTTTATCCTTCTATTTTAATGTTCTATTTGAATCTTTGAATCAATGGACTGACTGATTTAAAAATCATTCCTACAGTCATCATCACATAGTAGACTTTAAATACATGGTTGTCCTGTTATTAATGTAGTCAATTGCATTTTTATCTCATCGTTTGACTCTCTTCCTGAAGAAAATATTGATGCTATATCATATATATTATGTTATATGTGTATAATATCTATATTATATATTAAATAATATATTATATATATATGGAAGAGGGGGAGAAGAAGAAGACAAAGAAGACAGTAGCTATACCAAAGGAAGGAATTCCTAAATTAATGAAACTATTATATTATATCATATATATTATATTATATTTATATTATATGTATAAGAGAGACAGAGAGACAGAGACAGAAAGAGATTTCCAAATAATCCATTAGACGTTGACCTCTATTTCTTGATTTTGAGTCATATTTTGAGAAACATTTTTTCCTATTCTTCTCAAGATCACCTCCAACTTGAAGTCAACAAATATCAAATTACATATAAATTTTATCTGAAAGTTATCAAATAATTAAGAGTGTCTTTACATGTTAAATATCAGGAACATATCAACACATAAGCTATAAGCCATCAGTACTATGAAAGAAAAATAACAAAATGTTTCATGAAATTATGCCCGTTATTGACTCTAGATTTGTAATCAAACAAATTCTGGCCATCTCTTTTGTTTGTTTCACCTCCCTGAACTTGAACTTTCAATTTTGCTTTAACTTCCTTATATCTTCTGATTTTATGAATAGAGAAAATATCAATAGTAATAGGATACCATTCTTCCAGAACCATGTAGAACCATCAGTTCCTGGACAGGGATGTAACTCTAAGAGTACCAATGGTTAAATCTAAAAACTGTATGAATTTTAGAATCTTTGCCCTCTTTTCTGCTAGTTTGCCACCTCATTACAAAAATGAGGGATGGAGAAGGGGCAGACAGAACTGAGGATAATTTTTTTTCTATTTTTCTTTGTTTCATGAGTTTTCAAGATTTCCCAAAAATCACTCACCAATGAGTACTAGTAATGAGCAGCTACTTGCAGGACCATCCTTGAAACTTTGCTACAATGGTAGAACCTTTGAGAACACAGGGCCACCTACACTTTAAAATGGGTCATGGAATCATTGTTTTATAAAATCATAAAATCTTGGGATCAGAAGGGACCTCAGAGGCTATCTAGTTCAATTCATACCTAAACATATCTTTTCTACAATATACCTAATAATACCCAGCCTCCCCTAGAAAATTACTGGAGAACTCATTACTTCCTGTGGCAGGTCATTCCATTTTGAAACTCTAATTGTTAAAAAGTGGGGTTTTTTGGTATCTAGCTGAATTTACTTCTGCAACCCAGAGTTGTAATGGCAGCTTCAGGGAGCACACAGAATAAGGTACACCCCTTTTCCATGTGATAATCCTTCAAAAATCTGAAAATAGCCCTCATCTCCCATTCCTCCATTTCCACAAGTCTTCTCTTCTCCAAGTTAAACATCCTCAGTTGCTTTAAGTGATCCGCTTATTACATGGTTTATGACCCTTAACAACCTGGATGTTCTCCTTTGAACATTCTCCAATATCTTAATGTCCTTCCTAAAATGTAGTATATAAAGTTAGACTACATTTCAGGTGTTAGAGGAGGACAATCACTTCCCTGTTTCTGACATTTATTCTCTTAAAGAAATTCAAGCTTGTCAGTCATAGTCAATAAAGATTTATTGGACATCTACTTGTGCTAGTCACTCTGCTAAGAACTAAGCATACAAATAATACACTCAAGGAGCTTACAATCAATCTATTGAAGACAATGGACAAAAAGAAGCTGAAAAGTAAAGGAAGGTTGCCAGCGAATATGTGGTGTGTGTTTGGGGCTGGTGTTCCGAGTCCAAATGGAAGATGAAGAGTTATTTGGAAAGTTCTGTGCCCTCTGTAAAGAAGAACTTTGGGGGGGGCGGCTAGGTGGCATAGTGGATAAAGCACTGACCTTGGAGTCAGGAGTACCTGGGTTCAAATCTGGTCTCAGACACTTAATAATTACCTAGCTGTGTGGCCTTGGGCAAGCCACTTAACCCCATTTGCCTTGCAAAAAAAAAAACCCCAAAAAAAGGACTTTGGGATATGTTTATTGCTCTGTCTCCATCCCCCCACACACACACACAAAGGGGAGAGGCAGTTGAGGATTAACTTTATTAGCTGCCATTATCACAGTGTGGAAAGCATGATGGCACTGTGGATTGGGTGCTAGACTTGAAATTGGGCTCCCTTCTGATATTTAATAACTGTGTAATCATAGGCAAATCACTTAAGTTGCCTGAATATCTGGCAACATTCTAACACTAGAAGTTATGAGTTTCCACCAATTCAGAGTCACATTTAAGTAGCAGTACACAAAAGTGACCGAGGGTTGAAAACACATGTTTTGGGGCAGCTGGGTGGTGCAGTGGATAGAGCACCAGCCCTGGAGTCAGGAGAACCTGAGTTCAAATTCAATTTTATACACATAATAATTCCTTCCTTATATGACCTTAGGTAAATCACTTAACTCCATTGCCTTGCAAAAAAAGAAAAAAGACAACACAGGTTTCATAAGTATATTTAAATCATTTTAGCCATGAAATGAGATCAGCTAATTGATAATCCAATCAGTCATTCAACAATTGGACATTATGACAAAATAAATAAATCACCTGGAAAATGCGATCCTTTTATATATGTAATCAAACTGTCACTGTACTGTCTACAATTATGAAGTTGTTTCAGAATATTTTCCTGCTTCCTACAGAAAAAATAATTAGCAAATTGTTAAAAATCTAGAAATGTCTTAACTCACTAGAGATGTCTGATTCTAAGAGAGCAAAAATGAGATTCTGTTTCTTACTTTTGAAATAAACTCAAGGAGGAAGAGAAAGAGGAGGAGAAGGAGGAGACAGAGAAAGAGAAGACACAAACAAAAAAAGAACAAGAGAACAGGAAGAACAAGAAGGAGGAGGAGGAGGTGAAGGGAGAGGAGGAGGAAGGGGAAAAGAACAAGAGCAAGAAGAAGAAAAGAAGAAGAAAAGGACAGAAAGGAGGAGAAGAAGGAGAAGGAAAAGGAAGAGGAGAAGAAGGAAGAGGAGAAGAAGAAAAGAAAAGGAGGAGAAGAGGAAGATGATGAAGAAGACAGTAGCTATGTCAAAGAAAGGAATTCCTAAATTAATGAAACCATAAGTTCTTGTTTTGTTGTTGATCCTACAATTGGCCCAAATTAAAATTGGATTTCACTAAAACCCCTGATCTCCTCATATCCACAATGGAAAAAAAAAAGTCTATATTCCTCTATCTACATAGTCTTTGCCCGTCTCCCATCTTTGAGGAATTCTGTAAGAATTCATCTTGAATCTATGGTGCACTTTGTCTCAGAGACAATCAATTATACAAAATGGCCATTATGACCCATCTACTAAAATGGAAGCTTCAGGAATATGGAATACATGTCATATCCAAAACTCTGTATCCTCCTCAAGTTTCAGGTCAGTTTTCTGGATGCATTAGGGTTATACATTTTACTGGAGTAATAGTCAAAAGACCCTCTACTCTGTACCCTCCTTTTAGAAATGAGAATGCTAGTACTCAGAGAGATTAAGAGACTCATACAAATGGAAAAAAAAACTAACTTGCTGTCCCCACAACTACCAAGAAGTTTCTTTGAACCTACTTCCCTTGCCTCCAAATCTAAAGTAGTTTTTTTTCTCAGTTTATAACAAAGCCTCTGGATGATCTTTGAATTGAACAATTTGCAGTTTGATTTGTGTTAGGGAGGGAAGTTTTATTTTTGTTTTTGTTTTTAGAGACAATTTCTTAATTCTGAGTTCTATTTCAATATGTAGCCTTGACTTTTATAAAGTGAAGCAGCTAGGTGGGGCTGTTGCTAGAGCACTGGGTGTGGAGTCAGAAACTTGTTAGCTATGTCACCCTGGAAAAGTAGCTTAACCTCTATTTGCCTGGATTTCTTCAATTGTAAAATGTGGGTGGTAATAGTGCCTACTTCACAGTGTTATTGTGAGCATCACAAATATTTTACAAATATTTTTAAAATGCTAAGCCCAGGGTCCAGCACATAGTGGACACTTAATAAATATCTGTTCCCTTTCCTTATCCTTCCTTCCTCATCATATCCCCCAATGAACAAGCCAAATAAAACCTAGAGGGAATACCTAATGCAATTTGCTCCACTTTGAGTCATATTTAACAATCATCCTTCTACTGATAACTTGACCCTCAGATAAATAATCAGTGAGACTTTAATGGATAATTTAGTACTGTATTAGCCCAAATATAATATTTGTCCTTTCCTCTCAAAGAAGACCATGGCATCAGGGAGGTAATGCCATGACAAGTAATTGAATTGGATTTGAGTGAGGGGGTGCTGTGGTAAGTCACCAGTCTCACTTTCTCCTCCAGAGTCATCTGGTCCAGTAACCAGATATGAATCAGGATGACCGGAGATAACCCTGGATTTGAAGAGCTCAGGGTTAGGTGACTTGCCCAAGCTTACAAGTATCTGCGGTCATATTTGAACTCAGGTCCTCCTGACTTCAAGATCAGTGCTCTACCGACCAAACCATCTAACTGCCTAAATACAGTCCAAATATAGTTTCCAAATAGAAAACACAACTGACATGTTTTGTAACTCATGGCCCAATAAGCCACATTCTAGGCCTTTTTGAACCAGGTCCAATCTTGAGGGCTACCACAAAAATTATCTTTTGTTGGCTCTTTATTTTAGAGTGCCATCTAGTAAGACTGAATATGGTCTTGCCTAAGTCTCCATAGACATTAAGGCTTTCAAAAAAATCCAGTAAAGGCACTCAGAGTCACAATGCCTGTATTAGGTACATTATAGCTCCTATTCTATCTAACAGAAAATTGAAAACCATATTTAAAAGGATATACATTTACTTATAAACAATTTTTATTATTTTCTTCCTGGGGTATATGGCTATTAAGAAAGGACTAGAATCTTTGGCACCTGGGCTTAATCAGTCCTTTTCAGGGCTTTTCATCCATTTTGGTGTCTACCTGATGCACCCAGTTCTCACCTGTGGCTCCAAGAAGCTATAGCATGTGCCATGGACAGTCACCAGGAAAACCATCTCAGCAGATAGGCTAAACTGGGTTGAGAATAATCACCCAGCCTGAAATCCATCTGTGTTAGGGGAAGATTGGACAAATGAGTACAATTAATGCCAATAGCCATGAAAGTGACTGAATGAGGAGTTTTGGAACATTTAGAACTTGGTCAAACATCAAAGAACTCAAGTCTTTGAGTCTTATATAACAATAGCTGCCATGTCCCAGGTCATCATCAGTCATCTTGACTTTTGTCTTGCCTTTGGACTTTGATGACTCTCTAAGAGAGAGAGAGTGAGACCAATGACTTTATGTGACTGCCTCACTTCAATCCAATTCATGTTCAAGTTAATATATCACCTGTGATGTCATTGGCTCTCTTTGAAAATGAAGGATATGCAATAACAACAAAAACCATGATTTTCCTCCTCCCATTTACTGCAGATTCATAGCACATAACTCAGAACCTCATATTCTGTGGTTTAGACTCCTCTTAGAAGGGAAACAAAACTCTGGGTTGCTAGCAGAGCAAACATTCCACTGTCAACATTTCCATAAGTGTACATACAAACTCCCAGTCTCACAGTCCCATCTTGTACTTTAGACTTTTCTCATACAGAAAAATGAACTTGGAACACTGAGAAATTCCAATGAATCTTACCTTCATTCTAAAGATATATGTAGATATATATAGCCTTATGTTGCTAATCCGAAGGCTTGAATTCCCCCCAAAGGATAAACATATTTTGGATGTCTATTCAGGTAACTTCCCATCATACCCATTCTATCCAAAAAGGTCATGTCAGTAGCAGAATACAAAGCATAGACTGTTTACTTTCCAATATTGTGGGTTTTGTCCTGTTAGCTTTTTTTTTTTTTTAGGATTTTGCAAGGCAAATGGGGTTAAGTGGCTTGCCCAAGGCCACACAGCTAGGTAATTACTAAGTGTCTGAGACTGGATTTGAACCCAGGTACTCCTGACTCCAGGGCCAGTGCTTTATCCACTACGCCACCTAGCCACCCCTGTCCCTTTAGCTTTAAGGGCCAAAATATATAAGAGATCATCCTCCTCCCTTATCTTGATAAAAGGAAAAGAATAAACATTATTTAAGTTTCTGTGCTAGTCACTGCTAAGTACTTGAGAAATATTTTGTTTGATCCTTACAATCCCGGGAGGTAGATAATATTAATATCATCCTCATTTGAAGGAAGTTGAAGAAAGTGAGGCAGATAGTGACTTGCCTAGGACCAGGCAGCTAAGTTTACACACAGTAAGAGTCTGAGACTGGATTTGAACTCACTCACTTTGCATCTGCAGTTGTATCTGATTTCAACTCCACAAAAGATGCCCCTCCAGAGGCAGCTAGGTGACACAGTGAATTAACCAGGAGTCAGAAGACTCATTTCTATAATAAGCATCTGGTCTCAGAAACTAGCTGCATGGCAATTGGTATGTCACTTGAAGCAAACTCTTTTTGCATCAATTTCTCATCTGTTAAAAAAAAATATAAGGAGAAGGAAATGACATACTACTTCAATATCTTGCCTAGAAAATGCCATGGATGTCAGAATACCAACCCAGCTACTAATCTCATCAAGTCTGAAAGCAGTATCTCCTTCAAATTCCTCTCCCCTCTGATTGGAGGACTGGAGTATCAAACTCCTTCCTTTCAGTTCACTCCACTTTGCATCTTCTTCCATTAGATTGCAAGGTCTTTGAGGGCAGGGACTATCTTTTTCTTATTTGTATCCCATTAATTTTTTTTTAGAAGGCAAATGTGGTTAAGTGGCTTGCCCAAGGCCACACAGCTAGGTAATTATTAAGTGTCTGAGACCGGATTTGAACCCAGGTACTCCTGACTCCAAGGCCAGTGCTTTATCCACTATGCCGCCTAGCTGCCCCTGTATCCCATTAATTTGCATCATTAAATTCAGGTTCTCTGGACTCCAGGGTTGGTGTTCTAAGCTCTGAACCATCTACCTGCTCTATCCCCAGCTCTTAGCATAGTGTCTGCCATGGAGTATGAGTTTAATGAATTGTACTCAAGTGTTTCAGACTCTTGACCTAAAGTTCTATCCACTGTGCTACCCATCTTCCAGATGGATCAAATTCCAGGACTCTGTGACTTGAGGTTTCTAGAAAACAGCAGAAAAAAAATCCCCTGAGGTATTGCTCAAGCAATTCCTTTTTTCACTAGACTATTAGCTTCCTAGAGAACTCTTGGGAGCTCCTTCTTCTCCAATAGATGACTTTAACCTGGAACTTTTAAACTTGAGTGAGAGGTGATGTCTAAGAGATTCAGTTCTTCTCCACACTTTGAACCATGTGATTCCCCTCTGCACAACTGCTACATGTTAAGAGGTTGTGCCATTCTACCTGTCTCTACAGATACCCTCAGCAGTCTACCAGTACCCCAATTGCTGCCCTCTGGTTGACCAGGTGCCCCCACCCCCACCATGCCCATGTGATTTTCATGAGCCTTATGCCAATGCAGTTCTTGATGACTCCTAGAGGAAGAGAAAAGACACTAACTCTGCCACAAGATCCCAGTTCAATACTGGCTCTATTAAAGGGCAAGATGACAGAAAGGGACTCCAGTTCCCTTTTATCAGGCTAACAAGAATGATGGGGCAGCTAGGTGGCACAGTGGATAAAGCACCAGCTCTGGAGTTAGGAGTACCTGGGTTCAAATCCTGTCTCAGACACTTAATAATTACCTAGCTGTGTGGCATTGGGCAAGCCACATAACCCCATTGCCTTGCAAAAACCTTTAAAAAAAAAAAAGGATGGTTACTTCTTCCACAGTTTATCCCACAATGCTATAAACTAACCAACTTCCCATTAGTTAACCCTCATTTTGGGAGAGGACTCCCCACATTCATAATGTAGTTTTGTTTACTCATTTTTTCAGTTGTGCCTGACTTTTGATTCTTGGGGGGCGGGGGGGCGGGGATCTTGCTAAAGATACTGGAATGGATTGCCATTTCTTTCTCTAGATTATTTTACAAATCAGCATACTGAGGCAGAGTTAAGGGCCTTGCCCAGAGTCACAGAGATAGTAAGTGTCAGAGGCTGGGTTTAAACTCAGGAAAAGGAGTGACTTTTACTCTAGCATCTCTCTTTAGTGATTTCTTCTACTCTTAAAAAGTTATTTCTTTTTTTTTTTTAGGTTTTTTTGCAAGGCAAATAGGGTTAAGTGGCTTGCCCAAGGCCACACAGCTAGGTAATTATTAAGTGTCTGAGACCAGATTTGAACCCAGGTACTCCTGACTCCAGGGCCGGTGCTTTATCCACTGTGCCACCTAGCCACCCCAAAAGTTATTATTTCTAAGAGCAAATTACAGGTCAAACTCAGGTTTTGTACAAACCACAATGGGGGTGGAAGCAGGGAGCACAGGATTTATTTGGATCAATGCAGTAACTACCGACTAATTGATTGATTGCTCCTTTATTCCCCTCACTCAACAGCTAATGTCATTTCCAGAGACATTAACAATCTGGAGCTTTATACTATAGTAGTCTACCACTGAAATTAAATGAAGTATTTATATCACTCCAGGCAAGAGAACATTCACTTGATTTCATGTTGAGTCCATTTTCAGGGTATATGAGTTATGCTATTCTAACTAGCAAGATGACCTTGAACCAAATGATGTAGGTCCAGAATTTAAATAGCCTATTCCTATTGCCTTATTTGCTTGACTCGTCAATCCTCAAGCTTCCCCTCCTTGCTCCTCCATTGAAACCATTTTGAGACCTCCATTGCCATATAAAATATTTTCTCAATTCTCATTCTTCTTACCCTCTTTTCTTCTACATGATTGAGTATCTGTGCCTTTTTTTTAAACTCAATGACATCAGCTTCCCATCACTCCACTCCATACATAAAAACAAACTATACAACATCTCTGTCTGTATCTCTCCTGGCTCCATGCCTTTCTTCAGGCCCTCCCTTAATCCTGAAATGTCTTTTCTCCCAATCTTTATTTGTTGAAATCCTACCCATCCTTTAAAGTCTAACTCAAACATCATCTTTGCAAAAAATTTTTCCTTACTTTCACTGGCTAATGATAAACAATTTACCTTGAACTGCCTCTAGCACTGCACTTAGATTTTTGTCCTTCCTTTTCAAAGAGGACCAAAGACATCAGGGGTTTGATGGCTTGACTTCAGCAAGAATTGGCTTTGAGTGAGTCAGGGTTGCACGGTGTCATTAACCTCTCTCTCTTTTCTAGAGTTATTGAAATCCATAGCAGGACAAAAGTCCAAATGACTGATGATGGCTTGGGATGTAATGAATGACCTTGGCATCTTCAATATCCAACCAAGCTCTAAGTAATATAAAAACACCTACTTCAGTCACCTTCTTGTCCATTGGAACAAAATGTTCTCAGCTGCCCATTCTGCCAGAGGAAGTCTTCACATGCTTGGGGTAAACATCCTCCTAATTCACAGATAGGTTTGTTTAGCCTGTCTAAAGAGATGGTTTTACTGGGGTGTGGCCATTGTCCATGCCACAGTTTCTTAATAAATGTTTTATTTTTATTCTATTCCTGTACTTTCCTCTTCTTTTTCCATTTCTTTAGGCTTCCTGGAAAGGCTAAGTTTGAAGTCAGGTAGACAAGAGATCAAATCTGACCTCAAGCACTTTCTAACTGTTTGGTCCTGGGCAAGTCACTTAACGTCTGTCTACCTTGGTTTCCTCATCCTAACAAATAGTTGTTCCATTCCTTTATCTCTCCATTCTAATTCTATCATTTCTCATTTTTCTAGCTATCTTAGCCTTAGATTTGAGTTTTCATACTGCTATTTGGTGAAAAGGAACTCATACAAACAAATAAGCTATATAAACCACAGGTAGTCTCTTGGCGAAGGGTAGGAGACAAAATTTACCAGGGTCATTGACAAACGGCTAAAATCATTCCCTTCCAAAACCGTAATAACCTAATTCATAAATTTCTCTACCAAAATCTCACCCTGATGCCTCATTATAGCATGTGGACTATTCAAACATAAAGCAAATGTTGGCAGGTCTTACTGAGCTGCAGAGATTTTGAGTATGGGCCAGGTGATCTACTGTGTTCCTGTTATCTGAGTAACAGCCTAGCTCAGCTTGGAGACATTCATTAGCAGATGGTTAGTCACCCACCAGGTGGTGAATTTTCCTGGCCACAGAAATACATGAAAATTGACTAAGACATGGATTGGTTATAATCTGCATTGGTAGTAATGTACCCATGCCAGTGAAATCACCAGTCTTCCAGACATTTAAATATAATTTACTTATTTTGACAAATGTATTTACATTTTTGTATATTTGATGTGAGGGAGAATTGCACTTCCAGTTTCATCAGTGTAGAGAACTTCCTAAAATTATTTTGCCATTAGAGATCAGAAGTGCTATGAGGTGATAGTTATTATGATGTTGTTATTACAATTGCTATCAGCAATTCAACCATAATTTATCATCTTAGTTACCTGGAGTCCTGAAAGGTTGAGCTCACTCTTGGCCATATAGCTGATGTGTGTGGGAGGTTGTACTTGACCCAATAGTTCTAACTCCAAGACTGGTCCTCTCTCCACTATGCCAGGCAGCTTCATGGGCTTATTATTCATCCTTTTATTCATTTGTATGTAAAACTGTTGTCAAAAGACATATTACCTCTAACCACAGCATAAATACAAAATTTCCAGTGCCACCTATTTTCTTTTCACATTGCACTTGCATCAAGTGGGAAGCTTTAAAGAGACAAGTCTGGTCCTGGGGCCACGAGTTAGTGAGTTCTAATATAACCAGAGGAGGCAGAAATAGACTAAGCAAGCAGCATTTCAATCCTATGCATTGAATACAAGAGTTTGGGGTAAACATAGCATTGATTTTTAAGTTTATGTAGTGAAGTATGGAGCTGAATAATTAATGAAGGTGAATTGACTCATCAGATATATTTTCCTGAGTTCTGCAGGCAAGAACAACAGTCTAACAAAACAACTAAAATAGTGAGCAGTAGAACAAATGTTTAACAGAAGAGATATTTGATGTTTATAAAATATGAAACCAATTAAAATTTAAAACTGTAAACCAAGATGTATAATTCAATTTTATTAGAAGTAATCAGTAAATTTTCACATCCACTAATAGAACTATTATATAGCCAACACGCTTTTAAGACTTGACATGAGAAAAAAGAGAAAGATAATGTAAAACAAGGGGGAAAACAGCTGAGTTAATTTATTGTTTCGTTTTTAATCATTGAAGAATGAAATAATAATTTAATTTTAAACTATTGCAATTTAGAAATTGGCAAAATATAGAGCAATCTAGCTTTTATCATTTGGGGAAAAATTGAGTGTTAGAGAGCAAAACAAACCCCAAACCAGAACTTAAGGTCTCTGAGCTTTAGCAGCTAAAATATTGAGATGAAGCAGAGGGAAGAGGGTAAGGTGATTGGCATTTTTAACCTTAAAATTGTTTTTTAATTTAAAATAATATGGTTTCGTAAAACCTGGGGTCTAGTACTCACCCTTTCTTCTCCTTCCCTTCCCCCTCCCCCAATAAAATTTAGCACTTTGGAAGAGTAATCTTGTGATACAGAAAAGGGAAGTTTCAAGTCTTCTATATTAATTTTAACATTTACAAAACTACTGAAAGGTTATAGGTAGATTATTTGAATATGACTTAAAATTCTGTTCCTTAAAGACTGACCCTGATGGACAGCATGGGAGTCCTAAGACTTTTTCATCTTGGGAGCTGGAGGAGGGAATATTCAAGCTTGCAACTGATAAGGACAGGATTGGGATCTTGGAGGAGGAAGGGACCCTAGGGGACATTTAACCTACCTTAGACTTAAATTTAAACCCCCTTTTATATTATCTCTAAGCAATAGTAATCAAACTTATACTTGAAAACCATGAATAAGGAAATTATTATATCTCAAAGCAGTTTGGGAAAGCTATAATCATTAGGTAGGATTTTTTTTCTTTCATTTAGCTGTAACTTCTATCCATCAGTTCTGATTCTCTGAATCCAAGAGAATTAGATCTGCTCTCTACTATGGGAAATCCATTACTCAGAGCCACAGCATCACTTTGTCCTGAGAAAACCCATTCAATTTCTGAATAACTTTAAATCTTTCAAAGTGTTTCTCATATCAAATCTAAATCTTCCTCATTGCAACTTCTAAATATTGTTCTGAAGTCTGCCTTCTGGACCAAGATGCACAAGTCTAAATTCTCCCCCGCCTCAAGATATACTTTCAATATTGAACACAGCTTTCATATTGTTCTTTACTCTTCTCTTCTCTTGGGTAACTATCTCTTTCAGTCAATCCTTACATAGATAGGTAAACAGATAGATAATAAATAGTTGGAGAAATTTTAAATACTCAATTTGTATAAGGCACTAGGTTAAGCCCTGGAAATATAAATGGAAGTAAGCATCTAAATCTATGACTCTTTCTACTGTTCCAGTACCAATTCATCATAAGCAATAATTATTTATAAAATGCAATGACGAGCTAGCAGCACTAAATTTCAAAGTATATTACAAAGCAAGCTGGTCCTGAAAACAACCTGGTCCTGGCTAAGAAATGGAGTGGTAAATCACTGGAATAGATTAGATGCACAGTATACAGTAGTGTCAACAATAAAAACCTGTGCTAAAGAGAAATTGAAGCACAATGTTCCAAGAATGATCAATTTATTAACAAGGCTAGTAATTGCCCATAAATGATATCCAAGGTTCTGCAGTGGCCCAGGAACCCCTCTGACAGGCAAAGCAACCCTTTTGTTGATTGGTTATATAAGTTCTAGCAATGGAAACTAAACTAAGAGACTGTGATTAGTCTAACATAAAGATAGGGGATAGGCTTACATTTGGTTTGATTCAGAGAGGGCATTTCCAGGACTTAATGGCAATAAGAGTTGGATTACATCCTCCAGAAAGTCTCATGGTGGGCAAACATCCTAAGATCTTAGCTCAAATCTCTTCATGGTGAGTAAAAACTCACAGATTTTGAATCTTTGTGTTCAAGCTATGGTCCATAAGTATTGGGAAGTTAAAATCTACAAATTTAACCACTGAGGACCATACAATCAAATCTAAATATGATCTATAAGTGTTTATGTACTGTTTGGATACAATTCTCAATCAACAATAAATAATTCAAAATAAAGTGGGGCATCAATTTTCATTTTCACAGTAGTAAATAACCATAAAAAAATCTAGTGGCTGAGAAACTCAAAGATCCATAATTTGGGGGTAAGAACTCACCACTTAATAAGCATTGCTGGAAAAACAAGAAAGCAGTTTCTAAGAGAAAAAAAAGCAGTTTTCTAAGTTTCTAAACAATATCTCACACCATGTAAGAAGATATGGTCAAAATGAATAAATGTTTTATACATAAAGAGTCATATCATCAGTAAACTACGGGAACATAGAAAAACTTGCCTATCAGATCTTTGGATAAGAGAAGAGTTTATGACTGAATAAGATAGAGAGGATCATGGGAAATAAAATGGATGACTCTGATATGAAATTTTAAAAGGTTTTACACAAACCAAACCCATGTAGCTGAAATTAAAGGGAAAACAGGAAACGGGGGAGGAGGAAATGTTTATAGCAAATTCCTCTGATAAAAGCCTCATTTCTCAAATACATAGGAATCTGAATTAAATTTATAAAAAGATAGGCTATTCCTCAAATGATAAATAGTCAAAGGATATGATCAGGCAGGTTTCAGGAGGAAAAATCAAAATGATCTATAATCACATGAAAAAATCCTCTAAATCACTGTTGAATAGAGAATTAGAGCAACTCTGAGATACTACTGCATATCTATCAGATTGCTTAGTATTACAGAAAAGGAAAATAACAAATGCTGGAGGGGTTATGGAAAAATTGGGACACAAATGCACTGTAAGTGGAGTTTAAATTGATCTAGCCTTCTGGAGAACAATTTGGAAGTATACCCAAAATCCTATAAAATTGTGCATACTCTTTAACCCAGCAACACTATCCCTAGGTTTGTCCCAAAGGGATCAAAGAAAAGGGGAAAGTATCCATCTCTACAAGAATGTAACAGCTCTTTTGTGGTGGCAAAGAATTGGAAGCTGAAGGGATGTCCATTAACTGAAGGGTTGTTCCCCATTAAGGAAAGTTTTGTATGAAATGTGATATTGTGGAAGTCATGATAGAATACCCTTGTACTAATAGAAATGATGAGCAGGATAATGTCCAAAAAACTTGGGAAGAATCATATGAATTAATGCAAAGAGAAATGAACAGAACCAGGAGACCATTGAACCTAATTATGGCGATATTGTAAAGATGATCAACTGTGAAATACTTGGGACTCTGATCAAGACAATAATCCAAGATAATTCCAAAGGATGAAAAATGTGATCACCTCCAGCAAGAAAACGGATGAAATATTTTTAAGCTTTTCTTAATTTTTGAGAGTTTTCTTTTTGAATATGGTTATTTTGGAAATATGTTTTGGATGACATCACATTTATAATCAATATCATATTGCTTACCTTTTCAACAGACAGGATAGAGGAAAGAATTGGGACCTCAAAATTTTAGAAAATGAATGTTAAAAATTAAATATAACTGTGGAATAGTTAATGTAATAAAATATATTTTTTAAAATGTTATGGCCAGGATTAAACACTTATAGGTAAGCTGTTATTACTTATTTTTTTGTTGTTCAATAATTTCAATCATATCTGATTCTTTATGACCCTGTATGGGATTTTCTTGGCAAAAATAGAACGGTTTGCCATTTCCTTCTCTAGCTTATTTTACAGATGAAGAAACTGAGGCAAACAGGATTAAGTGACTTGCCCAGGGTCACCCAGTAAGTAAATGTCTGAGGCCAGATTTGAATTTGAGTCTTCCTGACTCTAAACTCAGCACTCTAATCACTGTACCACATAGTCTATAAGTATTTGCTTATAAGTAATATACTTACATGAGTAATATACTTATATCAGTATGATAAGCACTTTGCTTATATTTAAGTTAATAATGTTGCTTTTATTACATTTATATTTGCAAACTGCATCATCATTATCTGTTAATTCAACTCCCTCTTAGGAAATATTGACCTGATTTCAATTAAGGACCAGAGATGAACTGTATTTATTATATCTGAAACTTAGTACCTAGTTTTAGTATAGAATGCATAGGGCTTTATAAATAATATCTCATTTGATCCTCATAAAAACCCTGGGAGGTGGTTATTAACATCATACCCATTTTAGAGATGAGAAAGCTGAGGCTGGCAGAGCTAAAATGACTTGTTCAGGACACACAGCTAGTGTCTGAGGTTAGATTTGAACTCTGGTCTTTCTGACTTCAGAACCAACATTCTTTTTACTGTATCACTTAGCTGTCTATTATCTTTATTACTTTACTTAGATGCTTTTACCTTTTAAATTTTTTCTAAAAAGCCAAGAATGGGGGCAGCTAGGTGGTGCAGGGGTAGCTAGGTGGTACAGTGGATAGAGCACCAGCCCTGGAGTGAGAAGGACCTGAGTTCAAATCCGACCCAGACACTTAATAATTACCTAGCTGTGTGGCCTTGGGCAAGCCACTTAACCCCCCTGCCTTGCTAAAACATTTTTTAAAAAGTCAAGAATGAAATAGCAGGTGGGAAGGATCTTATTATTCCTGAAATTGGACTGTGTTGATAGTTATTGAATAGAGTTGTTGAATTCTTATATAGAAATGGAAAGTTATTCTGGGTTAAAGCCATAGAGAGTTGATATATGGTTTATAGAAGAAACATGAAGATGCTAACAAACCATTATTTGCTCCACCTTCTTCTGCCTACCAATATACACAAGCTCCTGTATCTTATCTCCTGTGAAAAGGGCCTAATATATAATTCTAATCTGGGAGAGTTATAGTAATTTAGCTCAGACTTTGACTCAAGGAAACATCCTTTGATACTGCTCTGCTGAAGGAGATTCTCATGCTGGTCTGGAACCCTAATTATTTAAGAATAATAGTTTTCAATGGAGTGGGTTCTCCCTCCACAGACACAGATCTTCATATTCATATGTATTCATAAATTGCTATGGTACTACCAACAACATCAGAATGGAACTATCCATCACTGGGTGTCTGTTTTCTCTGCACTTTGCTAGTTTGGTCCTCAGATTCAATTCAATTCAAAACCCATTTATTAAAGGTTCACTCTGTGTTAGGCTCTGGTGACAGTTCTACCCCTGATGTCTCAATGTGTCATGCAGGGAATACTACATTCTCAAAAATTACAGTAGGAGAGGGTAAGTTCTCCACCAAAGCAAGAAGGTACAGAGAATGGGCTTCAAATGATAGTCCACTATCTTGGAAGACTTTTTCACTTAATAGACTCTACTGGAGTTTGCTCTCCACAAGCATAGCCTTCCATAATGTGAAGTCTCTCACCCACCACAAAAAGGCATTGGAGTAAGACATTAGTTGAGAAGACCTTTATTACTGGAAAGGAAAAAGAATGAAAGGAAACCAAGTCCCAGAAACTGAGCACATAACTTTGTTAAAGAAAGTCTTAAACAAAGTTTATAGAATCATAAATTTAGAGCTAAAAGAGACTTTAGAAACCAATGAGTTCAATCCCATTACTTTATAATTTTCATGAGGAAATTGAAACACAGAGAAGTTGGGTGACTTGCCCAGGGTCACATAGCTACTGTTTAAGGCAGAATTTGAACCACAGTTTTCCTGACTGCTAATCTATTGCTTTTTCCACTGTACCCCACCGCTTTTAAAATCTCAGTACCTAGAGAGCAGTATCTCATATATAGTAGGTCCTTAATAAATATTTGTTAAATTGCATTGAACACAGTAATGCGGTACTTTGTGGGGAGGGTACTGTATTAGAGGTCAATAGAATTGTTATTACTGCTCATTTTAATACAGAATGCTCTGGGGAGGGTCACCATCTCAGAAGCTCCAGTTTTGAAAGGAAACAAATCAATCTCTCTTGACATGAGAGCAAAATATAAGTGGAATGATTTGTGTGTCATTTCAATTGGAAAAATTGGGAAATGGAATAGCTTGTCCCCAGGCACCATCATTAAGAGCAAGTCTGTTAAAAGAGACTAAAATGATTCCATTCTCCAGAGAGGATGAGAAATAGCATTCAGCCTCATCTCAGACTATAAGGAGGCAGAAAAAATAAGATAGAAAGCAGAATTCTTATTGTTTCTTATAGTGTGTTGTATTTCCCCTTTGTAAACTGTAAACTGTATGACTGGAGACATAAGGATTGTAAAAAAATCAAAGTTTTGTGTCTCCTTTAGCACTTAGCAAAATACTTTGCACACAATCAATGTTTTGTGTTAGTCAAATTAAATAGAATTGTTTTAAAAAATAGCAAATAACATAGGATGAGAGGTAAGGAAAAACCAAAAGCAATAGAGAGAAAGAGGAAGAACTATACAGGAGGAAGGAGTCAATTGTTAAATTATCAGGATAAGCATTTAGACCTCAGAAACCAGCAAATATGACAAAGTAGGACTTAATTTGTTATTTTGTTGATTGTCTAGATTTAAGAAAGTGATAGAGAGAAAAAGTTAATTTTGCAGATTGAACTTAAAAATGTGTTATACTGTATTTCTTTTGGAAAGCTGATTATTAAACATTTACCACCATACACCACTGCCAGAGACACTGTAATTAAAGAGGAAAAAAGATAAAACAAAATAATTTGAGAGAAATAGAAAGCCAAGCTAAGTAATAACCTCTAAATTCTGTACACAAACTGACTGATGAAGAGAAAGGGCTTACATTTTTAAAAAAGACAAAACCCTTTTATTTTTAAATCATCTATAGTTCCTGATCTGTCTCTGCCCCTACCCTTCCCAGAAACATCCTTTATAGCAATGAATATAAAAAAGGAGAAAAAGTTCCAAAATTAATCAACACACTGACAAAGGCTCACACTGGAGCCTCCTATCTGCAGAAGAGTCTCAACATTTGAAGGTGAACAAGGACAACTGACAAAGAAAAAAAAAGGAAGAGGCAGAAGCCAGGTGTAGACTTAAAATAGATATGAATGGAAACTGAAAGAAGTTGAGACTCAATTTGAGTCAGAAGTCTTGCCTTCTAGTCTCAGTTCTGTCAGTAACTAGCTGTTGTGATCTAACACTTCTCAGCTCTCAGGAGCTTCATTTCTCTCTGTGCCTCAGTTTCCCCAGCTCTCAAATGAGGATCTTGAAGATGTTTCAGGGACCTTCTAGTTCTAAGGCACCAGATAGAAATAATTAGCCTTGAAGAACCCAGTGTCATTTGCAGTTCTGGCATTCTATGATTTTTATACATCTAGCCAACATAAGCTTTAAAAGGGAAATGTAGAACACCACAGACTCATGTTGAACCTACATGGTGAGGTCAAAATTCATGTCTGTCACACTTCTTCCCCTCCCAGAGAGAAGGGCATGAGAATTGCTCCTTGATAAGATCATCAGCAAAATTTTACCATGTTACTCCTCCCAAGTGTGGCTGAAACAGCCACTTGACAATCTAAGTAATGAAAACATTTTTCATTCCCCAACAGAAAAAGAAAAAGGCTCTGTTTTAGAACTATTCTTACAGGAGAACAGCCCTTTCTCTTCATTAGTCAGTTTGTGTATAGAATTTAAAGAGGCTATTACTTAGCTTGGTTTTCTAGAAATGATAACATTTATAACTGCTCAGTTCCAGCACCAGGGACAGGGTCAGAGACAAACCTGTTAACAAAGAGCCGAGCCATTCAGCACCCATTGTCCCTCCACAGTAGGTTTCGGCAATGCAAATATGGGTCACTAGAATCTCTATACTTGTCCACTTAAGCCACAAAAATGATTTCTGATGTTGGGGATGGGTTAGTAAGGATGCTAAAGTTTCAAGTAAAGGCTTTCCTAAGCTACATAGCATATATGCAAAATGAGAAAGAAAAATTTTCTTCAGCTACCTATTTATATAAAAGGTACTATTGTAGCCATTATGAATACATATGAGGAATGGTGCTTAATATAAAATAGGAATTCAAGAGACAACAGTGGAGTTAGTCGATAGACATTTATTAACACCTACTTTGCATCCAGTCGACACAATGGATAGAGTGTGGCAGACCTGAAATCAGGAAAATGCATCCTCCTGAGTTCAAATCTGACCTCTGACACTTATTAGCTATGTGACCCCAGACAAGTCGCATAAAGTTGTTTGCCTCTGTTTTCCTCAAAAGAAAAGGTGCTAGAATTAAAAAGGGTTGGGAAAGATTTCTTGTAGAAAATGGAATTTTAGTTGGGACTTAATTGAAGCCAGGGAATTAGGGATGGTGGAGGAAGAAGGAAGGAAGAACATTCTAAAACATGGGAAATAGCCAGAGAAAATGTCTGCAGTCAGAGATGGAGAGTCTTATTTATGGAACAGCCAGAAGGTCAGCATCCCTGGATCAAAGAATACCTGTTGTTGAGTAAGGTGTAAGAAAGAAGAAAGAGATTTAAGTTAAGAAAAACTTTGAATTTCAAAAAAAAATGGATTTTGTGCCTTTTTTCTGGAGTGAGGAGAGACAGACTGATCCACTAGCAGGCTGTTGCAATAATCTAGTCATAAGACAATAAGGGCCTGCAAAGGAGTGGTGACCGTATCAGAAGGGAAAAGGGGAAGTATCAGAATTTACAGACATCAGGATAACATTGTGCTACTGATAGCTGACTACCACTTGATGAGGAATTTATCTATAGGTTGTGGTGTCCCAAGGGTGGACTGGACCCAGCTCAAAGTGGCTAGCAAGCACCAATTGTGAAATTTTCTCTGAGTATTTACACCTCTTCTAACAAATCATCTAGAAAATCAGCTAACTCTTACAACTAGAGCTTGATTTATTGTTTTGTTGATTAAATACAAAAAAGTGACAGAAAATAATGAAAAATAAATATAAAAGTGTCATGCATTGTGTGTGTGTGTGTGTGTGTGTGTGTGTGTGTGTGTGTGTGTGTGAAATGTATACATTCTGTGGAGCTGGTTGTTAAATATTTACCAGTATACCCACTGCATTCCCCCCCTTCAACTAACACTCTAGTAAATTAATTTAATTATCCTTGCTAACAAGGTGCTAAATTCAGTTGTTCCTTTGCTGCTGTTGCAAGAAGATAGTGTTAGATTTGGAATTAGAAGGCCTGGGTTCAAATCCTGACTATGAAGTTTGCCATATGAGGGAGTTGGAATAAGTGGCCCTGACTTCCTTTCCAAGTCCTGGAACTATAAGAACTGTCAACACCCTCTAAATTTCAGCACCTTAGAGCAAAATCATAGTTGTGGTTGAGTCATTTCAGTCATGTCTGACTTTTTATGATGACAGCTGGGGTTTTCTTGACAAAGATATTGGAGTGGTTTGCCATTCCTTTCTTCATCTCATTTTATAGATGAAGAAACTGAGGCAACATGGTTTAATGACTTACTCAGGGTCACATAGACCATAAGTGTTTCAGTCTGGACTTGAACTCAGGTCTTCCTGACTCCAGACCTGGTACTACTAGTTACCCAAACCCTTAGTTGCCTTGCCTTATTTGCAAATATGGGGTTATTTCATTGTTTTATTTGAAAGGTGGACAAATTATATTTTCACGGACTATGATAGTGCTCTACATTTCCAGTTCTTCAGTTTGGTCCTTCCTCATCTTATCCAGATGAAGACAGAAACAAATTTATGACAGGCACTCCAGATATGTACAACCAAGTTGTAATATGAATTATCTTAAGAAAGAAAAATGTCTCCTTGGAAGAACAATGGAAATCTCAGGTTTATGCCAACAAGGGTGAGGTCACTTTCTGGTGCTCAGCCCATGTCTTCCATTTATTCCTATGTGGTGAATGGTCAAGAATTAATGTAGGCATCAGGACCATGAACCATACACAGAGTAGGGTGAATCCAACACTTAATATGACCCAGGGAGATTTCCAAAGATGAAAGCTCAAAGGATTCACTCCACATATTATTCCCCTTGGCATAGAACTTCCCTGGCACATCCCCATTGTCATGGTCACTATTCTCTGGGCTGAGATCATTAACTTAAATAAGACTCAGGAGACTAAATCTCCATCCTGTCCTAGATACTTGCCCTAGGATGACAACAGACCCTGCTGTTGTTTTTGTTAGGTCAACTCAATTCAATGAGAATTTATTATTAATGGCACATTCAATGTGCCAGAAACTGGGGAGGGGGGCAGAGGATACCCAGACAAAACCAAAATATTTTCTTCCCTCAAGGAGCTTTCACTCTGTGCCAGATAATATGCATTTTGAGAAAAAAAAATACATAATACAGTTAACTTTGAGGAGGTTCAGGGTGTGGTGCCCTCACAATCTGAAAAATTCTTTGGTCTTCTCTTCATATCAGAGAAGTCAGAATCTTTTTTTCTTTTATGGGCTGTTTACAGTATTACAAGATAAAATATATTGATATTATAAAATGTTATATCTATATTTTATGCATTTCTAAGTTTCTAAATTTTTTTCTGTGTCATTTGTTGGGAGAATCTGGAAAAGACCTTTGAAGAACTGGCACTTGAATTTGCTATTGTTCAGTGTCCAAGTCTTCATGACCCCATTTTGGGGGTTTCTTGGAAAAGATGCCAGAGTGGTTTGCCATTTCCTTAACCAGCTCATTTTACAGATGAGGAAACTGAGGCAAACTAGGTTCAGTGATTTGCTAGGAAGAATCTGCACCAGGATTTGATTTCAGAAAGATAAGTTTTCCTGATTCCAAACCTGGCACTCTATCCACTATACCAAGTTATCCTTTGAGGATTTTAGAATTTCAATGAGGCAGAGATGAGGAGGAAGAGCCTCCCAGACATAGAAGTTAGCTTGGAAAAATGCATAGAATTTTCCAGAAAAAATTCACTATTAGTAAGAAAAGTTCCAAAGTTTAGTTTAAATGTTTATTTTCGGTTATTCTAAAAAAAATCAACTTTATCAGTTTATGTTGGTTAAGATAAACTATTTTAAGAAAGATTAATTTTTCTCTTTCTTTTTAGGTTTTTTTTTTCCAGGGCAAATGGGGTTAAGTGGCTTGCCCAAGGCCGCACAGTTAGATAATTATTAAGTGTCTGAGTCTGGATTTGAACTCGGGTACCCCTGACTCCAGGGCTGGTGCTCTATCCACTGTGCCACCTAGCCACCCCAAGAAAGATTAATTTTTGATGGATGTTTTTCTCTACTTTACTCCACCAGTATGAAGCATAAGTTTTACTGTTGTGAAGGCTGCAAAGTTCCTTTGAAGCCCCTCTATAAGTAGTCATAGACCCCCAGCTTTCATCTCTTCTTTTGACCTGATAGTACCTGTATGATCCATATTATTATTTGATACTTCCTCCTGGGATATTCTAACTCCCTCTCTACAGAAAGAATTTCTTATCAGTTTCTTAACTCCTAAGGTTCACACATAGAATTTTAAAGAATTTTAGATGACGAGAGAATATCAGCACCAAATGATAGGTAATATGATACCATAGAGGAACATTGGATTAAGAAAGAGATCCTGGGTTCAAATTTCAGTTCTATTAGTTACTAACTGAAAGACCTTGATTAAGTCATTTCTTTTCTTTAGAGCTCAGTTTCCTCTTCTGTAAAATGCCACAAAGCAGAGGTAAGCCTAGCCTGGAGGTCCTTTCTAGCTCAACTCCCATCTAAAAGGAGTCTCCATCATAACAAATCTAACAAGTGGCCAATTAACTTCCTTTTGAAGATCTTTGGGGCAGCTAGGTGGCACAGTGGATAGAGCACAGGACCTGAGTTCAAATCCAGACTCATACACTTAATAATTACCTAACAATGTGACTTTGGGCAAGTAACTTAACCCCATTGCTTTGCAAAAAAACAAAAAAAGAAAAAATATCTTCAATTAGGGGAAAGGAAACACCCCACTTTCCACTTTAGGGTCCGTCCTAATTGTTAATAATTTTTCCTGACATAAAACTTAAAATTACCTTTTGACAAGTTCTGCCCATTATTCCTGGTTCTAACCTCTGGAGACTTTGACATCATAGACCCTCCAAACATTTGAAGAAAGTTATCATGTCCAAACTGAGTCTTATCTTATTAGACTAAATATCCCCTAGTTTCTCCAATTCATTCTACTATCTATGGTCTCAGGGTCCTCCCTTCTCAAGATCACCATCCTCTTGATGCTTACCAATAGCCACCCTAAACTATGCCCCCCTTACATTGAATGAAATTCCCTAGAGATGGTCCAACCAGGGCCAACTGCTTCTTTCTAGAAGCTCTGTCTCTCTTCCAGCAGCCCAAGTTTGCAGCAGCTTTTTATTTATCTATTTATTTATTTTTTGCCTGCCAGAGCACAAATGCTGGGTCAAGTTGGGCTTACAGTTCACTAAAACCCACAGATCCTTTCAGATAAAACAGTCTCTCCTCCCCATCTTATACTTGTAAAGCTAATTTCTTTGCCTCCAGGTTTGAAGTGTGACATTTATCATACAGAATTTCAGTCTGACTGATGCCCTAGTTTGTCAAGATCCTTATGGATCCTTATCAGACTTGGATCTCTTGTGTGTTCACAGTCTTGCTCAGCTTTGTGTCTTCTGCAAATTTAATGAGCTTGCCTTTATCCAAGTTAAAAATGTAGGTCAACCACAAGCCCTATTAATTGGTTCTTCTTCCCTTCCTTCTGTGTGATACCTTTTTCTACCTATCAGCCCCTGGGTTAAGTTAATCCTCTGTCTCTGAGTGTACTTTCTTTTTCATCTTTTCCTAGAAGCTTCCATTATTCCAAGGAACGTTTCTCGAAAAACTGAAGAGCATAGATACATTCTTCCATTTGTTTTCTCTCCTTCTCTAGACTGGTAAGCGACCAGGAACTTGTCTATAAGTAGTTAATTCTTGGAACAGACAGAAACACCAACTTAGCTCAAATCGGAACAGAAAAAAAGCATATGGGGTTATTTTGTAAGTGATCCTGCCTCCATTTCCCTGGGAAATGAAGTTTGGGGGAGAGGCATCTTTTCTTAGTTTTCTTATTCCTCTCAGGAGCAGCACTATCTTCCTGGTCACCCAGCTTTAGACCCTGTGTTATTGACCTTTACAAAGGACACTGGGTGTGCTGAAATCCTGGAGGGAAGATTGGACCTTGGCAGAGGTACAGACTAACTGATAAGGCAGAAATTTGGCATTTGGGAGGAGCCGGCCCTCCTGAATATCCTCCTGGACATACTTCCTAGTGGGTGTGGCTGATATGCAACCCTCATCCTAGGTTGAAGGCCACTACCTTCCTTTGGTGGATAAGACACTTTTCAGATCCTGCCTTCTGATAGGACCTATTAGGAGATGTATCTTTGGGGCTTTAGCTCCTTTAGTCACACACACAACACACACACACACACACACACACCCCTTCATAATCTGTGAATTTAGAGATATTATTAACCTAATTTTGTTTTGCACTTTCTCAAGGTTTAGCATAAACTCTGAGGGTTAACACATATTTAATCTAATTATTATTTTTAAGATCAAAATCCATTAATAACTCCTCATTAAATAGTACTGTGATAAGCAGATTTAGATTAGAGAAAATGGAGTACCAGACCCTCTCTTTGAAACTGCCACCACCCTAATATAGGTCCCTATCATCCTGTGCCTGGATTATTGGAATATTTGTCTGCCTCTAGCCTTTCCTAGGCTAGCCATTGAGTAGCAAAATGATATTTTCTAAATTAATCTGACCACATCACGCCACCTCCCTATTCCATGAATTTCAGTGGCTCCCTATTACCTCTAGGATCGAATACAAAATCAAATATAAAGACCCTTGTTTGACATTCAAAGCTCTATAATATAAAACCTTACCAACCCACCCCAACCTTTCTAATCATCTTATCCTTTAGTCTTCCTCAGGTACTCTATGATACAGTAATGCTGACCTCTGCCATTCCTTGAACAAGACTCCACCTCCCCAATCTTGCCATTTTTCACTGACTATCCTTCAGTCATAGAAGGCTCTCCTCACCTGTCTTCAGGCTGCCTAGGCTTCCTTTCACCAGAAACCTTTCTCACCCCCCTCCCCCATGCTAGTTAGTGCCTTCCCTTGGTTGAGTATCTCCAATTTATTCTATATTCCACTTTTTTCTTTGTTTTTAGGTGTCTCCTCTATTAGATGTAAACACCTCAAGGTGTCACCTCAACTATCTTTTGCCATTCTTTGTATCCACAGTTCTTAGTACCATAATAAATACTTGTTTACTTACTATGATAACTAACAAAAGAGGATGTGATGACCTTTATGATACTTTAGATTATCCACAGAAACAGATTTTGAACACATACGTAATTCAGAATGATAGAAAAACCGACCCAGGTAGGTAAGATTCTGGTGTACTGTGGAGAAGCCCAGCTTAGGTTATTTGGATAACATGGGGTTTTTTCTTCTATTGTAATGGATTTCTAATGTGTTTTCCTTCTCTTGCCTCTAGGAAGACAACCAGGGAGAGATCCCTGTATGTCAGTACTTCCCTTTCTTTTGGGACATCTTAGACTTAACAGAGTTTGCTTACCTGACCCTGCAGGTAGGGTTTACTATATCACCATTTGAGTCTTTGATGAGATTATCATAGAAATTCAGTGGCAGGCTGCTTACTTGAATACATTTATTTTAAGGTTTCTTCCTTTTCTCCTAGCCTCTGGGTATGTTTGAAAGCAGGCTTCTCCTTCACAATGTTTCTGCTGGTATCCCCAAGCCCTGTTCCAAGAAGGGTATTTCTTTCCTTAGGTCATTTCCCAAAGAATGTGGTACATAGACAACAAATATAAAATCAATGATGGTCTAAATGTCTCAGACTTAACTGAATCCCACACACCCCCACCCATTCCTTCAAGATAGATGATAGAGAATTCTTGCCCTTTTCCTACAATGGAAGGAGCCTTAGGCTTAGAACTAGAAACCCTAGGTTCAAAATCTGATTCATCAGATGAACTTTTTGAACCCTCCATTTCCTCATATATAAAATAGGAATAATACCTACTTTACAAGATCATTATAAAGAACACACTTTGTAAATAATAAAATATTCTAGATATGAATTATTATTATTATTATTAACATTATTATTCGTTTTCTCTTTTTCTTACAAAAGACTGTGGCAGAAATCATAGGCCTTAGTAGGCTTGTTGCTTTCCAAGAAAAATTATCTTAGTTATGATTATAGCTAACATTTAGGTAGTACCTTAGGGTTTGCAAAGTACTTGGCAAATATCTCATTTGATCCTTGCAATAATGCTGCAGCATACTATTAGAAATCCCATTTAACAGATAAGGAAACGAGGGCGATATCAATTAAAGGATTTGCCTAGGGTCACACAGCTAGTAAATTACTGAGCTTCCAATTGAACCTAGGTCCTATGGACTCCAAGTCCAGTGGCCCAAGGTCATTGTTCCTTCTAGGAGTCAGTAGACTATATTCTGTTGAATCTGATGCCTCCCTCAGCCTCCATCTCCTCTCTCTTCCCTGGCCCTATACATACTTAAACATTCCCTCCCTTGGCTCAGACAGACCCCTCTAACTCAATTCCTGCCCACCTACTCTAAATCTGGCTCCCACCTTCAAAAAAATAGATGATGGGGAAGCCTTGTTCTCCTCAACTGACATCATCTGGCTCTGAGATCCTGCTTTAATCTATCCAGGATTCTGCTCTCTTCTGACAATCAGATTCCTGAATGACTGTTCCCTTGTCTCCTTTCTCTGCATAGTAGTGAATTCATACAACAACATTTTAAAACCTGAAGGAAAAATAACCATCTCGTAACCTGATTTCACAAAAAAAACAAAAAAAACAAAACCCAGTAGCTCTGAGTCTGTGCTCTGATTTGGGATTTGTATACCGGCCTCAACAAATCTGCAAAGCTCAAAACAGCTCCAATTTCTCCATTAAAGCTACCTTCTGCACAGGATAGTAATGGTCTTTCTCTAATCTGGCAAGACATTATCATCCTGTTGTAGAAATCACAGAAGGGCAGTGATGTATGCAACCAAACTATTTTCTGCTCAATACTAGGCAGGCCCAGAAACAGATGGCCATTGTGAAAGTTCTGGACCAGTGGTTTCCAATACTTTCAAGGATGTGAACATGGATTGATCACCTAATCTTTAGACAAGCATTTACTATTTAGGTTAACTATAAATGCAAGCAAGCAAAATAGTTGCTGCCCTCAGGGCTTATGTTCTAATGGGGAAAGACTACATTTAAAGGTGAGTTAAAAAGGGGGACAAGTATAGAATAACTTTGATGCAGGGGAAGATGAAGAGAATTTGAATGTAACAGAAAGAATCTGGGTGGAGATGTAAATTGACTTGAAGTAGAGAATTAGGATTGTAACAGAAATGATTGTAATCTTGGGTGGGGACTCTCCCCATTCTTAAAGTACCCTTGTTTAATGTAAAATTTGTATCCTGATCTCCTTGGGCTTTACCCTCTACCTAATTCCAGGTCGAATATAGGGGAACGGAGTTCACCTTTTGCCCTCTGGGTGAGAGGCAAGACATAAGTTGGATTCCAGTTCAGGGCTGGTTCAGTCTTCTCTGACCATGGCCCAGCCAAGACTTCTTGGTTATTCTTTTATCTCTCTCTTTCTCTCTATCTAGCCCTTCCTATGTCTTGTGACCGTTTTAATAAAATTTTGTTTTATTTCCACCCATGCTTTCCCACTCTGAATAATGATTCTTCATAGGCAGAATCAAACCCAAGTAGCCAGTGGCCACAGCTTCATGATGAGATGGCCAGAAAGGGACTTGGAGACCTGGTTCCCAAAAAAGATAAAACTTATCAGAGCCAGGTCCAGAGAACAACATGTCTTAGGAAAGAGATGAGACTGATATCTGTAATGTTGTCCTATAAATCAGGAAGTGACTTGATTTCTTCGTCTATAAAATGGGAATGCTATTCATATTGTCTCTTCAAGAAAAATGTTCTGAGGGAAATGCTTGTGAATCTTGAACTATCTAAATGTGGGTCATGGTGAATGAGTTCACTTACCATGGCAGTATACTTTCCAAGCCTGATGAAGTTGACACACGTTTCGCCAGAGCTAGCTCAGTACTTGGGAGGTTCCAAAAGGAAAGCGTGGGAGAGGAGTGCTCTTAGGCTGCTTATGGAACTGAAGGTCTTCAGTCATTGTGCTGACCTCATTGTTTTCTGCTTGTGAAACCTGACCGGTCTACCAGCATCATGCCAGGAAACTGAATCACTTCTATTTGAATTGTCTTAGGAAGATTCTGAAGATCATCTGGTAGGATATGTTCCCAGACATGGGGGTCCTTCCTTGATCTGACTTGCCAACATCCAAAGTCTACTGGAGAGAGCAACTCCATGGGCTCATGTTGTTTGACAGCCAAATGTGCATTTACCTAATAGGCTGTTTTACATAAGTGCCACAAGGTGGGTGCTCTTAAAAAAGTAAAAAAAAAAAAAACCAATACAAGAACACTCTCAAGGTCTCTCTTAAGAATTTTAAAAGTGTAAGACATGGGAGACACTGGCATAGGACCATCTAGCACCGTGGAACTCACATCAAAGAAGATGCTATGCTCTATGAGCAAAGCAGAATATCAGTAACTCAAAAGAAACAGGAAATGCACAAATTTATAGACATCTCCACTCCAAATGTTCAGATAGACTATTTGGGAGGTTTTTCTTATTTGGGATTCTCTTGGCAATGATACTAGAATAGTTTGCCTTTTCTATCTCCAGTTCAGTTTACAGATGAGGAAATGGAGGTAGATAGGGTTAAGTCTACCTTCAATGTATCCAGAGCTATTTCAGGATATGAAGTTCTGGACACATATTTGGAAAAGAGATTACTGAAATATTCTGTCCTTAAATTAATAAGTAATCTGATCCTGTCTACTTCTCATCCTGTTGCTCAAGATTATAGCTTCCAGATACTCAACAAGAGAATGTCTCTCCATGGATCATTGATCTGTGTGTACTTTTGGGCAAGCAAGACTTTGATAGGGATGAATTGATTTAGTGAAGATCAACAACCTGGGTTGAAAGTTGGCACCAAGTAACCCTCCCACTTGTCTCTATTTGACAAATTTAAGGACTTTACCATATAAGTTTCCTTTTCAAAGGAAGGAAAAAAGAGAGAAGAGGGAGGAGAAGCAAGGAAAATAGGAAGGGAGAAGAGAGGAAGGAAGGAAGGGAGGGAGGGAGGGTGCCAAAACAAGTTTTGGTCTGGGAAGTTACAGAGGATGATAAATAGATGCCATGGTGTCTGCAAATACAGAGATAGTGTTGATTTGATTACAATTCTCTGAACAAAGATGGAAAGGGGGGGTGACATATTTTTGCAAAAAAAAAAAAATCTCAGTGGGTTTCCCAAGTTCTTTTCTCCCAATTAATTAACACCTACAATATGCTAGCCACTGGAAAGTAAGACAGTTCCTGCCCTCCAAAGCTTATAATTTCTACATTGTGCCCATGAATGGAAAGAGAGACAAGGACACAAGTCCTCATTTCACTATGGTCTTGGAATCCAATTGTCATTAAACCATTTACAAGTCACAGTCAAGGAGGTTTTGGTTTGAAACAAAAATGTCAGACCCACTAAAGTCCCAAAAGAATTAAAATCTAAAATGATTAAGAGTAACAAAAAGTAGTCTGTTTGTTTTTTTCAGTTGTGATGGAGTCAAGAGAAGGAATATGACTTCATTGGACTGGGTAGGATGATGATCGCAAACATCTGTGAGAATACTGATTTAATTGGCCAGCTGGTTTTTATGTTTTCTTTTCCATTCTTGATCTGGAAAGTAAAGAACAAAAATAATTAACAGTGAATTAAAATTTAAGGCAAGTATAGAGATGGAAAGAATGTATTTAGATGTCCTAAATGAGTTCAAACCTCTAGGCTCAGATGAAGGATATTTATAGTACAGTGAAAAGAGTACTGATTTGGAATCAGAGGCCCTTGGGTTCAAATCCTGGATTCACTACTTACTACCTGTTCAACTTAGAACAAATTATTTATAAAGTCTTAATTATCTCATCTTTAAAATGTAGAATTTGCATTAGATTTCTAGCTTTAAAGTTCCAGCTCAAAATCTGCCATCCTATGATCTAAGGGCATTAAAACAAATGATCATGTTATTACTGAACTTCTTTTGACGATCTTTGAGGAGTCGTGAAGAACAGAAGAAGGGCTGAAGGACTGGAAAAAAGGCGAAGGTCACAAACTATCCACCAATGTCCTAGTCCACTGCATCTACCTTTAACACTGGAGAGATAGACCGGCCAGTGGAAACTGAAGGCAACAGGTTTTTATTAGCTCTCACAAAGGAAGGTCCTTAACTTGAGATGCTCTGGAAGCATTTCATTGAAGTAGAAGGGGGGGAAAAAGAGATGTTCTCAGCTCACAGTCACAAGAGAGACTAGAGTACAATTCAATCTCAGGAGCCGCAGGACAGATCTAAAAATTCAACTGGGCAAGAGGAGGAATCTTGGCCTCTGGGAATCATCTACAATCTCTGGCAAGACAAAAAAGGGGCTCAGGAATCTAGTGAGGGGGACGCTGTACCCTTATCTCATCACTCTACTTAATTCAATGTAGAGATATGTCTGGGTTCCACTCTGCTCCCTCCCTGAATAACTGTCACATGTCTCATAGTAAAAGGCATGGTATATTGGGGGTGATCGATTTGGACCTCTGAGATAACAAGTAAAGAGACCCTCATTAGCCAGACTGGTTCAAAAGCTTCTAGCCTGAAAGATTCTAGCCATAGAAGTTTCCAGAAAATAATAGGGATGGAATGCCTGGCAAAGGAGAAAAGCAATGTCTAGAGAGAAGATGCCCTGACCCAGGAAAGGATGGCACCACCCCCTCCCCAAATAAAAAGGTTTTTGGACTGTTGTAGCCAGTGAACTTTATTCCTATTCCTGACAACATTTTAGAACACATTATTTTAGGACTGGCTTTTGAGCATTTAGAAAGAGAAGCATTGATCACAAAAAGCCCAGCATGACCGCATCAAGAATAGGTCATGGGAAAGCTAATCGCATTTCCTTTTTTGGTGAGGCAACTAGACTGTTAAATCTGAGGGATACTTTAGAAATAGTAGACTTCGATTTCAGCAAAGCCCAGGTTATCCTTCTAGGCAAGAGAGGGAGATGTAACCTAGGTGATAGGACTTTTAGGGGAATAGCAAATTGGGTGAATGATCCAACACAAAGAAAAGACACTCAGCTTAGAGGAGGGTCTACAAGAAGTGACCCAGGACCCTGTGCTGGTCACCATTTTTATGAATGATTTGGATGAAACTATACCAAGTTCACTTGCCAGATTTGCAGATTCTGTGAAATTTAAGAGGTATAGCTAAGGGACAGCTAGGTGGTACAGTGGATAGAGCACCGGCCCTGGAGTCAGGAGGACCTGAGTTCAAATCCAACCTCAGGCACTTAATAATTACCTAACTCTGTGATCTTGGACAAGTTACTTAACCCCACTGCCTTAAGTAACAATAAAAATAAAAATAAAAAAAGAGGTATAAGCTAGCACAGAAAGGATTGTCAATTAGGTAAAGGTTAGATAGCCTCTGAAGCCCCTTCCACCTCAGTTCCTTTAATTCTATGATGTCCTGATCCTCCAAACTGAAAGCATTCCTCGTCTTTGTTTTCTCAGAACTTGTAACCACTTGAAAATGTCGAATTAAACTGGTGGGTATTTGAGGTATGTAAGCTCACAAGGAGTGATGGTATCTATTGGCATAAAAGACCATACTGCATGTGAGGTTATAGTTAACTTTTTGATTTTTTTATCTTCAAAAATGATTTTAAAAAAAGATACTCTGGAAACTATTTAAAGACATACTAAATTCAAAGAGAGGCAACTTTTTTCATTAAATTTTTTTTTTTCATTTGACAAAAATCAATTTTCTTACCTAACCAACACCACTGGGAGAAAGGAAAGAAACCTTTGACTAATGTGCATCATCAAGCAAAAGAAATGTTCAAGGTGGTCATATCCAAAGATATGTCTCCTTCTGCACCAAGTCCAGTAGGGAAATGACCTTTTAAAAAAAGTCATAGTCTAGAGCAGCTAGGTAGAGTAGTGGATAGAGCACCGACCCTGGAGACAGGAGTACCTGAGTTCAAATCCAGCCTCAGACACTTAATAATTACCTAGCTGTGTGACCTTGGGCAAGCCACTTAAACCCATTGCCTTGCAAAAAAACATAAAAAAAAGTCATAGTCTAAAATCTGACCTTTTATGCAATTTTCCTTCCAGTAGAGTTCATTTCCTAGACTGGTACTAAGACTGGTACCAGGTCCTTCTGACTTTTATGTAATGTTTTGGGAAAATTCTGAAGTACTTTGTTAAAGATATTTGATGAACAGCTAAGGCAGTGGGAATGTGTAACATTTCTTTTTCTTTTGCATATTTTAAAAGGGTCAAAATATGTCAGTGCTCTTGTAGCCTGTAGAGTTTAATTATCAGAACAGCCCCATCAGTTTTTATTAAAGGAAGAATAGCCTCATTCCTTAACAGAAACAGAGCCCAAAGCTTAGTCTTGGCAGCAGGCAGTTAATAGGTTGCTCCATAAAAATTTATATGGATTTTTCAAGCTGATGAAGGATTTCAAGCAAAATACTCAACTTATGAGCTTCATTAAAACTTAATTTTATTAAGCAAAATTAGGATTTACTTGTAATTACAGTCAATATTTTGGTCAAGAAAATTCTAGAGATTCCAAAGTTTTTTGCAATGATAATAATAGCAACAATTAGGGAATAGTCAAAGTAGCCACTTTTCTCCTTACATCACACTCAGAAGGCAAATCCTAGCTTTGTTTTAGAAAAAAATTGCATTTCACTGGGGCACTGGCATGAAAGAAGTAGCTAATGGGTCTTAATTATATTTACACACCTGGTTTGATATAACATGCATCCTAAATGAAAGCAAAAAAGTGGGACAGAAGTATCTGGATGTTGGGAGGGAGACAGTATGTGTGAGGGGAGAGGGTGAGGGGCAATTTTTATTGTCTCCAGGATCTAACAATAGTCCTTTCAAAGTATCTTCCACCTCACTCTGCAGCTGTTGAATTCTTCAGAGGAAAAACTGTGATTAAAATCTGTGTCTAGTGCCTCTGCTGTGATCCCCTCACATGTCTTTTCTCTCTGGAATAACAGAGGAATAAGGGAAAAGGTCCTGGAAACAGTTGGCTGCTTCGGTGACTAGCTCTAGGCCAGCTGGGGTCCAACAGACTTAGACACAGGCTGACCTCTACGTTGGCAAGCGCTTTTTAAAAGGGCCTTTCCTTTTACCATTAACCTTAAGCAGAAAAATGAAAATGCTAAATGTGTTATTTTAGTTGGCTTCCCCCTGCTCCCTCACTGCACTCTGATAAATGGCATTAAATGAATGCAGGATTTGTGTGAAACATGAGTTTTCTTGACAAATATCAAGAAATATGCCAAAATGTAAAGCCAAGGAAAGTGCAATTAAGGTAGCACTATAGAATGTTAGGATTTCAGAATTGTAAAGGACCTTAGTGAGCATCACTCATATTACATAGGAAGAAACTGAGGCTCAGGGAAGATTATTAATTTGCCCAAGGTCACACAGCTGGAAGAGTTGAGATTAGAATCCTGGTCTCCAGATTCCTGTTCTGGTGCTTTTTTATATTATCTCATTTGGTCCCTACCACTCTGGGAGGTAATTATGCTATCATGATGCTCATTTGACATTGAGAGAATAGAGACAGACAGAAGTCAAATGTCACATAGCTAGAAAGTGTTTGAGACATTTGAAGGTGAATCTTCCCAACTCCATGCCCAGTATTCTATTCAATACATCTAGATGCCTTGTAACATGCATTATAGACTCTTTTAAGAAATATCCCCTTCCTTTATTAAAATATACTCCAAAATTGTTTTACATATATATATATACATGTATGTATGTATGTATGTATGTATGTATATATAAAACAATTATGTTATAGATTTGGATATTCTTCCTGATAACCCAGATTTGAACTCATTTCCAGCAACTTTTGTCCATATTTGTGATTGTTGTCCATAGGTTGTCCAGAGGCTCCACCATATGTAGTGAAGGCCTTCTTCACTTTCTTTTGATATTGCAAGGATACTAGTGGTGCCTACCCTGTGGCTGAGCCTTGCTCTGACCTCTCTTCTTTTTTGGTCTCATATTTCTTGAATACATGTACTACAGACTGTTACCCACCATGGAACTACTGACCATTTTCCATAAAATGATCCTTATCTTCATTTCTTTGGAAGCCATCATGTTTCATGAGTTACAGTTGTACAACTTCATAGGAAAAATATTGGTTTTAAGAAAATGGGTCTTTGGTGCAGGGAGAAATTTGGTGTTATTAAATAAAGAACTTTATAATTTCTCCCCCAAACCATTCATTGCTCTCCTCCTGTTTCATTCTGGACCACTTTCTGGTCCATTCATGGAATTTTACCAAATCCATATAGAGTATGTTAAATAGCCATCTCTCTTCAGTCAGTAAGATGGTAGTTGACACTGGGAGAATATTAGAGAGTTGATTGTTAGTGATTTTATTAGAAAAACTCATACAAGTATCAGCTTCCAAAATTAGAGTTTTATCATAATAAAGGAAAAACTACCCTTTGAAGCACTTTATGATTAGAACATGAAGCAGCATGATAATTATGAACCTCAACTCTGACTACAAAGACTTTATTGTAATCATCTACAAAACCAGGTTTTCACTTACTGTCTGTAATATAAAACCCAGGGTAACTTATCTCTCCAAGGAACAGCCAGAGGAGATTGGATGAAAGTGACAAAGAATTCTAGGCACAATTGAAATGAAAGTGGGATCAAGAGTGCTATCCCTAAGAGTGATTTAAGCCTTTCAGACCTAACAGTGAATGTGTTTCCAAAAGCTTCCCTTATTACCTGGCTTCATTTCTACCTCCTCATCCTCATGAGCTCATGTGGTGCATATGTGGACTGTGTGCTTTATGCTCCATCATTGAATATGCAAGATGTGACCCAGATGCTTGTGTGGGAAGGACCTGGCTAGGCATCTCATATTCAGCTTCCTGGCTGCTATTGAGCAGGAGAAAATCTTTGCTCCAAAACTGAAGAATCCTTCCTCTGCATTCCTACAAGTCTATCAGGCTGGAGATGAACCAGGAGTTTCTGGCATTCATTTTCTTCCTTCCTTCCTTCAATGAGAATTTTGTGGCATATCAGAGGTCAGGGAATGTGTGTAAGGTTGAGGATTCAGAGACAAAAATCAAACCTCTTTTGACACTTAAGCTTATATTCTATTTGGGGGAAACCATATGGACAATTCCCAGGGGACAGAATATGTCTTTTATACACACACACACACACACACACACACACACACACACACACACACACTGGATACATGCATACATACATTCATAATACATAGAGTATGTGTTTATATGTTCAATACACACATTTGTATTATTCAAACATATATTTATATGTGCTACTGGATGTGTACAGTATAGACATGTGCTACATGTCTATAGTCTATATTATATAATATATATAGATATTAGGGAAACCATATGGAGAATTCCCGGGTAGAGAATATGTATTTATATATGCACAGCATCTATATCTATATCTGTATCTGTATCTGTATCTGTATCTGTATCTGTATCTGTATCTGTATCTGTATCTGCATCTCTATCTCTATCTCTATCTCTATCTCTATCTCTATCTCTGTCCATATCCATATCCATATCCATATCCATATCCATATCCATATCCATATCCATATCCATATCCATATCCATATCTATATCTATTTCTATATCTATATATCTCTCTTTATCTCTACCTTTATCTCTACCTGTATCTCTATATCATCTATATCTATAAATTGTGGATGTATATATAAACACTATTCCTCCATATATATGCATATATACATTGTAGACATATGTGTGTAATAGTGTAATATGTGTTTATGTGTTGTGAAATATAGTATCATACACAAATAAACATACATGTGTATTTATGAATATATACCCACACATATCCTAATAAAAATGAGAGGTTAGACCTGTTCACTGGTCTAGGTAACTCAAGGATTTCCAGGAAGAAACCATCTTCTTTCTCCTCAACTTACAGTCTTAGAGAATTGCCAAAAGAGTTGAGTTGTTGAGTGACTTGTCCAGAATCATATAATCTGTAGGTGTCAGAGACAAGATTTGAAATCAAGACTCCCTGACTTCCAAGTCAACATTCTATCTTTGAATACCAGACTATATCTCATATAGTGAATGTAAGATTTATATGAAGTAAATGCAGAAGAGTTTCAAGGGAAAAGCTAGTAACTGGGGAGAGGTGGAGAAGTTGGACTGGGTTTCTTGTAAGAGGTGTCCCTTGAGAAGAACTTGGAAGCAAGACTCTAAGCTAGGAAAGATAAAGAGGAGATCCACTAAAGGTATGGAGGATGACTGGACAGTGGTGTGGGTGGGAGATGGAATAGATGGATGTGAGGAGCAATAATCAAAGTGCATGAAGGGAAGGAATGTGTAATAAGTAAAAAAAGGAACTTTGGAAGTAAGTCATGAGGAGATTTAAATGCTAATGCAAGGAATCTATATTTTCTCTTAAAGACAACCCAGAGTTTCTTGAGCAGGACCATGACATGGTCATGCTTATAATTTAGGGATATTTATTCCTGAGGAGAGCCAAGATGAGGAAACCAACTGTAAGACTCTAGCACCTAAGAAATAGGGATATTCAGAATAAGGGCAAGATGAAAAGGAGGAAGGGGATTGATAAATCTCTAGATCTGATTTTTGACTGAGAGTCCTGTCATCTGGAATAATCAAGGATATGTACTTGTCCATAAGCTCTTTGAGGACATGGGAGTAGTCCAGGGAGATGCAGGTTCCAGTTAGCAAGTGCTGCAGTGAAAAGAATCTTGGATTTAGAGTCAAGACCAAAAGAGAAATAAATTTCTACTCTGCTACTTAGAAATGGAGTGACTTGCTATGTGAGTCTCAGTTTCTTTATTTATTAATGAGGAAATTGAATTAAATGAGTTCTAACATTCCTTTTAGTTTTAATTATTTTATCCCATGAAACACACGCACACATACCACATACACACCACACATACCACACACATACTTTTCCTTCTATATGTGAGGGGTCTACTTTGTAGGGTGTTGATTTCCACTTTCTTTTGGGTTCTATCTGGTTTCTAAGAGCTGCCCAATTAGTATTAACGAATTGACACTAATAAACCAGGGAGAACTAGGGAGCAGTTCTTATCACCTTCCATGTCTTTAAAACGAAGAGGGTCAGATTTGATGATCCCGAACATCCCCCCAGTTCCAAATCAGGGATTCGATGATAACTCTGAGCTGTCCTATATATATCAACAATAATAAATTTAAGTCCTCAGATTTACAAAGTGTTTTCCTCACAGTAATCTTATAAAGTAATAATAATTATAATCATTATGTAGTGTCCTAAGATTTGCAAAGTGCTTTACAACTCATTTGATTCTTACAACCCACCTGGGAGAAAACTGAGACAGAGAGGCTAAGAGGCTTGCCCATGGTGTTATAACAGGTAAGTTTGTGTCTGAAGCTGGATTTGAACTCATTTTCTTGTCTCCAGACCCAGTATTCTATCTAGTGTGCCCGCTAGCTGCCTTTAGGTAAGGATATTTCAAGTATGCTCTCAGATGCTACCAGAACAAGTTGACATCTTCATTAAAACAATTGAAATGTCACAACGTTGCGGCTACTCACAATTCAAGTTTAGTTTTTCATTCAATTCACCAGACAATTTTTTTTTAGTTTTTTTCCAAGGGAATGGGGTTAAGTAACTTGCCCAGGGTCACACAGCTAGGCCATTATTAAGTGTCTGAGGTCGAATTTGAACTCAGTCCTCCTGACTCCAGGGCCAGTGCTCTATCCACTGCACCATCTAACTGCCCCATCACCACACAATTTTTAAGCTTTTGTGCCAAATACTCTACTAGACACTGGGGAAACAAAGACAAGGAAGAAATTGCCCCTGTCCTCAAAGAGTTTAGATTTTACTTGCAAAAATTTCAGCAGGCAGATAATAATTGATATTTATCTAATGCTTTAAAGTTTACAAACATGACTTCATAAGTACAAGGGTTATGATATTTCTTGCCTTCTCAACAGATAGGAGAGAGGGCCAAGGGAGAGAACTTGAAACAGAAAATGAAACAGATGTTTAACACACATACACACAGAGTTAGGTTTTTGTTTTTTTGTTTTTTGTTTTTTAGGTTTTTGCAAGGCAAACAGGGTTAGGTGGCTTGCCCAAGGCCACACAGCTAGGCAATTATTAAGTGTCTGAGACCGGATTTGAACCCAGGTACTCCTGACTCCAGGGCCGGTGCTTTATCCACTACACCACCTAGCCGCCCCCAGAGTTAGGTTTTTAATTTTTTAAAAATAAGACTTTTCATACCTTATTTCATTTGAGCTCACCATTTTAAGAAATTAGTACAGTAGGTATTATTTTTCTCATTTTATACATGAGTAAAGAAAAGCTGAGTGATTAAGGGACTAACCCAGAGTCACCCCACTAGTGTCAGAGGTGAGATTTACTCACAAAGTTTTCTCATACTCTGTCCACAATGAAGTGCCCCCTTACTGAGTCATGTGAATTGTAAAAACGAATTGAAATTCAAAAGTTGTGTAGTCATCAACAAAAAGGAACAACCTCCCAAATTATCAAATGGAGCCAAGTCTCCATGATGCTTCCCAACCCTTGGGTAGATATCAGATGCCGTGGTGCTCCCAGGAAATATGGCATCTGTCTATGCATCATGGCTGACTTGGAATCCAAAGAGTTTACAACTTAATTTTATGGAAGAAGTGCTTCCTGGTTATTTAGGAATTAACTGCTCTCTACCCCCCCCAAAAAAGAAAAAAAAAACCCTTGGATAGAAAAAAAGTCAAACATTAGCAAATGTGGTTTTTTTGCTTCCTTGTATCTCCATCCCACTCAGCAAACACAGTGACTGATAATTGTTGAGTGCCTCATAAAAACTTGTTGACTAAATGTCAAGTACAGTATGTCTTTGTTATTGGATTCATAATCAAACGGTTTCTATTTATATTATACTTGGACAATAACAAAGGTCTTTTGCATATTTTTTTTTCCTATACAAGAAAACCAAGAGAGAGAAATGTAAATGATTTGCACACAGTCACAGGACTAGTAAGTAGCTGAACCAAGCTTTGGCCCCAAGCCTTGTGTCTTCTTCTCTTTCCACTGCACCTTCATATTTGAAGACTCATGCTGTCAGATGTAGCTATGCCTTTTGGGGCACTAATTAAACAAGTTCTTAGAATGATGACATTCTTCCTGGCAGATTCAGGATTCCACTCCCCACACAGTTTGGAAGTTAAACTTAGCACGTTCTGTTGGAAGCCTTCTTTCCGGACTTGTGCTGGGGTTTGTTTTGTTAACATTTGAATCTTCTATCTATTCTGTTGCTCACCATCTCTGTGTCCATAACCAACATGCACAAACACTGACCGCCTACTTCTCTTTCCTCATGATGCCATCTAACCAAACAGAGATGACACTAACCTTTCCTATCCAGCCAAATGAACAGGATGCCCAGAATTCATGTCCCTCCCAGAACTATCATCTTTCCTACTGCCTGAGGGATTTATAATGTTATCTCTGTAGAAAGGACAATAACACATCATTCTCTGTCTTCAAAATATGAGGAAATTGGCTTAATTATAGTAAGAAAGATTTGGGTTAGATAGGAAAACCTTCTTATAATTTACTAAATTGGATTTTTTAGGTCACTTGCTGAATCTTATTTTGCTGAAAATTCAAAGTAATAGGACTTAACAGCTATCATGGCTGATAGTCTTGTTTGAAGAGGGGAGATAACTTTTGAGATCCTGTCTATCATTATCATCATCATCATCATCATCAATAATGACAAGTATTTATTAAGTACCTTCTATGTGCCAAATACTGGGTTAAGCATGGGGATACAAAAAGAAGGAAGAAGAAGAAGGAAGAAGAGGAGGAGGAGGAGGAGGAGGAGGAGGAAGAGGAAGTTATTAGAGATAGACATTATAAAGGGGTTTTGTTTATTGGAGAAAATTATTCATTTACTTAACAGTCATTTGTCCAGTGCCTTAGCAACATTTTATTAAGTTCCTTCTATGTGAAAATCACTCTAGTAAGAGCCAGTGGGAAAAACCAAAAACAATTCTTGTGTGAGGAAAATAGCATGTTAGTATCTCTAGACACCTCAACTGTAGATTCAATGGTTTGAGGGTTATTAAAAGGCGGGACCAAAAATATCTTCTCTGTTGATCTATCACCATTTCTTTCTTCTGTGGTCATCTTATTGGCCCTCCTGTGTTAACTATCATAGCAGTTCTGTTCTTTTTGATCTTTAGCCTTTTAGGGAAAATCAACTCCTTTTATTTTTCTGAAACTGAATTCACTGATTTGAGAGAAGGGGATAAGAGTAATGAAAGTAGAGTTTCTGAACAGAATCAAGAACGAATAGGGTTGATAAATGGTCAAAGGATGTCAACAGGCAATTTTCAGATGAAGAAATCAAAATGATCTAGGGTCATATGAAAAAATGTTCTAAATCACTATTAATTAGAGAAATGACAATTAAAACAACTCTGAGGTACCACTTCATACATATCAGATTAGCAAATTGACAATTATGACAGAAAAGGAAAATGATAAATGTTGAAGAGGACATTAATGGACTATTGGTAGAGTTGTGAACTGATTCTGGAAATCAATTTGGACCTCTGATCAAAGTGCTATAAAAACTGTGCAAATCTTTTGATCCAGAAATATCATTATTAGATCTGCATCCCAAAGAGATAATTTAAAAAAGGGAAAAGTACCCATGTGTACAAAAATATGTTAGAAAGTTGTTTGAAAGCTCTTCCTGTGGAAGCAAAGAATTGGAAATTGAGCATGTCCATCAATTGAGGAATGACTGAACAAGTTATGGTATTTGAACCCAGAACCATCCAAAAATATCTTCTAGCTACAAAAACATCCTATGTTAGAGTCCATGAGATAGGAGACTGAACCCTAAGTTACTCTGAGGGGGGGAGGACACTAACCTCATTTGGGAATGTGGATGATATTTTTGTTACTTATTGTCCTGATTAAATGTTTACTTTTTCTATGACTTTCTTTGCTAAATCTACTAGTACAAAAAAAATCTAGACCTGAGTCAGTTATATTCACTCTTCATATTGTTTCATTAAACTGTTTTTGAGGATTGTGCATTGTGGGGGATTTAATCAGGAGCATAGTTGGCATGTGTTTACTTTCCAAAACCAAATCAAAATTAAAAAAAACAGAAACAGAAGTTTCTAGTTTTTAGACTAGGTGAGGAACAAAGAGCCAAAATAATAAAAGCCAACATTTACAAAGTTTGCAAGGAACTTGAGGTATATCATGTTCTTAGATCCTATCAACAATGCTAGAAGGCAGATACTATTATTCTTCCTATTTTAGAGACTTTGAGTTTATTCTGGCTCGCAGAATGGCTTATACTTGTTTGTGTGTGCTTACAACCCTGATAACAAATGACCAAAGAGGCATAGTAGCTCTGCAACTGATGTAAACCCTAAAATAACCAGAGAGCTCACACAGGTTATCAAAACCACAGTTAACTCTCAAAATAAAATAAACAATACAAAACTAACAAACTAACAGTGGTGATAAGCAAAAGGCTTTGTTTTTTCCAGTGACCTATTCCACTAGCAGGAGACCTGCTTTAGTGTGGACAAATCTCAATAAATATACTAGTGAACAGACAGTGAACTGTAGCCCTGACAATGGGGGTAATAGATAAATTTCGTGAGTAGAACATGGGTAGTACAGGTATTTCCCTACGTTCAGAGACTACCCGGTGTTTGTTAACAATGAATTGTTATATGTATATGTAAACACACATATGTATATTTATGTATATTCACACATGCCTATATATACATATTATATTATATTTAATATTAAATATGTATGATATAACATTCATTATATATTATATCTGATATTATTAAATATATTTAAATATATTATATTTAATATTATTAAATACATATTACATATATATTTAAACTTATATTTCTAGAACATAAGTGGTTGGAAATTCACCTTTCCTTAAAGCTTTCTTTTTAAAGAGATCAAACTAGGGAACTAGTTTAATCAAGGCAATCTGACAACTGAAAAATATGCTTAGAAGAGAACTCCCTTCATTACAAAACAGGGGAAAAAAGCTCATCTTCTTAATCCCATCAAAAGCCTCTCTTCTTGTCTTGCCCCACTCCATCCAACATTGAAGGACCTGAACCCTTCTTTGACTGGACAGCTAAAAGGTGATGTTTCAGATCACCATTTTGATGATCAAGGTTATTTCAGGAGAACAATAGGTCTCCTTCTTGGGGAGTCTGCTTCTCCAGCTAGACCCCTCCCACCACCACCACCACACAGGTCTATGGAATTCTCAATTTAGAGAACTATCAATAAATGTGCCTGCTTTCCTAATTCTGTTTTGTTCTTTCTTAAAGCCAAAACCTCTGGTAGCTTTTGTCCCTGATTAGGCAAAACTCTTGGAAGGTTAACAGTTATTTATTCTCACAGGCCAAAATTCAATGAGAACCCTTCTTCATTTTGGGTAACCACTTAGTGTGAGACAAATCTGGGATTTTGCTGTGACTGAGATTATCTCCAGAGGGTGAGATATAAAGGATTGTTGTTATACCAATTTCAGGATATAGCTTGCTTGTAAGAGTCTTAGCTGTGAAAAACAGGGTATCTCCTAATAGTAAAAAAGAGGAGCAAAAAGAGAGTTGGTTTTGGCATGGGCATCTTGATAGAATAACACATATGAATATATAAAATGCATATACATACATAGCATCTTATATGATCAATTAGTAAACATTTATTAAATGCCAATTATGGGTCAATCACTTTGCTAAATACTAGGAAAACAAAAAGAGGCAAAAGAATATCCCTGTTCTCAAGGAACTTAATATCTAATTAATGATCCTCATAAGCATTCAATGAGGTAGAAAGATAAAGAAGCTGAGACATGGGGAGAGCCAGTAATTTGTCCAAATTTACAAAGATTAAAAAAAAAACGGGACTTATGCTTGTATTTACATCTACTGATATCAAAACCAGGGTTCCTTTTTCCTAAAGCATAACAATTCTTTTAAAAAAGTGTTTCATTTCTTTATGTCTTAGCACATCTGCTCTAAATTCTCAAGACAAATGTTACTTCGTTAGACTATTAAATAGAATTATCAGTGAAGGAGAACTTTGAAGTTTCTTTTCTCATTTGAAATTTTGAAATAGTGCTAAAGCAAATATGTGGTCTTACAATTTATAATTGGAAATCACTAACTTCTCCAAAGTTCTTTCAAGCGTGAAGCAACTAAATAAAGTACCATTGGAAGGAGAAAGCCAAGTAACCTTGGCTCAGGACTAAGATATATTCCCATATCACTTAGTCAATACCAAGTCACTGTTCTCTAGAGGAAAAAAATTTGCATACACAATCCTAATACAAATATTAGTTTTACCTAATTAGTAAGTAAGTAATGTAAATGCATGAGACATAAAGTCTATGTTTCTTTCCCTACAAAAATTCACACAATCTCAGAATAGCAATATTCATTCTTAATAGGAACTGTGTTAAGGAATTTTATATATCTTATCATTTTTTGCCAGCAATGTGCAGTTGAATGAATGTGAACAGAGACTGTTCACCTTCTTAATAAACTGAGAAAAACATGAAAGATGACATTAGTGAGAATGATTTTGACCCTAGGTGAATTTAAAGTAACTAAATGACATGGAAAATCAACTTAACTCCATTATTGTCACACTAGATTCAGAATTTTTTCTTTACTCAAATAAATGAATTTCCTACATAACTGAAGTCTATCTCTTAGTACTGTAATTATTTAATCATTTGATAAAAGAAATTAAATATTGATTTTTTTCATGTAACCTTCCTTTCTGACATAGGCAGTTAAAGGTTCAGGCAGAACATGAAAGAATTCATGTAAAAGACTGGCTCCAACCCAAAAGAAATTTTAGGGACAAGAAGTATAGCTGTAGTATATATTTATTTATAGTATATATGTGTGGTAAAACAGAAGTTAAAGGAAAGAAAAAGTAAAGATAGTTGGAAGCCACTGCTCCCTAAGTAATCTAAATATTCTTTGCTGCCATGAGAAGATGACCAATAAGGAGAGGTATAGGAGCATGAGAGGTCCTGGGGGTAACCAAAGAGTGGGTTAGCTTCACTGGAAGACAAGCAACTCAACTAAGTAGAGGGTCAGCTTTTAAAGACTACATAGAGAAAACTAGATGTAGGTGGGAGGACAGGCAATGAGGGATATGTTGATAGTAGCTCAAAGACTTGATCTTTTCAGGTTCTGGAATCCATTGTTTTGAGGACAGGGGCTTGTCCTTGACCAGGGAAGGGCAAGGTACTTCACTTAATAACTTGAACAGTGGGATGGGGATTTATGTTACCTTGAGCAATGTTACTGTCAGTGCAGAGAATAAATTATAAAACATATTTTTCTATCCAATATTTCCTCTATTTCACTTTCCAAATATATTCTCCTTTATACTTTTTCCAGAGATTGACCCCTTGTAGCAAAAGATAATAAAGGAAAAAAGCAGTTCAGTGAAACAAAATACTCTATAAACTTAAAATGTCAGTTTATAAAATGGTGCATACCCATAGTCCTCTACCTCCTTAAAGTGAGAGCTTCTAAGAGGGCACTATCTCTTCTCTTTGGGGTGAAGCTTGATCACTATAATTACACATCATCTCCTTTCTTTCTCTTTCTCCTTGATTAAAATTTTCCTAAATGTGATATATATATATATATATAGATAGATAGATATATCTATCTATCTATCTATATATATATATGCTCCCTGACTTTACTAATAAGATAATAATGACCTTGGGTAAGTCATTTAGCCCCTCTCCAACTCAATTTCCCCAGTTATAAACTGAGAATATTAGTAGGAGCTGCCTTCCAGTGCCTTTATAATAATTGTAAAGTACTTAGTATAATGTATGGCACACATGGACCCAGGATCACCCAACCTTTTGGACAGTGCCTCCCCCTTCACTTTGGAACCCATTCTTTCTAAGCAACCATAACTAGAAATACAGAACCTAGAGTACTTAAAGTAACCAAAAAAAACCAGATCATATAATATCTCCTTAATAAATTTGATTTAGGGGCAGCTAGGTGGCACAGTGGATAGATCACTGGCCCTGGAGTTAGGAGGATCTGAGTTCAAATCCAACCTCAGACACTTAATAATTGCCTAGCTGTGTGACCTTGGGAAAGTCACTTAATCCCATTGCCTTAAATAAATAAAATTTAAAAAATCAATAAATAAATGTGATTTTCCCCTTACCTTCTCTCCTTCCTCATGAGCATCATTTAGCCTCTTATGGCTGAATCAAAATCATCATTATGGCCATAAATTATTGTCTTTCTCTATGATGGAGCAATGTCTTCAAAAGTTCAGTTAAACTGAGCAGGGTTGCTTGCTCCAAGACCAAATAGTTCTCTGGTGGGATTTTTGAGTGCCTTTGTCTCCCTTCTGTTGAGGTCCTTTATTTTCCCCGGGTCTCTCAGCTTTCTTTTCTTGCTGCTACAAACCTGAATGCCTCTAGTCGTCCTTATTCTAATTTGCCATTCATGATCCGAACTGAGACTGAACCACGATATAACTAAGGCTATTAGGATTGTTTGTAAGGAAGGGAACAAAAAATTTATTAGGCACCCACTATAACCTGGACATTTGGATAAGCACTTTACAAATAATATTTAATCCTCATAACAATACTGAAAGATGGGTGATTTTATCTCTGTTTTATAGTTGAGGAAAATGAAGCAGATAGAAGGTGACTTGTCCAGGCTCTCACAACTAGTGCTATAAGTGTTTAAGGTCAAATTTTTAAACACAGATCTTTCTGACCCCAGACCCAGTATTCTACCCACTGCATTGCTTAGCTATCTCTAACATTTCCCTCAATGGTTTTACTGAAAACTTGGTCATATTCCCATATGTTTTTGTATTCTGGCTTTGGGTAGGCTTCTTACCTCTTCCTCCTCAGGGTACCTTCATATTCTATAGTCTTGTTGGGAGGCTGGGGATGGGGATGCTGGAACTCAATTGTGATATTTAGATACAGAATTGATCAGGATTTATTAACTTTCTGAGATCCCAGAATAATGACACCACTCTATGGGTTGGTCCCAGGACCACATAGCTTCCTAACCAGTGTCCTTTGTTCTCAAAGAAGACCATTATGTCAGGGAGGTGATGCCATGACAAACACATGAATTGGATTTGAGTGGGGGGGCTGTGCTAAATCACCAGCCTCAGTTTCTCCTCTGGAGCCATCTGGGTCTAGTGGCCAGGACAACTGGAGGTGGCCCTGGATGCAAGGTAATCAGGGTTAAGTAACTTGCCCACTATCACACAGTAAGTATATGAGGTCAAATTTGAACTCAGGTCCTCCTGGCCCCAGGGCTGCTGCTCTATCCTAGCTGCCCATAAAGACAGAGAACAATTCTAAATCCTAGAACCCATTCTTTCCAAGCAACTTTAACTCAAGCCATATTCACTAGGAATACAGCAATGAGTCTCAGAGACTTGACTCTAAACCATTAAAAAAATATACTTAAATTGCATGGAGATCCATATTCAAACAGCATCCCCCCTACCTCCCCACCATTCTCATACCACTGGTCATTCAGTCCAACATTAATACTCTCCACATTTGCATGATTATTACACTATTTAACTACTATCACTGTTTCAACATATTCATTCAAAATACTCTCTTATCTTATTCTTCCTCATAAATACTCAAAGTTCTTCCAAAAAATTGCAATTCCACTGATATCAGTAGGGACAAGTGGTCCCTTCAAGATTCATCTCAGATAAGTCCACAGATTTTTGAATATATATGTTGTCTATTCAAAGACATATAATTGTGTCCTACAAAGTTGAGGCTACCAGATAAGTGACTTCTAGATAATTATATTTTTTAATATGCCTGTTTATCCATCTAAACTTCTGAAGTCAATCCATGGGGAATGTAGGGAATTTGACTTGAATGATTCAACTTGACTTCCCAAAACTTCCATTTTTAATAGATGAAGCCCAGTAGATATTGCTGTGGAGGACAATGGGGGTGAGGAGCACTTTTCATCCTTACCACCCCAATTTGGAGAAAAGTCAATGGATTTGATTCTCCCATCCAATCCACAGTATTTGGTTCAGGTCACCACCTTCTTTTAAGGTTTCAGCCCCAATTCCACTTTTCTTTTGCCTTAGGGTTGGGAGTGGAGAAAACTCAAGATATCTAAAACTAGGAGTAAATGAGATTATTTTGTAAGAGTCTTAATCTAAGACTAAGATCCAGATTTTCTAGGCTTCTGTTCACTGAAAAGCTAGAAAACTTAACAATACAGATACAGACTATTAACAAGATTCATAAAATGACGAGCCTCCAAGGTGATTCTTTAAAACATGACAAACACTGTAGTCTAAGAATTGACCTAAACTCCTCTCATTCTGAGGTCAACAAATTGCCTGGGGCTGACCAAATTTATTATTTTGTGGATTTTCAATACCCTCAGGGGATCCCCAAGCTTTCTTTATGCATTCTTCCTTATTTAAAACAACCTACCTTGTGAAAGTGAGATGCCTAAGCATTCTCATCTTCAGCCTAGTCTTCTTCTCTGACTTACTACCCAATATAAACCCTGTTCAAGATCCCTTCTTGGGTCCCAAATATTCACTTTATGGCTCCCCAAGTTGCAGTTCCATTCCCCTGATTAAAGACCTCAATTTTGTTGCTTTGTAACAAAACTATGTAAACCACCTATCCTATATCCTCCTATGACTGAAAAAAAACAAAACAAAACAAAACCCAAAACCTTGTCAGAGAAAGAGAGAACAAGAAAAAGGGAGAGAACTGTTGCAAGGGGCTGACAGCCATGGCTACATGAGATCAAAAAGAAAGGGACTGGAAAGACAGCTTAGGAAAATCCAGTCCATCAAGAATCTATTTGGGTCAGGGACCTCTAGGGCTCTAGGTGGTACAGTGGATAGAGCACTGGCCCTGGAGTTGGGAAGACAAGAGTTCAAATCCAGCCTCGGACATTTAATACTCACTGAACTGTGTGACCTTGGGTAAGTCATTTAACCCCATTACCTTACAAAACAAAAAGGAAATTTTTCAGCATGGAAGGAGACCAAAACAGCCTTCCACTTTAGCTTCAGGGGTATTTCTACAATCACAATCAAAGTGGGAGGAGTTAGAATGAATAAAAGAGAATATAATGAAAAAAACTCAAATCAGCAAAGATTTCAATGGAGGGAAAAATTCTTTTGAAAACCTAGAGAACAAGCTGGCAAATTAATGAAGAGAATTCTAAAATTAGGAGGAAGAATGAGTACTAAAAAAAATAAAAGTTCACATACATCTCCAGATAAATATTACAAGGTAAAGGAAATTGAACCAATGCCTAATGAAACATAGAGCCATGTTGATACAGAGGAAAAATGAAGAGAACTGTGATAGTAGAAATTAGGTAGAGATGTAAATTGACTAGAAGTAGAGAATTATGATTGTAGGAGAAACAATTTGTAATCTTAAAGGCTGCTTGGGTGGAGATCCCCATTCTTGATGTACCATTGATTGTTTAATGTAAAATTTGACTTCACCCTCTACCTAATTCCTGGTCCAGTAAGAAAAAGGGAGTTCACCTTTTGCCCTCTGGATGAGAGGCAAAACATTAAAAACCTGGGTTGGACTGCAGTTCAAGGCCTGGCAGTCTTCTCTGACCTGTGGCCCAGCCAACACTGCTTGGCTGTTCTTTCATCTCGCTGTACCTCTCTTTCTATCCCTTCCTATATCTTGTAACCTTTTTAATAAATTTTTGTTTTATTTCCACCCTTGCTTTCCCAAGTCTGAATAATGATTTCTCATAGGCAGAACCGAACTCAAGTAGCCAGCGGCTATACTGTGAAATGCCAAGAGAGCAAGGACGAACAAGATGTTCCAGAATAGTTTAAAAGAGACAGAAAATCATAAGAGAAAAGTTAAGAGAGATCAAAGAGCAGAACTTATGGTCTGCACAAGAGAAATCATTAACTGAGTTAAAAAAACCTCCAAAGAAGCCAAAGAAAGAACAACAGGTTTGGAATACAAATATGCTGAAACGAAGGACAACCTAGGTGAAATGAAACAAAAGGCAAAAAAAAAAAAAAGATTAAAAAAACAAATACCCAGTCTTTTTGCAAGCAAAAGCTATTGATCTTGAAGACAGTTGTAAACTATTAACTTAAGGATTTTAGGTCGTTTTAAAAAAAACATGAAAAATGGAAAAATCTGAACATCCTAATGTCTGAATATAAAAAATGATACCAATCAATAGAATCCAAATATTGCTTCTAAGGAAAAAAAACAGCAAAACACATAGCGGTAAATTTAACAGTTATGATAACAAATTCTGCAAGTGGTCAAAGAATTGAATAGGCACTTTAAAAATTGGAAAGCCAACAAATAAGCAGAATGAGCAATTCTTGAAAAATTAGAGGAGAAACAGATAAGTTGGAAATCAGGACTATAGAACAAACCAACAGAACTCAAAACTAGTTCTCACCGAAATGAATAATAAAATTGATAAATTGTTGGCTAACCTCATTCTTTTAGAAGGCATAAATAAAATCTATAAAATGAAAAAGGCAACATTTCAACAAAACCAAAAGAAAAAAGAATGGGGGCAGCTAGGTGGCACAGTGGATAGAGCACCAACCCTGGAGTCAGGAGGACCATTAGTTCAAATCTGACTTCAGACACTTAATAATTACCTAGCTGTGTGACTGTGGGTAAGTCACCTACCTCCCCCCCACCATTGCCTTGCAAAAATCTAAAAAGAAAAAAGAAAGAAAAAGAATGATTAGAAAATACTATGTACAGTTGGAGAGAAAGAGAGAGAGAACACAAAAGAAATAGATTATCTTCAACAGCATATAAATTCTCAAACTTAAAGAACACCAAATAGAGTTGTTAAATAATATTATCTTGGGGAAAGAAAACAGTCTTAGCTTTAAAGAAACTACCAAAAGGAGGTAAAAGCAACAACAAAACTCATTCCTGATAGTGGTGGAGTTAAAGAAGAATTTTATCAAAGATTAAAAGAGCAATTAATATATATATATATATATATATATATATATATGTATATAGTACACAAATTATTACTAAAGACTGAGAAATAAAACAGTCTGCCAAACTCCTACCAAAAGTTAACTATGTTGGGGCAGCTAGGTGGTACAGTGGTTAGAGCACTGGTCCTTGAGTCAGGAGGACCTGAGTTCAAATATGGCCTCAGACACATAATATTTACTTAGCTGTGTAGCTTGGGCAAGTCACTTAACCCCATTGCCTTAAATAAATAACATTTTTTAAAAAAGTTGAATATGTTTCTAGACCAAGAAAGAAAGGATAATGCAAAGAACAGACCAATGTCATTAATGAATATTTATTCAAGAAATTCATAAAAAATCCTGCCTAAAAGATTACAGCACTTCATTTTTAAACACTTTCATTTTGACTGTTAGATTTATGCAAGAAATGTTAGGTTGTTCAATATTGTTAGAAATTATTGGGTGTTTGTTTTCCACAGGATATGAGAGGGTATTGCTGGGTTCTCACAGGTATCTGTTAGAACAATTCATTACAAAGACAGGAGTTTCTAGTTATTGATTAGGGTAAAAGGACCCATGTTACATGTAGGAATGTGAAGAAGAAACAAAGGAAAGGGCGATCAAAGAAATGACCCCAACCAATCACTGAACTGGAAAAGGTCCCCAAACCCAACATTAAGGAACCCTAGTTAGGGGTAGACCAAAAACCAGCTCTAGCTAGTCAGGAGTTGACTCAGGGTCTCTGACCTTTCTGCAAGTGCACTTGCTCAGTAAGGTCCAGGTATGTTAATATACAATCCCCCTATGATGATTGAGGATCATCAGAATAACATATATCAAATGGCCAGGGAGAGGGAAATCATATTTAGGAGTGTCATGAGATGGGTGAATCTTTTAAATTGTACCCCTACTGAAGAGGACCTATCAGGACTCAGAGGGGAGGACAAAACCTCTCAAACTGCATATAAGACTGGACACTGTCACAAAGCTTTTAATCACTCCAGGCTAAGTTATTATGAGCATTTATAACAAATATCATGAAAATAATCTATATAATCAATCATATATTAAAGATAGGAAAAATGGGCTTTGGGGAAAAGGGGCTTAAGGATCTATGTGGGTTCATTTTATGAAAAACTCACCTATCTGTGGAGGTCAGGTTACAGTTCACAGGTTACAGTTTCCAAATTACCACAATAAGTCCACAAACAAATACAAATTAGATCCTTTGAAGAAGCAGCTAGATAGTGAGTTTCTTAAAAGAGCTTGTAGTTTCTAAGAAGTTAAGCAAAAAGAGAGGGTTGAGAGAGAATAGTAAAGGGGATAGTCAAGTTAAAAAGGAAAAAGTGAAGGAGAGGAAGCCTAGATCAACATAGATCCAGTTTCATGGAGCTGAGGCCATATTGGTCCAGCAGCATGAGCCAGAACATAAGAGGAGAGAGGAAAGGGAGAAGAAGGAAAGGCAAAAAAGGGAGAAAGCTTGGGCAGAACCTTGCTCAAGTACATTTTTGTGGTGGACAGAACAAGGGTGGTGCTTGAGGGGTGATTTAGCACCTGGCTGCAGGTGTTCTCCAGTTCTCATGCAATAGGGGTGGTCCTCAAGGAGTGACTTAACAAAGTATGAGCTGACTAAACATGCTCCTGCCCTAAAGAGTGGGACCAAGATCAGCCTTACTGTTAAATAGGGTTCATGAAGAGCCAACACAGATTGAAGAACAAACCCCTCCCCAGTATAGAAAAGTTTCCAGCACGAAAAGATTACAACATTTCTCTGTACTGAATTCCCCTTCTTCAATATAAAAACCCCTACATCCAAAATTTTATAATTATCTCAATAGGTTGTTTTTCTTATTTGTGTCCCCGGTTCTTTTCACAGTGTCTTGCATTTAGTTGATGCTTCACAAGTATTTATTGAGTTGAATTGAATACAAAAGGACTTATCCAAAATCAAAACCAAGCATTATTTGTATTGAGAATATATACTGGAAGTTTTTCCAAGGAATACAAGAGTAAAGCAAGGATGCCCATTTTCCTTGTTCTTCTGTAAGATCTAGAAATGCTAGTAATAGAAATAAGATAAAAGAAAGAAATTAAACATTAAAACAAATGAGAAAATAAAAGTATTCTTATTTGTTTATGATTTAAGATAATAGCTTTAGCAAAGTTGGGGGCTATAAAAGAAACCCACAAAAATTCTTTATTATATAATAATTTTTCTGTTTTCACACATATACTTTTCATATTTTGTCATATAAGGACCCATGGGTAAATGGCATCCAACAGATGCCAACCCTGATACAAAATTTGGGGGCATTTTATAAAGAAAGGACAAAGAATCATAAAACTGAGTCAGCTAACCAATGAGATTTCATATAGATGACATAGTTCTATATTTGGTCCTCTTATAACTTATACTATTTGCTTCAAACTCCTATTGATAAGAATCCCACTTAGACTGGAGAGGGAAAGTTTACCAAGAGCCATAGGATTGCTCTCTCTTCATCCAACATGCCTCTTATCTTGTGGTTTGTTAATCCAGGTGAAGGAATTTATTGATGCTATCACAAAGCTGACCAGGTAGTTTTGACACAGGTCAAGTCAACATTTAGATGTAGGAGACAGGCCTTGACGTAGCAGATTAACATTTTTACACTCTGAAATAATATTCCAATTTGTAACTATTAATTGGAGGATAAGAAACCAATTTTTTATCAGAAATATAGAATTAAAGGGTATCAGACTTAGACACTTGATATCTTTGTGGACTCAGTTACAAAATGTTCTTTAAATTTAAAAAAAAGCATCTTAAATCACTAGTTATATTCAGTGCTGAAGGTTGGTTCATGTTAATATAATTAAAATGACAATATTACCAAAGTTAATTTGTAGATTTAGTGATCAGAGCAAGACAAAATAATAACAAAACGTATGTGGAGGAAAAAATGATCTTGAATATGAAAGGAAATTATTGTAAAATGATATAAAGAAAAGGAATAGCATTCCCAGGCCACATTCTACAATATAAAGGAGTAATCATCAAAACATGAGGCACTGGTTATAAAAATAGAAAAGTCAGTTGAACAGACCAAACAAGGAAGAATCACAAACAACTCAATAACCCTGTGTTAGATAAACCCTGAAACATAATTACTTAGGGGGAAGAAACTTCCTCTTTCATAAGAACTTATGGGAAAACTAGAAAGAAGTCTGGCAGAAATTGGGCTTGATCAACATCTTAGATCATGCTCTATAACAAACTCAAGATATATACATAGCCTGAATATTAAAGATTAAAACAAAAACTGGAAGAGAAGCACCTCATCTAGTTTTCATGGTTATGGGGATAGAGGCAATTACAAAAGATAAAGTCAATAATTTTGATTATTATATTAAGTGGAACAGTTTTTGCAAACAAAATGAACACATCTCAGATAAAAAGGGGGCAAATTCAACTTGAGGGGAAAAAAAACTTTGTATTATAAATCTCTAATAAGGTTATGAAAGCCAAAAGATACAGATAGCCAACAGAAACATATGACTAAAAACCATTCCCCAATAAAAGATTTGTTAAAGGATATGAACAAACAGATCCCAAAAGAATTACAAACTATTAAAAATGTGAAAAAAATATTCCATATCACCAATCCTATCAGAAATGCAAGTGAATGCAATACTTAAGTTTCTTCTCTTACCCCAAAAGACTAGCAAATATGGTAAAAGACAGAAACAAATAGTGTTGTGAAGAGACAGGATCATTGCTGGTGGAGCTGTGAAATATATAAACATTCTGGACAGCAACTTGGAATCATGAAAATAAAATGTTTAAAAAGACTCCACTCTATGTGTATACCTCCAAAAAGGGCATTTTTTTTTTTAAAAAAGGTGCCTTGTATATCAAAATGTTTATGGTAGTACTTTGGTGGTAGCAAAGAACTAGATAAAAGGTAAATGCCTATCAGTTGGGAAAAACCTAATTAAACCATGCACATGAATACAATGGAATGTTATTATGCCATAAGAAATGGCAAAGATGATGAATGTGGAGAAACTTGGAAAATCTTGTATGAACTGATTCAAAGGGAATTAAGCAGAATTATAAACATAACATATACAATGACTCCAATAATGTAAATGGTAAAAAAAAAAACCCACTACAAAACAATTGAAATTATTTGATACTCTTTAATTTTATATTTCTGATTAAAAATTGATTTCACATCAAGTAAATGTCCTTCAATTGGGGAATGGCTTAGCAAACTGCAGTATATGTATGTCATGGAACACTACTGTTCTATTAGAAACCAGGAGGGATGGGAATTCAGGGAAGCCTGGAGGGATTTGCATGAACTGATGCTGAGTGAGATAAGCAGAACCAGAAAAACACTGTACACCCTAACAGTAACATGGGGGTGATGTTCAACCTTGAAGGACTCATTCATTCCATCAGTGCAACAATTGGGAACAATTTTGGGCTGTCTGCAAAGGAGAGTGCCATCTGTATACAGATAAAGAGCCATGGAATTTGAACAAAGTTCAAGGACTATTCCCTTTAATTTAGAAAAAAAACAGATATCTTATTGTCTGATCTTGTTATTTCTTAGACTTTATGTTTCTTCTTTAAGGACATGATTTCTCTCTCATCACACTCAATTTAGATCAATGTACAACATGAAAACAAAGTAAAGACTGACAGATTGCTTTCTGTGGGGGTGGGGTGGGGGGAGGGAAGTAAGATGGGAGGAAATTGTAAAACTCAAATAATATCTTTTTTTTTTTTGTGCAAGGCAATGGGGTTAAGTGGCTTGCCCAAGGCCACACAGCTAGGTAATTATTAAGTTTCTGAGGCTGGAGTTGAACTCAGGTACTCCTGACTCCAGGGCCGGTGCTCTATCCACTGCACCACCTAGCTTCCCCTCAAATAATATCTTTAATAAAAAAAAACCCTAAAAAAATTGATTTCACAATCTTGAATGTTATAAGTCTGAATGTAGTTTGTCTCAAGGCCTGTCTCCTACATCTAAATATCTAAATGCTCTCTTGACCTGTGACCACACCACCTGGTCAACTTTGTGATAGTACCAATAGATTCCTTCGCCTGGATTGACAAACCACAAGATAAGAGACTTAGATGAAGAGAGAGTAATCCTATGGCTATTTGTAAACATTTCCTTTCCAGCCTAAGTGGGATTCTTATCAATACAAATTTGGGGCAAAAATTATAAGTTATAAGAGGATCATAATGTAGAACCATGTCATCTATATGAAATTTCACTGGTTACCTGACTTAGTTTTATGATTCTTCGTCCTTTCTGTATAAAATGTCCCTAAATTTTGTATCAGGGTTGGTAACTGTAAAGATGCCATCCACCCATGGGTTCTTGGTAAAATCACAGAGAATAAACTTTCATTTATAAAATTAACTTTTGTTATTTCATTTTTAACCTAAAGAAAATTATGGTTAATACAATGAATGTTGCAAAATAATATATATATATATATGCATATATATATATATATATATATATATATATATCAATCTTTGTCCCCAAATAATTGAAATGAGAAAAAAAATCTTTCTTGGCCACTCCTTACTTTATAGGCATCATTATATACATTATATACATATATGTATACATTATATACAATGTCAGATTTCTTTTGATATATTGAATGGACTTTCAAATTATTTTTCCATATTTCTTTCTTTTTTAAAAAAATTCTTTGTTAATAAAGAAATTTTCCCCTTGAAGTGGGTGGGAAAAGGATATAGTTGAAGACTTGGTTAATTTCAAAACAAAAGATACCCCCCAAAATCATCTATTTAATAATGCATATATACTATATTCTTATAGCAATGTATGAATGTAGTATGTTTGCATGTGGGACCTGAGCCAAAGTAGTTTGGTGTAGGAGGTGTGGTAGTTGTTACAAAAAAGCCATGGTATTTCTGATCATAAAGTTCACAGATACTGCACTATATGGAATAATATACAAACTCATGAAATTAAACTTGTGAAACTTTCATTGTATAGTAGAAAGACTTGGGAATTTAGAATCAAAAAAGTCTGGATTCAAATACTGCCTCTGTGGGCAGTTAGGTGGTATAGTGGATAGAGCACTGGTCCTGGAGTCAGGAGGACCTGAATTCAAATGTGACCTCAGACACTTAATATCTATGTGACCTTGGGCAAGTCACTTTAACCCCATTGCCCTAAATAAATAAAATTTAAAAAATACTGCCTCTGACACTACGTGACCCTGGGTAATTCAATGAATTTTCAGTTGCCTCATTTTAAAAATAAGGAAAATAGGGACAGCTAAATAACTCAATGGATAGAGCACCAGTCCTGAGTTCAAATCCAGCCTCAGACAATTAATAATTACTTGGTAGTGTGATCTTGGGTAAGTCACTTAACCCCATTGCCTTGCAAAAACTAAAAAAAAAAAGGAGGAAAATAATACTAGCTATCTGACAAGGTGGGAATGAGGAAAGTACTTTGCACATCTTAAAATGCTACAGAAAAATGAGTTATCCTAAGTGATTGTTTTCATGATGTTACTTGTCTATATTTGAAATTGCTTTAAATACATTTGAAATTATTTTAAAATCTTGCTTTAGTGTTCAAATAAATGCCAAAGTCAAGAAAGTAAAATTTGAATAAGCTAAACCTATAAAACATGCTTTAAAAAGAAACGTGAAGATCAATAGTTTTAACATTTTGCACCCAAATGGTGGCGGGGTAAATGTTGTTCGTGGCAGGAAGTCTGACAGTTACATATTCAGTCAAAGAAATATCTGTAAGGGGCCAGTTCTGTAACTTCAGTTTTCTAATAAAGAAATTTCCCCTAAAAGATGATTTTTATTACAACACATTTTGTAGGAAAGAAGCAATAATTGTGTATCAAACTCTAAAAAGTAATGTTTCACATTGAGATTTAAATTCTTTCTACATTGTTTGACTCTAAATTTCCATTATCATGGATAAAAGAAGTTTTATTTTTTTGAAGTTTTATTGGTGCTTTTTGCATTTTACAAATCAATTCCTCACATAGCCCACCTTCTCTCACCAAAGTGCTCCTTAGTAACAGACAGTTGAGGAAAAACTGAACAACAAAACTGCAATTTCCATTTTACATCTCTATTCTCTTATATAGCCAAAGAAGGGCCAAAGAGTGTTTTCCTCAGGACAAAGATTGGTAATTTCATTTAATTTGAATGCAGCTCTCTTTTAATCTAGTTTTTCATTTACAGCAACACAGTCATTGCATATAATGTTTTCCTGGTTCTGCTTACATTTCTTTGAAACAATTGATGTGTTTCCATGTTTTTTTGAATTATTCATCTGCATTACTTCTTACAGTGCATTGCATTCATATTCCACAATGTGTTTATTGGATTCATTCTCCCATTGGTGCTCACCCACTTTTGTTTCCAGATTTTTGCTACCATGAAAATCGAACAAGACAATTTTGAAAAATGCTTTTGCTCCAGGAATCTCAAAATATTTGATGACCAGAACTGGGTGAAAATTTGTGTCTTGGCTTTCTGAAAGATTCCTCTAATCCCAAAGTTCAGAGGAATGTTCTTTTCTTAGTGAGATATTTTCATGGAAATTCCAACTTTAATGTGAAAATTCTTGAACTGGATACTCTATTTGATGAAGCTGTTGACAATTTGATTATGGTTTTTCTATTCTGAACTGCACAAGAGTTGTTGATAAAATTGCAGTCATGTAAACTAATAATACTGACTTCAGAAGTGCAAAAAATAAAGGTTTGAATTCCTTTTTCTCCCCCAGAAAAGGTCAATTAACTGCAATAGAATGGTGAAGATTGGTTCTGGTGCATAAATTCAACATCTAGATGAACAATGTTCTAGTTGACATGGAAATTACGAATGTAAAAATATTCAATTTTTTCACATTTATATGTTATAAGTTAAGATACTAAAATCCTTCCATGATTCATCAAAGTGGAGGACCAGCAAATTTTGTTACACTTCAACATGAGATTTCTGAAAAGATAGGCTATTTTTAAAAGATTCTAATAGACTTATTTTTTCAGTTGAAAATGTTACTGTTAATTTTTTGTTTGCTTATTTTATCATCACTTAATGTTTTTAATATTTTTTCCCAGTTACATGCAAAGACAATTTTAAACATTCATTTAAAAAAAAAATTGAGTTCCCAATTGTCTCCATTCTTCCTGCACTTTTTCCCTCCCTAAGATGATAAGCAATTTGATCCAGGTTACATGTGTTCAATCATGCTATTTGAGTTTTTTTCCTTCAAAATAGTGCTATCATTTTCCAAGATGTTATTTCCAACATGGAAAAGTTCAGCAATTAGTTTCAGAATCTATACACATCAATTGATTGAAGATATACCAGAATTTTGTAGAAGAAATTTCAAGTCTTTGTTGCTCAAAGAAGTGTTAAAAATATAATAATTACTATAAGTTTTCATAAACTATTTTCCCGGTCAAAGACTATTTTTCATAACTGTTGTGAGGAAAGGAATGTGTCCTCTTTAGACTGAAAAGAAGACTGGTTCTGTCTGGTCAGCCTTAAATCAAAGAATTGGGTCCACTTTTAGATTTCAAAAACAAGAACTCTCTCTGCCCACCTGGTACTTAAAATTAAAAAAAAAAATGTTACATCCCTCAAAGGAAAATAGCATTGGGAAAGGATGCTTCTCTAAGATCAAATAATAGAATGGTCTCCAGGCAAGTTTAAGGTCTTCTCTACTCTTGTTATATATATTGTTTCCCTCTTCCCCTTGTTACTGTATAAAACCTCATTCAGTTCAGTTTCTGAGATGATTTCCATTACCTAATGGTGGTGGATAAAATTCCCAGAGAAATAAAACTTTGTGTCTAATCTATTTTTCTTCATTGTTGTTATTTTAGTTCTCTTTTAAGATTCTTAATTTTAGGTTAACAGAAGATAGTTTGAGAGGAAAATTCCTAGGAATGGTGTTCATGGTGACCTTTTGCAACATGAAAATGGGAAGCTCTGGATCAATTACTTATATTCAAGAACTGAATCTTTGGAAGTGGAATCTTGATAGTCTTTATCAATTATTTTGAATTTAGCTAAAAAACAACTTTTTAAAAAGGTTTTTGCAAGGCAAATGGGGTTATGTGGCTTGCCTAAGACCACATGCTAGGTAATTATTAAGTGTCTGAGGCCGGATTTGAACCCAGGTACTCCTGACTCCAGGGCCAGTGCTCTGTCCACTAGGTCACCTAGCCACCCCTAAAAAAACAACTTTGAAAGAGATTATCTAGAGAAGAATGGGCAAATAGTTGATTCTGGGGCTGGAATCAGTAAGAATCATCTTCCTGAGTTCAAATTCCATCTCAGATTCTTACCTTCATGAATTAACTCTATTTTTCTCCTCTTTCCTCATTTTTTAAATGAACTACAGAAAGAAATGAGACTCCCGTGTCTTTGCCAGTAAAACCTTAAATGGGGTCATGAAGAATCAGGCATGACTAGAAAATCACCTGAACAACAAAAATGTAGAGAAGATATGAACTCTTTTTGAAAGTACAATTGAATGTAACTCAGTAATGATAATAATAATAAAATAATTGCTAGCATTTATATGTCTTAAAGTTTACAAAGTGCTTTATAAATCCTCCCTCATTTTATCCTCACAACAACAAAAGGAGGTAAGTGCTATTATTCTTGTTTTACAGTTGAAGAAATTGAGGTAGTCAGAGATTAAGAGACTTGCCCAAGGTCACATAGTGTCTGAGGCCAGATTAATGGAGCAGATAGTACACAATCCTAGGTTGGCATCTGTATGGGCAAAGAAGAAAAGATAAAAGAGATGTATGGAGGTTGATTTCACAGGAATTATCAACTAATTGAGGGGAGAAAAAGAAGCCTGGGTTTCCAGTCTTGGGGACTGGGAAAATGGTGGTGCATGCCATGAAGAATAGGGAAGGTGTGTATGTATTGGGGCAGGTTTTTGTGGAGAGATGATGAATCCTCTTTCCACTTTGATGTAAAATGATCTTTTAAATTAAATTTATGTTCTCAGATCATATTTTAAAAAGAATTCTGAAGCCAAATGCAACGAGAGAAAAGTACTTCTAGATCAGAGATGGCTTGATATACTTAAGGATTTTTATCATGAGAACATTAGTATTCCAACCAGAAAGAAAATGTGTGAATTTATCCTCTTAGTGCTAGGAAGGAATGTTGAAATGGAAAGGTCATTTTTGCTGATTAATAGCTTTGGGGGACTAGAAAAATAATAGATGATCACTGAAAGTAGAGAGCCTCTTTTGATAATTTAAAAGACTTATTTAGAGATGATAAGAGATATTTAAAAGAGTTAAGGATATATAATTATTGAGCAAGCTAAATTACTTGTTCAGATAAGTAACAGTGGCACAATAAATATGACATTAATTTCGACATTGATAAAAAAGGAAAATGACACTGTTTTAATTGATAAGTGGATGAATGATACAGCATTTATTTATTTATTTTGTCTTCTAATATACCAACATCTATGCTGTATAAAGGATATACATACAGAAACAAAATTGTACTTGTCCTCAAGGAATTTGTATTCTAAACAGGGAACATTAATCATATACACACACATACATGCACAATATTTTATATGTATATTATATATACTTACATATGTAAATATGTCTATATACAAGACATATGCAAATCAAGGTAACCTTGAAAGGGATGGCACTGATACCTGGGGAGACCAGGAAAGGTCTCATGCACATACATGGTAGTCACTGGGGATTCCAGGAAGCAAAGTTGTGATCAGAGAGATTAGAAGAATGGGGAGCAGTCTGTGTAAAGGTTTAGAGATGAAAGTTGGAATTTGTTCTTGATGAACAGCCAATAACCAGCATGTTCTGACCTGGGAGAACAGAGTGAGGAGTAATGTGTGAATAGTCAGAAAAGAAAGTAGGAAAAGACCAGGCAATGAAGAGCTCAAATTCTAGAAGAATTTATGTTTTCTTCTGGAGAAAACAGGGAGGGCAGCTAAGTGGTGCAGAAGATAAGAGCATTGGCCCTGGAGTCAGGAGGACCTGAGTTCAAACCAGATGTCAGACACTTAATAATTGCCCACCTTTGTGACCTTGGGCAAGTCACTTAACTCCACTGCCTTAAATAGATAAAAAAAAATTTTTTTTAAAAGAAAATAGGGAACCATTGGGGTTTATTGAGTAGGTGATATGTTAGGAAAACATTGCTGGCTGGAAACTGGAGTAAGGATCCAAAGAATGAGGATACTTGGGTAGGCAGAATGATTAGGAGACTAATGAAATTTTATGGGCAAGATATGAGAAGATGTGACATGGATGATGATCCAGCAAAACAAAGGGAGAGAGTGATCAGATGGGTAGTTGAATAATAGAGTCACTAAAACATAGAAAGGAGAGGATAGATCTGAAGAGAGGGGGAGGAGCAGTGCAGGTTGAAAGTAGAGAGGTCAGCAAGGATGAAGATTGAAAAAAGGACATTGATTTGACAATGAAATGGTGGCTTTGGAGATGATGTTTCAGCTGAATGATGAGGTCTGAGACCAGGTTGCAAAAGATTAAGAGGAAAATGGAAGGAGAGGAGAGGATGGGTAGGTATTGAAGATGGTCAACTTTCTCAAGGATTGAGAAAAGAGGGGGCATACAGTTATGACAGCTAGCAGGAATGGTAAAACCTAGGGATCGTTTTCCTTAAGAATGCCAAGGAGTAAACATATTTGTATAAAACATGTAAGTAATTTATACATAGAAATAGAAGATGAGAGAATGGGCATGGCAATCAGTTGGAAAAGACTGGAGGGGATGTATCTAATTGCTTTTGGGATTCAATTGACATGGATGATGAAAGGAGGGTTCACTTCATCATTGGTTGATTGGTGATTGTTGTCCTTCATTCTCAGAGGACCAAAATGACATCACTCTGAGCCAAGTTACAGTGTGCCCAACTATGAATGATCAGACCAACCCGAGCTCTCAATGCTCTACCCCAGGTCTGGCTCAGATAGTCCATGTCAATACCTCATCAATAGAGAATGGAGAAAAGGAGGAAATAGTGAGGGCTGAGATCAATTTACTGTGAGGTGAGGAAGAGAGAGAAGAGGGAACTTCATATGCATGGAGGCTGTCTTTTCCATTGATTATGAGAGGAGATCCTTGCTGAGAAGGCAGGTGTCACTGGGGTCAGAATCAAGGATCCAAAAGTAAAAGGTTGTCCTGCATCTTGTGAGGGCCCATTACTTGATGGCACAGCATAGAATGGATATATACACACATACTGGCAAACACAATGAGAGATTACCCTGCATTATAATATAACTTTTATAAATGCAGTCCTATTGAGGCTTCTGGACAGTTCTAACTAATGACACTGCTCTTTCCTGGTTTTCTTCTACTTGCGAATCTCCTTTGCCGGATACTTGTCTAGGTCACACTCCCACCCAACCTGGAGTGTTTTCCAGGCTTTATCCTGGGTCTCTTCCTTTCTCCCTTGATACTATTTTTCCTTTCTTTTTTTATTGATATTTTATTTTTCCATATATATATATATGTTATGAAAGTTGTTCAACAGTCATCCATATACACATGTGTATTTTTAAGTTACAAAATTTCCTTCCACCTTCCCTTCCCACCCCCCTCTGCTCAGCAGAGAAGAGTCAGGTGAATATTGTGCATATACATTTGTGTTAAACATGTTTACAGAGTAGTCATTTTTGGCATGAGGAATTAGGATTAAGGGAGAGAAATGCATGAGATATTTTTTAAAAAGTGAATGTAGTGTTCATTCAGATTCTGGAGGGATTTTGTTTTGTTTTGTTTTGTTTTTCTTCCTCTGGATGGGGATAGTATTGTCGACAGTCGCTATAATAGAGTTGTCCTTGCTCTCTGAACTGCTGAGAGGAGCTGCTTCCATCAAGATTGTTCACCTCACAATGTTGTTATTGATATGTACAGTGTTCTCTTGGTTCTGCTCCTTTCACTCAGCTTCAGATCCTGTTATTCACTCCATGTTTCTCTAGAGTCTGACCATTTATGATTTCTTATAGAACAATAGTATTCCCTAGTATTCATGTACATAACTTGTTTAGCCATTCTCCAATTGATAAGCATCCCCTCAATTTCCAGTTCTTTGCCATTATGAAAAGAGCTGCTACAATGAATATTTTGGAACATGTGGGACTTTTCCCATTTTTTTTATGATTTCTTCTGGATATAGACCTAGAATTGGAATTGCTGGGTCAAAGGATAGGATCAGTTTTATTGCTCTTTGGGCATAATTCCATATTGTTCTCCAGAATGGTTGGATCTGTTCAAATCCATCATCAATGTCCCCATCCTCCCACAACCTCTCCAACATTGATCATTTTCCCTTTTTCTCATCTTAGCCAGTCTGATAGGTGTGAAGTGATACCTCATTGTTGTTTTAATTGCATTCTCTAATCAATAATGATTTGGAGCATTTTTTCCATATGATTATATATAGCTTTAATTTCTTCATTTGAAAATTGTCCAGTCATGTCCTTTGACCATTTATCAATTGAGGAATGACTTGCAACCTTATAAATTTGATGTAATTTTCTATATATTTTAGAAATGAGACCTTTATCAGAACTCCTGGTTGTGAAGATTGTTTCCCAGCTTTCTGCTTCCCTTCTAATTTTGGTAGCATTGATTTTATTAGTGCAAAATTTAATATAGTCAAAATCATTCATATTGCAGTTTATAATGTACTCTACTTCTTGTTTGGTCATAAATTTGTTTCCTTTTCCATGATATATTTTTCTAAGTGATCTCCAGAGCTCTCATGACTTTAATTATCATCTTTATTAAGATAATTCTCGGGGTGGCTAGGTGGTGTAGTGGATAAAGCATCGGTCTTGGAGTCAGGAGTACCTAGGTTCAAATCTGGTCTCAGACACTTAATAATTACCTAGCTGTGTGGCCTTGGGCAAGCCACTTAACCCCATTTGCCTTGCAAAAAAGAAAAACCTAAAAAGAAAAGATAATTCTCAGGTTTCTTTGGCATGCCCCGGTCTCATTTCTGACCTCTAGTCATGCATTTATGACAGCCTCCTGGACATCTCAAATGATAGACATCTTAAATTGAACATTTCTAAAACTGAACTCATTATATTTCACCCCAAAACTTCCCTTAATTTCTTCCCTGTAACTTTCAACAGTATCACTATCTCACAGTCATCCAAGTATCTTCTTGACTCCTTATCTCTCACCTCCCCATATCCAATCAGTTGTCAAGCTTTGTCAGTTCTACCTTCTGCTTTATATATTTTCACTTTGATGTGTACAATGTTCTCTTGGTTCTGCTTTCTATATCCTCACTTTTAAAAATCTGTTTTTATTTACTAAACCTTTGTGGATCACTCCATCTTCATAAGAGATCTCTTGTAACAAAGTATAAAAAGTAAGTAAAACTAATAAAACCTTGGCCTTATTAGAAAGCTCAACATTATCAACCACTACTAGGTCTTTATCCCAAAAAAGATCATTAAAAAAGGGAAAAACCCCACATGTACAAAAAATTTTATAGCCAGAATTTTTGTGGTGTCAAAGAATTGGAAATTGAAGGGATACCCATCAATTGGGGAAATGGTTGAATGAATTGTGGTATATGATTGTAATGGAATACTATTGTTCTATAAGAAATGATGAGGGGGTGGCTAGGTGGTGCAGTGGATAGAACAATGGCCCTGGAGTCAGGAGTACCTGAGTTCAAATCCGGCTTCAGACAATTAATAATTACCTAGCTGTGTGACCTTGGGCAAGCCACTTAACCCCATTGCTTTGCAAAAAAAAAAAAAAAAACTAAAAAAAAAAAGAAATGATGAGCAGGTAGAGTTAAAAAAAAAAACCTGGAATGAGCTGAACTGATACTGCGTGTGACATGAACAAAACCAGGATAACATTGTACACTTTAACAGCACTGTGCAAAGATCAACTATGATAGCTCTTCTTAGCAATACAGTGATCAAAGGCAGTTCTATAAGACTTGTCATGGAAAATGCTATCCACAGCCAGAGAAAGAACTATTGATTCTGGATACAGACCAAAGCAAACTATTCTCACTTTTAACATTTTTTTGCTTTTTCTTTTCTGTGGTTTTCTCTTTTGTTCTGATTCTTCTTTCACAGCATGACTTATATGGAGATATGTTAAACATAATTATGCATGTATGATGTAGATCAGGTTGCTTGCTATCTTAAGGAAAGGGTAGGGAAAGGAGGGAGAAATTTTATAAAAATGAATGTTGAAAACTATAAGTGAAATTGGGAAAAAAAACTTGAAAAATAAAGTAAAAAAAGTGCATGCAACATAAAAAAAAAATTGAAATCCATTTTTGTTCCTTCATTCCCAATACCCACTCCTTTGTGTAAAAAAGAAAATCCCTTCATGGTTGATATATAGACATCCTTATGTGTATATGTGTGTGCATATATGTATGTTTCTAGGGCCAACTAGGTGGTGAAGTGGATAGAATACCAGTCCTAGAGTAAAGAGAACTTGAGTTCAAATATGACACTTGACACTAGATGTGTGATCTTGCCATCTCCAGTCTTCCTGATTGATATTTGACCACTGGACCCAGATGACTCCGGAGGAGAGAGTGAGGCTGGTGACTTAGCACAGTCCCGCTTCACTCAAATCCAATTCATGTGCTTGTCATGGTATGACTTCCCTGATGTTGCGGTCTTCTTCCAGAATGAAGGATGAACATCATCATCATCATCATCATCATAGTATATATATATATGTAATGTCTCATTCTGCACCTTTAATCCATTACCTTTCTATAATGGACAGTATGTCTCATCCTTGGTCTTCTAGAATCATAAATTATATTGTTATATTGATTATAGTTCTTACAACTTTCAACATTGTGTTTAAACTATTGTATAAATTGTTCTATTGGTATTGTTCATTTTATTATCAGTTTATAAAAATCCTCAATACTTTTATACTTAATGTTTATCAATAAATTTTTTATAATATTGATATTTATAGTATGCATTTTTCTAGCTCTACTTCATTCTGCATTTGTTTAGATAAGTCATTCCATGCCTTTTTGACACCATCTACTTGTTCACTTCTTATGGCACTCTTCTGGTGCTGCCATCACTCTGGGGGAAGCCTGTTTCACCTCAGAAGGCAGTCTGAGGGTGGGTCTCCCTACCTTCCGGCCTCTCTCCACTCCAGTCCATCCTCCACTGGGCCATTAAAGTGATTCTCCTAAAGTAGGGGTCTGACCATGTCACTTCCCTATTCAATATACTCTATTGGCTCTCCATCATCTTTTTTTCTTTTTTGCAAGGCAAATGGAGTGAAGTGGCTTGCCCAAGGCCACACAGCTAGGTCATTATTAAGTGTCTGAGACTGGATTTGAACCCAGGTACTCCTGACTCCAAGGCCAGTGCTCTACCCACTGTGCCACCTAGCCTCCCCTCTGCATCACCTTTGTAAGCCAGTCCCTTCTTCTTCCCCTTCTAGTTTTACTCTATTCCCCTCCACATCATTGACAACATCATCTTCCAGATTTTGAATGTTTTCACTGGCTGTCCTCTATATCTGGAATGCTCTCTCTCTCTCTCTCTCTCTCTCTCTCTCTCTCTCTCTCTCTCAGCATCATCTCTGCCTCCTGGCTTTCCCAGATTCCTTTATATCAGTAAAAATCTTCTCATTGGTAAGAATTCCTCCTTAATCTTAGTGCTGTCCTTCAGAGACGATCTTCACTTTAACCCACATTTATCTTGTTTGCACATAACTATTTCCATGTAAGTCTCTTCAATTATATGAAAAGCAATTTGAGTGTAGCACCCCCCCCACACACGCCTTTTCTTGTATTTACAGTGATACAAGGGTCAAACCCATAGGACATGATAAATGCTTGTTGATTCGTTTTTGAGTTTGTAAAAATAGCTTAACAATTCTGTTCCAGGATGAATCTCTGTGTAAATGTAGGAGTTCCAAGGAGATAGATCATATCCTTTGAAGCGAGGACTCTAAGATCCTTTTTCTAGGTTTTTTTTTTTTGACCTACAGATGAAGAGAAATCTTAGTGAAAGGAATAGTTTGAAACTTCATTGCTAGGATTATGTTCTGTGTGATAAAAAAACTGTTGGTCAAGCTAAGGGTAGATGAAAAATTATAACTATTTTTTGCAACATTTTAGAGTGTGATAGGTGTTTTCTTTTCAACAACTCTAAGGTAGATACTGCTAGTATTTTCATCACCATTTTATAAATGAAGAGATTGAAACCCAGAAGAGTCACATCATTAGTTAGGGTTAGAATCCAGATCTTCAGAAAGTTTTCTGAGTTTCCTGAACATTTAAGATAAGGCAATGGAATAGAATATGTGAGGTGTAGCAGGGAGACTAATTAATGATTGGCATGAGCAGACCAGGGAAACAGAGCTCATGATGGTGGTACATTAAGCCTCAATTCTATTGATTTCCTTACATTCTGGACACAGAAAAACCTTGGTAGATTTAGTTCAGTCCCATGATTGTGAGATGAGGCTGGGAGGCTCTTCTGATGCAAGTATTTCTGTTCTAGATAATACCATCTGGTTATATCACTCCATCATACCTACAGTCTTGTATTGATAAAATTGGTAAAATTCTCTTAAGTCTAGTCTTATCCCTGGGAGTTTGGTCAACTCAATTTTAAGACTCACAGAAACTTACATAAAATAGTTAGACCCAGGCACCATATTCCGTTTTAGCAGATACTTGGTTGGCCTTGTTAAATCACCATCCCCTACCATATGTTTTTCTGTTGTTTTTAATTCATGTTCAATCCTTTGTGATTTGATTTGGGGTTCTCTTGGCAGAAATACTGGAGTGGTTTGCCAATTCCTTTTTCTGGCTCATTTTACAGATGAGGAAACTGAGGCAAACAAGGTAAAGTGACTTGTCCAGGATCACACAACTAGGGAGTGTCTGAATTTGAACTCAGATCTTCTTGACTCCCGGCTCAGCATTTACTGCCATTTATTAGGTTTCCATATTCCTTGTACTTTCATGCTACTCATCTAGGCTTTGCACTTGGCACCTAAAGTCCTGGTATTGCAATCATTGAATAACAGGTTAGTCTGGAAGAAACCATAGTGATTATCTGAGAGGTGATGTGTACTATAACATTGGACTTTGAGCTAGGAGACTATTTGGTTCAGTGATCATAGGTGAGTTGACTTTTCATATCTTGTTTCATCATCTTCAAAATGGGAACAATACTTTCACTAATGTTATAAGGAAAGTGCTTGTTGAAACTTATGTAATTCTCTTCTCCAGGACTGTCATTACACAGATGAAGCCTCTTTGAAGCCCAAAGAGAGATTGTGACTTTCTCTTCAATGACAGAGCTTAAGCTTAGAGTCTTAAGACTGCTTCCTTAGTTTTTTTAATTTCATACTATTCTGTCTCCTAAATTACCCCTGAGGTCTCTTATTCACTTCAAAAATTCTGTGAATTCATCTCACATTTTGGTCAACATAATTGCAAGCAGGAAGTTGTTTATAATCTTATGTTGTGATTTTTTCCCCCCCTTGATTTTTGAGCCAGAGCTTAAACTCAATGAAACATGTTGCCCCCCCAAAACAATATCCAAGTATTCAAAGGGATTCCTGCAACAAGGGCTGCATAACTGAAATCTACAGATACTTAGACAAAATTCAGGACTTTTGATTTTAGATAGGTATTCTATCAGCCATTCAGAGTCAATTTTGCTTCTCCAGCAGAGTAAGAAGTGGTATACTATTTTCCTCTCCCAAGTTCAAGATGGGATGGAGTGGTGGAGATAAAGGAGGCCTATTTGTGCAAATAATGAATGCAGTAGAGAGGTTTGGAGTGAGAAGGACCAGGAGATGGGGAATGGTACCTGGTCTGGGGTGAAGCAGCAAATGACACTTTCTGACTATTCTGATAATCAATGGAGATTATGTAAAATAGAGATATTCTGTTTTATACATATGCTTTTCTAGGTTCCTTAATATTTACAGAGTAGGGAAGTTTGCTCCTCTGAAGAGGAAGGCACAGGTTAGGAAGGAGGCACAAGTCTGGTTGTAGTTTTCCTTACAAACTCATTTTGTGCCCTAGGCTTTTCTTTTTTACCTTTGTCTTCTAATATTACAGTAATCAACTAAAATCAAAAGGAGGATTTTAAGGAGTCATGAATGATATACATGGGAACTGAAAGACTTTCTTGTACACCAAAAGAATTATTCTTGTAGCAAATTATGACTGCAGCAACACTTAAAACAGAGCTGGGAATTGTATTTTTTATGTAGTTGTGGGTGTTAAAAAATGCATTGATACTGGAAAGAGCCAACACATGATTGCACAATAAAAAATATAGTTTTAATTTTAATATAGAAGCAGTTTCCAGGAATGAACCTATAAATCTGAAATTCATACATGCCAATTTTGTTTGGTAATGATTCATGAGACTAGGTTAATTTTATTTTCATAAAAATACTCATTAATTCAGATGAATTTTGTAAAAGGGAAATCAGTTTTGTACCTGCTACTTCTGACAAAACACAAATATTCTTTGAGGGCAAAATGTTCTCATGTAATTTCTGAGGTGAATTGTTTTCTTTACTGTTCATGTACATCATTCAAATTATGTGAGATATGATCCAAGCCCCCTCAATTATCACAGATTAAAAAAATCAGTAAATAGGGATCCATTTAAAAAGTTTTATTGATGTTTTTCCCCCCATTACTATACTTTTTCAATATTCCCCTTCCCCTCAACAGACGTCTTACTTGTCTTACAAAAAAGAATAGGCTAGTTAAACCAGGTCTAATAGCCTATCCTGCACATCATTTTGTACCCATTTTCTACTACCTCTCCACTGAGATGAGGGAGATATAAATTTATCATCACAAAGAGGCCCTTTTCTTAGGAGAAAATATGTGGTCTTGATATAGGATATTGCTTAATCCAGTAATTCTTGGAACTGCAAAGTCCAGATATAGGTGCAAACAATTAACTTTTACTTTTAATGAAGTTCCTCTTAAGCAAATACATTTAGAAATAGTTAAGGATAGAAAATTGCCTAAAATCTAGCATTAATCTCAAACCAGATTTAAAGGGCAGATTATTTTAGACTCTTCAAAATTATGGAGGGCCTTCCGAGAGCCTTTGTTTATATGGTTTACAAGTAGTAATATTTACCATACAATAAAACATCATAAAATTATGAAAAATTTTTACCATGAGGACCCCCTAAGAGAGTCTCTGGGGTATTCCCAAAGGATCCTCTACCACACTGGTATAGAGGAAGGGTTTCTGGCCTAAAAGTATAGGCTTAGATTTAGTTCTGGTCTTAGGTAAATTACCTGACCTCTTAGAGATTATTTTCTCATCTATATAAATTAAGTCAATTGGAATGGATGACCTCTATTCTTGTTGGGGTTTATACCTCCATATTAGGGTTTGGCACTGGAATTCTAAAAGAATTCATGAGCTTTGGAGCTCTTTCCCAGGCAAGTTGGTATTTTATTGGGCATGGTGCTGGGCACTGTGGACTGAGATGGATCTGACATATCCTTGTTATAAAACAAGGGAGAGAAGTTAGAAGAGAGAAAAAACGATCTCACACAAATAATTATTTGTTGAAGTGAGTCTGGAGGTCAGAAATTGTCTCCAAGAAGGGCTTCTGAGTAAATGATTAAATCCTGAGCAGACCCCTGAGAAAGGGCAGTGGGTGAAAATAACCCCTAGTCGTGGTTACTGATAACAAACACCCAAGAGGCCCATCGCTCTGAGATAGGATTTGTGGGGCCAGTCATAGTTAGAATTCCTGTCTTTTGCAAGGACCCAGGGAGGATGCTCAGAGCAGATCTGAATGTTAGGAAGGGGGTTCATTAATTTGTACCCCATCATACTCTTCAGTTCTAACAGTCCATGAGTCACAAAGACAAGGAAAAAAAAGAGAAGATATAGTGGTTTTTAGGGCCATTATTCTGACCAGGAGGGATACCAACCAGCACTAAAGCGGGGAGAACCCTCAGAACTTATGGGGTTCATTATCTCATTTTACAGGGCTGAACCTAAGTGACCTGCCCCAATCCAAACAAGAGTCGACCCTGCTGGGACTATCAAACCAGCAACCGGAAACTTGAAGTGTGTTTCTCAGGGTGCCTGGGCAGGCTGAGCCTGGTTGTGGGTGAGGAGGCTGGTGGTGGAGCTGGCAGGGATGTCAGGACCAGGGTGCTCGCCAGTCAGAAGTGGACAGTTGGTGCAAACTTGTTTTGTGGATTCACTCGGTTTAAGAGTGAATGATTATGGGGCGGCTAGGTGGTGCAGCGGATAGAGCACCGGCCCTGGAGTCAGGAGGACCTGAGTTCAAATCCGACCTCAGGCACTTAAGAATGACCTAGCTGTGTGGCCTTGGGCAAGCCACTTAACCCCACTTGCCTTGCAAAAAACTAAAAAAAAAACAACCAACCAACCAAACAAAAAAGAGTGAATTTTGGGGCGGGTGTTCTGGTGGTGAGGTCAGAGTTCAAATCCGACCTCAGGACCTAATAAGGATGATCTGGGTGACCTTGAGCAAGTCACCTAACTCCATCGCCTTGCAAAAAAAATTTAAAAAAGGGAATAATGCAGGTAAAATGAAAGGTAGGGAAGCTTCAAGTCCTCCCCTCCCCCACACTCCGCAGCACGTTCCTTTCTGGTTCTCTGAGCCTCGTTTGGGCTCAACAGGTGCCAGAGAGGACTCGGGGTGCGGCACCCCGCCCGGCGGCCTGCTTGGCCGCGTGCCAAGTGTTTGCCATCTCTCGGGACCCCCGCGATGTTGGGGGGCGGCCGGGCGGGTCCCTCCTTCTGCACGAGGGTAGACTGAGGCCCGAGGGCGGGGCCGGCTAAGGACCCTCGAGTCGCGGGAGGGGGCTTTGATGGGTGCCAGGCGTGCCCGTGCCCCGCGCCCCCGGGGGAGCAGGCCGAGGGCTGTGCCGCGTGCGGCGGCTGGGGGGGGGGGAGAGGGGCCTCGGGCGGGGGGGGGCCCCCTCGGGCCGGGGGGGCGGGGCCTCGGGCCGGGCGGGGGCGGGGCCTCGGGCCGGGCGGGGGCGGGGCCTCGGGCCGGGCGGGGGCGGGGCCGCGGCAGCGGGGGGGGGGCCTCGGGCCGGGGGGGCGGGGGGCCCTCGGGCCGGGCGGGGGCGGGGGCCGCGGCGGCGGGGGGGCGGGGCCTCGGGCCGGGGGGGGCGGGGGGCCCTCGGGCCGGGCGGGGGCGGGGCCGCGGCGGCGGGGGGGCGGGGCCTCGGGCCGGGGGGGGGGCGGGGGGCCCTCGGGCCGGGCGGGGGCGGGGCCGCGGCGGCGGGCGGGGCGGGGCCTCGGGCCGGGCGGGGGGCGGGGCCGCGGCAGCGGGGGGGCGGGGCCTCGGGCCGGGGGGGGCCCTCGGGCCGGGCGGGGGCGGGGCCGCGGCGGCGGGCGGGGCGGGCCGGCAGCGTGCGCGCGCAGCCCCCCCCGCACCCATCCCGCCCCCCCCCGCACCCATCGCGCTCGCGCCGACTCGCCGCCGCTCGCCCCGGCGCGGAGGCCGCGCTCGCCCCCCGGCCGGCGCCCTCGCCCTCGCCCCGCGGCGCGCGCCCGCTCGCCGCCCCCGCCCAGCCGCCCCGCAGCTCGGCCGCCCGCGGTGGGGGCGCGGGGCCGAGAGGGGGCAGGGAAGGAGGCGGGAGCCAGGCCCGGCCGGGCCCCTCGCGTCCGCGCGGCGGCGGGGGGGAGGGGGCAGCCGAGGGCCGGCCGCGGCCCGGAGCCGGCGCCCGGAGGCCGCCGTAGCCGCCCTCCCGGCCCGCCCGCGCCGCCGCCCTCTTCCTGCTCGGCGCCGCCGCCGCCGCCTCCTCCTCCTCCTCGCGGCGGCCGAGGGGGCATGAGCAGCCGCCCGCCGCGGGCCCCGGCACCCAGCGCGCCCGGCCACGCCGCTGCCCCCGCCGCCGCCGCGCCGGAGCAGGCCCGGGCCGGGCCCGAGAGCCGCCGGGGCTAGCGCCCGCGCCCCGGCCCGCCGCGCCGCCCCCGCCCCGGCTCGGGCCGCCCCCGGCCCGCCGCGCCCGCTCCCCGCGCGCCCCGTTTGAAACTTGGGAGGCCGCGGCGCGGCGTGTGAAGCCCCCCCGGGGCCGCCGCGCCGAGCCCAGCCCGGGCATGAGCGCCGCCCCGGCCGCTGCTCTCCGGGCGCGGGGCCGCCGCGGCCAGCCCGGGCCGTGAGCCTTCCGGGGCGGCGGGAGGGGCCGCGGGGCCGGGGCCGGGCCGAGGGGCGCGAGCGGCGGCGGGCGCGGGAGCCGTCCAGCCCGGAAGGGCCGCGGAGGCCGCGGACGTTGGGCCGGAGATGGCGGCTCCTCGCTGAGCCCCGCCGCGGCGCCCGTGGACCATGACCACGCCGGCCCTGCTGCCCCTGTCCGGCCGCAGGCTGCCCCCGCTGGCGCTGGGGCCGCCCGCCTTCTCCCACCACAGGGCCACCTTGAGACTGTCGGAGAAGTTCATCCTCCTCCTCATCCTCAGTGCCTTCATCACCCTCTGCTTTGGGGCATTTTTCTTCCTTCCGGACTCCTCGAAACACAAGCGCTTCGACCTGGGTCTGGAGGACGTGTTGATTCCGCACGTGGACACCAGCAAAGGGGAGCGAGACCTGGGGGGCGTGTGGATCCACGGCCCGGGGCGCGACGAGCACAGGCACAGGTGCGGGGGCGCGGGGGGCACGGGGGCGGCTTTTGGTTTTATGGGTTTGCTTACTTTTAGCATTCTGCAAGGCCGTGGGCTTCAGCCGCATGCCCAAGGTCTGAGGCCGGATCGGAACTCGGGTCCGCCCGACTCCCCACTGCACCACCCAGCCGCCCCCCCAGCATCTGAAATGAAAATTTCAATCTTGTTTCTTTTTGGCAATGGGGTTCCGCGGCTTGTCCGAGGCCACGCAGCTAGGTCATCATTAAGCGTCCGAGGTTGGATCTGAGGTTTTATATTCGTGTGATTTTTTTTTTTTCTCATTTATAGTCATCCATTCGGCTGTTTGGTACGGTACTAGATTTCTTTGAAACAAGATTATCAAGTTAAAATTAAATTCTCAAAGAAATCAATCCGTTGAATTGTCTGATTTTACAGAGGACTCCGAAGCCTTTAAAAAATGTCTTGTGCGGGTGTCAAATGTACAAAAAAAAGGTTTCTCTCTTATCTATGTGTGTACATACGCCCCACCCCCATCGTAAATGAAATATGCCACTTCTTACAGAAGGCTTTGCATGTGGCGCTAATGGTGTACTTTAGACCCGGTGCCTCATTTCCAACCTTTCTTTGAAAGATTTAATTTTGGACCTCAACTTTTAATCCTTTACTGAGAGACAAGCCGGGAAGCTGTCTCTTTCATAACTTCTGGCTCTATGTATTAAAATTAGGCTTTGAGGGGCGGCTAGGTGGCACAGTGGATAGAGCACCGGCCCTGGAGTCGGGAGGACCCGAGTTCAAACGTGGCCCAGCTCTGTGGCCTGGGTAAGCCACTTAACCCCATTGTCTTGCAAAAAAAAGAAAGAAAGAAAGAAAATTAGACTTTTTTTGGTCACATCTAAGGAGAGGTATTGTTTTATATTGTAAGCTCAGTTTAAAAAAGCAGGACTTTAAATTCACTTTGTGAGCCTTGTTTTACAAAAAATACAAATGAATAATATTAGCCCATTTTTACCTTTTGACGTTGATTTGATTTAACTTGCCTTTTTTAAAAGATAAAAGCTGAACTCTTTTCAGCTGACTTCTCTTTTAATTCATTGTCTTATAGTTTATTGTACTTTAATTGTGCTGGTCAAGATTTAGATAAATAAATTTAATGTGACTAAGCTGAATACAGATGTTAGGATTAAAATGGGATTGTTTCCTTATGTCAGCCAAAAGGAGTCTTTTTGAGAGATCTAGACTCATGGTTGCCAGTTTGGTCTTTTGGGACCATGACAGTTGGCTAAAAAGTTGGGGTTAGCTGTAGCTCTCTTTCTCCTTTCTCATTCTGGGCAAACTTCTCCAGTTCCTTCTCTCCACAGTCTTCCTTAAATGTATTGCCTGGAACTGAACAGGTTATTTCAGATCTTATCTAAGGAGAATATAAATGCTGACCTTTCACTCTTCTCTTTCTGGAAACTCCCACTTGTATGAATTCAGCTCATTAGCTTTTTTTGTCTGTCAGTTCTGTTGACTTGAAGGAGCTGTTGTCTGATGTTGAACTTGACAGTTCCTTCAGAGCCTTGAGTTCTTGGGACATTGGCAGTTTTCTGAGGGGAATCTGATGGCTGAGCCTGGAGGGGCCTAGTGTGTGACCTTGGGCAAGTCATTGTGAGCCTGGTCTGCCTCAACTCCCTCTACTGTAAACCGAGAGAGAATGGTGGTACCTCCTTCCAGGACTACTGTGGGAATCAAATGAAATAATATTTGTAAAAGCTCTTAGCAGTGTCTCCTATGCTATATAGAAATGCTTGTACCCTTTCCTTCCCCTCTAGCCTTGTCTCTTCTGTTTTGGCTTTTTGATAAAAGGAATTTACATTTATCTTCATTAGAGTTTAGAGATGAATCCAGTTTAATACTTGAAAAAATAAGAGTATAAATAATAAGATTTTGTTTTTGCACGCTATTTTTTTAATCTCTCACCCCTTATTCAGTTCTAAGCTCAATTTAAATGAATGGCAATTTCGGTAACTTTAATATCTCGTCTATGAATTAGCTTGGAGGTTGTTAATTATTCTGTTAGCTCCCTTTAATTTGCCAATACATTCCTTAAAGGACTGCTTTAATAATTAATAGATTTTATATAGGTTACTTTATTAACCGACTTTATATAGGTTACTATTTAACAAATTTTACATAGGTTACTTCATTTGAGCCTAAAGGGGTCTTGGGAGTTAACTGCTATAAATATAATATTGTATAGATTATTTTTAATCTGTTTTATAGATTAGGAAACTGAGGCTCAGGGAAGTTAGGTGATTTGCTCATATCACTAGTAAATTCTTAAGGGCTGATTAGAATCCAGATATCCATCACTGCACTATGGAAAGATGCCATTGATATCCCAATAATCCTCCTAAAAGTATTGGTGGTATTTTTCATTTCGGCACCAATTTGTATAAGTTGTTATAACGATTTAACAAAATCCAACATTTTATTCTTTAAAGTTTGCACTTTGCTCTGATGACACTACTATATTATTTTGATCAAGGCACATATCCTTTCTGATTCCCTGTCTTTAAAATGAATGATTGGATTACGAAATCTGCGGGGGCCTTTAGAGGTCCAGATTCTTATTGAGAAATTCCTGTCTGAAGTGACAGTGGGTGACACTGTCATCTCAGGAACATGCCATCTACCAGACTCACTGTATCATATTTTCTGTGTTAACTTAAAAATATGTGGTTATTATACAGCCTGAATCAAAATATTTAGACAATCTAAGTGTCATGGTAAGGCTAAAAGTAGAAAGCCTGATTTAAAATAGAAATGTGTACATTTTAGTCTCATTTTTTTTTGTAAGCACGAACAGGTTTACCAAAATTCCTTATATTCATGGGGCACTTTTAACTTTTTACCTGTTTTTTTGTTGGTTTATTTTTGTCAGAGTTTGTTGTGCTATTTCTGAGGACTTTGCTTCCTTTTTTTCTATTTGAGCTTCTTGCAGGGGCATAGTCTTGGAACCCTAGGATACTCAGAGTTGAAGTCTGTATTCTTGGGGGGGGGGGGGTTGCATAGAGCAAAATGAAGAAGGTAGTGTGTCCCTGACTTGGTCCAATATGGATGGATAATAATCCATTTATTTAGTTTACAAAAGGCCTTTCTCATAATGACAGCCCTCTGAGATAGGCAGTTACTCTTTTTATAGATGAAAACATTTAGGCTCTATAGAAGGTGTCACTTACTCATTTATTCCTAACTCGAAATGCTGCTAGAGACTTTAGACATTCTCTAGTCCAAACCATTCATTTTACAGATGAGGAAATTGAGGCTCAGAGAGATGATTTGCCCCAGGACCCAGGCAGTAAGTAGGATGGAATATGAACCAAGTCAGCTGATGAGTGTCTGCAGTGGGATCTTCCCCAGGTCTCCTCAACGAAAGGCCAGTGCTTAGCCGTTATATCATATTGCGTCTTACAAGCATCTTTTCTCTGATTTAAAAGGATAAAGTGTGGTTAAAGCTGAGGTTCAATATATACTATGTTTAAACAAAAGATGGTGACAGTCTTTGAACCCTCATGGATGATGGTTGGTAATGATATGAATGCCAAGTTTTTGATGAGTTTCAAATAAATCCTGTTAGTACTGGTTTGCATAGATTCCAGGGATCTCTTTGATATGAGGAAAGTGCTTTGTAAACATTCAGGTACTTTGGAAAATATGAGTTACGGACCTGTTATTTGCTGCATATCTTTATTTCATTGTAATAATTTATTCTGTTTTGATGTAATATGAAAATGAGTGAAATCTGAATACAGAAATAATTAATTGATGGCATTATGTTTGGGCTTTTAACCAGTTAGCCTCTTTTTAGCACGAGACTTGAGAAGGATAATGGACTGATGATGTTCTTTACAGAGGAAATACAGTGAACATTTTTAGCTTATGTATTGAAAATTTATTTAATTTGAAACTTTCGTTGTTTCTTGTTATCTTCACTCTTTTCCTGTCTCCCATTCAGCTTTTACCTTCTCTGCCCAACTATTCTATTTTCTAATCTCATTGTGAGTAATCTACTTAACCTACTCTTTTGGGTTTCTGTCCTTTGCATTTTGTATTTGAATGTTCATTTTTATATGTTGTGTTTAATCATATCTGAAAAATAATTGTGATAAAAATATCTTAGTGAATAATAAAAATTTTATTGATAATAATTTTCAAATAGGTATAACATGGGTACATTCAGGATGTCAAATATGCTTTAATTATATAAATATAGAAAGATTCCATTTTGATGGAAAAGATGAGACAGGATCATAAATAGAAAAATCGATAATTTCTTCCCCCTAGATATTCCTTCTTAATATATTTATTGCAAAATTTATGTGAATGATGATGAGAAGTAAATCATTGTCTTCCCATGCCTTCTATCTCTCCTGCCCCCTTTTATTTTACAGAGCAAAGGACTCTGCAAATATCCAATAAATACTTGCTGTCTGATGAGTTTTCCATTCTTGATTGAAGAATTGGGATACACAAAAACTTAATTAGAAAAATACAGTGTACCTTGCTTTTTATAATGGTGTTCCTGAAAAGTTTAGTGAATATTAAATCATTTTAAATGCATACCAGAACCTGCTATTTAAAATTGAGAATTCTATAAATAGTGTAATCATCCATTTAAAAAAATCAGATTTCAATACAAGTAATCAAGTTTACTCAGAGTAGATATATAAACAAATCCCTTAACCAACATTCAGATCTTTATCAGTGATTTTTTTTTGTTGACATTATATAGAAATGACATTTTTCTGTATTTTGTCTTAAAATCAGACTCCAAGCCCTTATATAAATGGCATGCATTTTGGTTCACTTAAAATAAAAATCTGTCAGGTGACAAAATGAAGTCTCATATTGGTCTAAATATAGACCATTGACAAAATGAGCCACACCCGTAAGGTGAGGTTCTTTGAAAGGAAAAAAAATGCACTGAAAAAAGGTCAAACAAAATAATTATGGTAAAATTAGATGTATTTACCAATCTGTGTCAAAATTTCAGAGCTGGAAGACACCTACCTCACAGGCCAAGTGGTCAATCTATATCTCAGCAAGCATCCCCAACAAGTAAGTGGTCATTCCTCCTTTCCCCTCTGGTAGCAGCTGATTGCCATTTGGGACAGTGCTTATCTTTTGAAAGCTTTTCCTCTTCAGTTTAAATCTGTCCTTTTGTGACTTTTCATTCTACATTCTGTTCTCAGAGCTCTTCAGAACAAGTGTAATCCCTTTTTCATATGACATCCCTTCAGATACTTGAAGATTACTGTCATGCCCCCCCCCCCCCCAGCATTTCCATTTCCAGTTGTTTCAAACTAATTCTTGTATACTGTGATCTCAAGGAGGTTCATTCTGCCCAGCTGAGAGGCTAGAGGGCCACACTGGAGTCAAAAAAATCTGGGTTCAAATGCTGTCTCTGACATTCATTGATCAAGGTGATCCTGTGTAAATTAACTTAATCTCAGTTTTAGTTGCTTTTTTCTTCTTTTGTTTTTTGCAAGGCAATAAATGGGGTTAAGTGACTTGCCCAAGGTCACACAGTTAGGTAAGTGTCTGAGGCTCGATTTGAACTCAGGTATTACTAACCCCAGGGCTGGGCCTCTATCGACTGCACCACCTAGCTGCCCAATCTTAATCTCTTTAATCTGCAAAATGGATCTGATGGTAACACCTCTCAGGGTTGTAAGGGTCTAAAGAAGCAATGCATAAAATACTTTGCAAGCAATGTGTTATGTAGCAGATGCTTAGGAGGTATAGTAGAATCTTGATGTTGCTAAGATACAAAGATCATAGCAGAACTGCTTCCTGATACAAGTAGTCCATGTGCTTAACAGATACTTTTAAAATTCATTCTTTCATTGAATGAGAGAGGGTGACATGAACAATTTGTTAGTAACAACAGCCCTTTAATTTTTAAAGAATAACTTCATTCATTCATTTATTTATTTTTTAGGTTTTTGCAAGGCAAATGGGATTAAGTGGCTTGCCCAAGGCCACACAGCTAGGTAATTATGAAGTGTCTGAGACTGGAATTGAACCCAGGCACTCCTGACTCCAGGGCCGGTGCTTTATCCACTGTGCCACCTAGCCACCCCTAAAGAATAATTTTAATTTTGAACTTGAGAAACACGAGCAATTAGACATTTCATGTAAAAAAGATTCTATAAGAAAACATCTCCATACTACATCTTGTTTTGTAAAGTATATAATAAATTTGAAATATAATTTCAAAACTGTATTTTTAAAAGAATTAGTTTGTGTCCTTGTAGAGCCTTATAACATCATAGAAAGATTGGAGGTATACACATTACTGTAATATAAAATATGATTGAATATCAGAGAAATTTGTACAATGCATTAGGAGGAGGGAGCATCATTACTAACTGATGGGCTCAGGGGAGACTATGAAAGACATACTACTAACTTTATACTAATCATTATGGGCTGAGTAATATTTAACTGGTGTGCAGGGGGTGACTGTGAAAGGAGGGAGTCTATGCATAGGGAATGGCATAAGTCTAGGGATAGAAGCTAAAAAGCCAGGGTCGCAGTGGACAGCAGAGGGAGGCATAGTGCAGAGGACAATGGGCTTGGAGTTCTAATATGACTTCAGGCTCTGAATAACTGGGTGACTTTGAGCAAATCACTTAACTTAGTTTTACTTAGTTTCCTCATCTGTCAAATGAACTGGAGAAGGAAATAGCAAACACCTCTAGGACCTCTGCCAAGAAAACCTCAAGTGAAGTCAGTGAAGGTCAGATATTATTGAATAACAAAATAAGTGGAAAGATGAGGTAGTACTGGGAAGTGCACACAGATTGTGGAGGCCTTGAATGCCAAACTAAAGAGTGGATTCTAACTCCACAGTAGGGAGCCATTGTAGCAGAAGGAGAATAGAAGTGAATTTGTCTGTAAGGAAGACCAGTCTGGTAGTAAGGATGGCTATTGTAATAGAGCAGCTAAAGCATTGAGACCCTCTGCTCGGATGGAATATTTGTATGCTTCCCTGTCTGAGATCAGAAAAATCTTAGAGAAGGATCAACTTTCAAGGAAACTTAAACCTGCTTATGGTGCATCCCACTCAAAATAACTTCTCCTCAGTTTTCTAAGAGGTTTCCTTTCTTTTTGATAGTCTAGTCTCATGTGTCTGGGGTGATCTAGATAGGGTTCACTCTCATCTCTCTGTAGGCCAAGGTCAGATGTTCATTCTCCTCCACTAATGTGCTTAGATCATCTAGGTACAAGGCAATTGTGTACCAGGGTTGGATTTTGAAAATATTAGCTGAAAATATGGGCAGCCTTTTTAGGGATCTTTAAAAAGTAAAGGTCCTATTGTATTGGTGGTGGTGGGGTTTGTCCTGAATAGTATCATCCACAGGTCGTCTTCTTTTTATTGTGCCATACTCCTTCTCTGCCTTGCATTTAGACCTGGGCCTGGCCCTTTAGTTCCCACTCTGGGGCCTTGGACCACCCAATTGAGAGTTTACCAAATCGAGACTATTCTACTTTCTATTTTTAAATTAAGGTAAACTGAGTTATTGGTTTGAGCAGCTTATTAGTTGGGCTAGCAGGAAGGAACCAGTAAGTTGGTGCCTAAAGACCCAGTGCCTAAAGACCCTGAGGTTGGGCTCACCAGTCTTATAGGGAGTCCATTGTTGAGGAAGTAAGGAAAAGGGTGATTAATTATGGGGTAGATGGTATCAATCAAGGGGGGGGGGCATAACACAATATTATTGATTGATCAAGGAATGTAGATTAGCACTCAGAGGGGGCTAGTAAACATCTCTTTCTGACAATTAAGGAATGATAATTGTTTCATGGGACCCAACAGGCTACTTGTAAGCTTTGTTAGGGGATCAGAACTATTCCCCTTGCTGTCTCCTTAAAGGGATCAAAAGTAATTGCACAAAAGTAGGCAAGGATGGATGACCTCTTTTGGGGCTGGGATTATAACTTTAAGCTAACTCAAAGGGAAAGCTGAATTCTTGAAGTCAACTCAAGAATGTAGAAAAGGCATTAAGCAGATGCATAAGCAGATATAAAGTTAATGCAGTATAAAATCAGTTACATTATAGAGTCAATACAGTAGAAATTCATACGGTAGAAACCAGAGGTAAGAATTTTTTTTCTTTTCACCTGGGTGCGCGCTGCTCTCTAATCTTTTTCTTTTTGCTTTGGAGTGTGCCAAAACAAACTTCCTCAAATTCCCCTTTACCGTTAACTGTTTTATTATTATTATTATTATTATTGTTATTATTTTATTTTATTTTAGATTTTTGCAAGGCAAATGGGGTTAAGTGGCTTGCCCAAGGCCACACAGCTAGGTAATTATTAAGTGTCTGAGACTGGATTTGAACCCAGGTACTCCTGACTCCAGGGCCAGTGCTTTATCCACTGCACCACCTGGCCGCCCCTGTTTTATTTTTTTTATAAGTTTTGTCACCTTTTGTTTTCATGTTAATCATTTCCTCTTAACCACCTTTGAATCTTCCCTTTAAAAACAAAACAAAACAGACTGGCTTTATGTAGTAGACTTCTGTATTCCTGTTTTCCTTTGAGAGGGGAAGGTATAGTTCAATATTAATTTTCTTTGAACTGATGTCCCTAATATGAGTTTGGAATTTAGTTTACTTTGTTTTTTAACATTTTTGTTAAATTTTTGTAGTTGTTATACTCCACATTGTATGGGTTCATAAATCTCTTAAATTTCTTTGGATTCCTTAAGTCAGAATTTCTTATGGAAAAATAGTATTCTATTACATTCATATAACAAAATTCTTTTGACTTCAATCAGTGGTCAAAATAACTTTGTTCCTAGTTTTTCTTTTTTTTTAACCACAAAAAAATGATGTAAATATTTTGGCATATATGAGACTTTACCCCTGTCTTAGATTTCTGGAGTTTCTGTGAGTGGGATTCTTGGGATCAAAGAATACAAACAGTTTTAGTAACTTGTTAAAAAACAGAATTCCAAATTGCTTTCTTCATTCAACCTATCCAACAGTAACTATTTACATTGATCTTCATAGTTTTTAATTAGAGGGGTGTGAGATGAAAATTCTTATTCTAATTGACATTTCTCTTCCTAATGATTTTGAATAATTTTCAACTGATGAATGGTATCTTGAAGTTCATAACTTTTGCTTGTTTACCTTTTTTGAGGGATAGTTCTTGGTCTTATATTTCTATGAATTTCTGATATACATTTGATATTAGATTCTTTCTGGAAGCAAAGTTTTATTCCTTACTTAATTTTTTTTTAAGAAAGATTTTATCTATTTTGAGTTTTACAATTTTCCCCCTAATCTTGCTTCCCTTTCCCCACCCCCACAGAAGACAGTCTGCTAGTCTACATTGTTTCCATGGTATATATACATTGATCTAAGTTGGATGTGATAAGAGAGAAAGCATATCCTTAAGGAAGAAAAATAAAGTACAAGTAAGATCCTTGCTTAATTTTTCTTTTTACTCTAGCAGTATTGATTTTGTTCATGCAAAATTTTTAAATTTTTCATACTCAAAATGATCAGTTTTGTCTTTTGTAAGCTAATCTATCCCTTTTTTTGGCATCTCCTTCCATCTTACAGTTTTAAAAATGATGTGACCCTTGATATTTGTCACATTCCTTTGGTGATTATGTGTATTGTAGTAAGGCATTAGTAGCTAGACTAATTTCTGGAAAACTACCTTCCTATTTTCAGTAGGGTTTTTTTTTTTTGTTTTTTTTTTTAGGTTTTTGCAAGGCAAACGGGGTTAAGTGGCTTGCCTAAAGCCACACAGTTAGGTAATTATTAAGTGTCTGAGACCAGATTTGAACCCAGGTACTCCTGACTCCAGGGCCGGTGCTTTATCCACTATGCCACCTAGCTGCCCCTTATTTTCAGTAGTTTTTGTCCTGTCCCTGAAGTTCTTAGATTCTTTGAACATTGGGCTACTGTTAATCACTTGGTTCTAGGTTAGTGAACATATATTAATCATCTTCTATGTAAGCAAGGCAGTGTACTTAGCTGAGCTCCTAGTCTAATGCAGGAGACAACATGCAGACCACTCTATACAATTAGACCATATGGAAGATAAATTGGAGATCAACCAGAGTGAGGCACTAGCATTAAAGGAATCCAGGGAAGCCAGGAGGGAGATAATTCCAGGAATGAAGGACAGCCTATGAAAGTGCATGATGCTGGGAGACAGATTATCTTATTTGAGGAACAGCAAAGAAGTCATTCAATCACAGAGTAGTAGGTGGGGTTGAGTAAGGAGGAAGAATATTGGAGAAGGGCATGTATGTAGGGAAGAATACAAAGGACTTTGAATGCCAAACACAGGATTTTATATTTGATCCTGGAGGTGTTAGAGGAAACCATGGGAATTGATTCAGTGGATGAGGTGGTGGTGTGGGTGACATGATCAGACTCAGTCTTTGGGAGAAACTCTTGGAGAGCTGAGTGGAGAATGGGAGGCTTTGGGGAAAGACTTGTGGCAGGTGGACCAACCAGTGGTTTATTGCAATAACCCAGATGAGAGGTGTTGAGGGCCTGCACTAGGGTGTTTATAGAGTTGGAGAAGAGAAAGGCAGGAATATTAGGAAAATAGAATCAATAAGAGTTGGCCACAGATTGAATATGTGGGGGGTAAGGAAATCAAAAATGACCCCTGGTAATTGTGAATCTTGGTGATGGGAAGGATAGGGTAGCATCCTTAATAGGATAAAAAGTTAGGAAGTGGGGGAAGGTTTGAGGGAAGAAATAAAAGACTCAGTATTGGACATGTCAAGTTTAAGATGCCCATGGGATTTCTAGTTGTAGATTTGAGAATGAAGTTTAAAAGCATAGAGGATAGGGCTGTTAAGTAAATTTGAGAATTATCAGCATAGAGATGGTAATTGAATGCTTTCATTCAAATTTGAAATGCTTAGCAAATTTCCATGGGTCTGCTTTATCTATATTGTTCCACTACTTACATTCTGTTTTTGAATTCATTACCCAATAATTTTATTGATTACTGCTTTCTAATAGAGTTTGAGATCATGTGATGCTAGACCTCTGTCATCTTTTCCCTCTCCATCATTTTTCTTGAGATTCTAGTCATCTTGATATCCTCCAAGATAATTTTGTTATTTTGTCGGTGAATGCTCTTGGCATAGTGGATAGAGGGCTGGCCTTGGGAGACAGGAAGAACCGTGTTCAAGAATGGCCTTTGATAGATACTGACTGTGGGGACCTGAGCAAGGATATTAGCATATTGTCAGACCTTATGTTGTAGGGAGAACATCAGATCTGTATACAGTCTATATTGGCAGAAGGACTTTTTTCCTTATTGGAAATTTTTTATACCAATAAAATCACAGTTCTGGTAAAAAAAAAATCTTTAAAGTAACCCTTGAGAGGTTTGATTGTTTTAACTCTGTATCTGCAAATTGATTTATATAGTATAGTTATTTTTATTATATTGACTCAGCCTAACCATGAGCAATGTCTCTTGCCAACTTTATTTCTTTGAAAACTGTTTTGTAATTGTATTTATTTGTCTCCACTATCTCTTGGTAGATTAACCTCTAGATAGTTTATGCATCCATATACCTGTTCTCAATGGAAATTCTCTGTTTTCCTATTGATTTTGTTAATACTTTATAGAAATACCGGCAATTTTTATGGATTTATTTTCTATCATGATAGTTTAATCAGTTTCTTCATTCTCTCGGGTTGATTATAAACCATGATATTTTTAAAATGGGTTAATTTTTTGCTGAAATGCTTTCACTTTACTTCTCTTGATTTATTGCATCAAATATCAGACTTCAAAAAAATATATGATATAAAATTTGCTCACATTTCTGCAACTATGTTAAATATTAGTGGAAAGAAGATTCTTCCCTTCCTACTTTATCTCTGTGCTTAATAGAAAAGCTTTTTAGGTATTTTCTTTTGCTCATATTAATTCATCTGTGTCCATGCTTTTTAAGATTTTTAGCATAAATTAATACTATAGTTTATCAGACTTTTCTCTTTAGCTACATCATTCAGCTTTTCTTATTTGTATGATTAATTTTAATTGTTTCCTTAATTCTGAATCATCTTTGTTTCCCTGTTATGAACGCAACTTAGTCATAGGAATAATTTATGGTGCTATAGTTTGTTTTCCAAGAAAAAATTACATCAGTAATTAGTGAGAATGATCTATAATTTTTTTCTCTGCCTTATTTTTTCCAAGTTTAAACTCATGATCATATTTATTTAGTAAAATGAATTTGATAGAATGTTGTCTTAATTATTTTGTAACCATTATTAATTTCTCTTCAATAGTTTGGTAGAATTCTCTTGCAAATTTGGTTGTTTAAAGGAAGAATGACTATTTGTTGGGGACGTTGTAGAGATAATTTTTCTTAAGGGGTGGATAAGACAGCCTTTCGATCCTGAGATTCTTTAATCAGGTGACTTAAGAAAAATGATTTAAGTGATTCCTCTTCATTTCCTCATGTGTAAAATGGAAGTAATACTTGGATTATGTCTTCAGTCTCTTGTTGTGAGGAAAGTTCGTGGACCTTAAAAAGTTGTATGTAATTGTAAGTTGCTAATTATTATTATTGTCCTCATTCACTAAATATCCAAGCACTCACTATTTGCCAGGTGGGGACTGGGGATGCAGATAGGAAAAAAATTTACAGGGAGCTTAGACTCTAATGGAGAGACAGCTAATAAGTATATAAATAATACTGTTGAGTTTCATTTGTGCTCAACTCTTCATGAGTTTTCTTGGTAAAGCTATTGGAGTGGTTTGCCATTTCCTTTTCCAGCTCATTTTACAAATGAGGAAACTGAGGGAAACAGGGAGAAGTGACTTGCCCAGGGTCAGCTGTTAGTAAATGCCCAAGGTCATATTTGAAAATATGTATATATATATATATATATTTTTTTTTTTTTTCAGTTTTTGCAAGGCAATGGGGTTAAGTGGCTTGCTCAAGGCCACACAGCTAGGTAATTATTGAGTGTCTGAGGCCGCATTTAAACCCAAGGTACTCTTGACTCCAGGGCCTGTGCTCTATCCACTGCACCACCTAGCCGCCCCATGAGGTCATATTTGAACTCAGGTTCCCCTGACTCCTGGTGTGGTGTTGTAGCCTTTGTGCTACCTATCTACCCATATATAAATATATGGAACATAAATATAAAATGAATTAAGTATAGTTATATGTTCACATACTACATACACACCACACCACACATACATACATATACTAATGAGGCAACATGAAATTTCATGTAAGGTAATTTGAGAGGAAGGGCCCAATTTTGGGCATATTAGGGACTTCATGTAGAAGGTGGTGCTTGAGCTGCATCTTGTTTTTTATTTTAGGTTTTTGCAAGGCAAATGGGGTTAAGTGGCTTGCCCAAGGCCACACAGCTAGGTAATCATTAAGTGTCTGAGACCGGATTTGAACCCAGGTACTCCTGACTCCAAGGCCGGTGCTTTATCCACTATGCCACCTAGCCGCCCCATTGAGCTGCATCTTAAAGGAAGAGGGGAACTTTAAGGTGGAACTAATGAGGGGAGCCTAAGCCGGGCATGGGGTAGATGGAGCATCATGTGTGAAGGCCAGTCTGACTGCAGAGTAGAGGTCAGAAGGGGGAAACTATTTATTGAGGTGCAAAGATAGGGCTTTATGAGATAAACAGAGGGCAAACTGGATAGAATAACTGACCCAGTAGTCAGAACTTGAGTTCAAATTTGGCCTCAATCACTTACTAGCAATGTGACCCTGGGCAAGTCACTTAAACCCGTTGCTTCCCCACCTCTTTCCCGTCTTTCCCCCCTCCACCCCCCTATAAAAATAGAATTTTGCTTTTTCATCTCAGAGGCAATAGAGAGCCTGGAGTTGATTGAGTTGGGAGTCAGGTATTTGTTTAAGGAAGAATGCTTTGGCAGTAGTGTTTGGGATAGATTGGAATGGAGAGAGACCTGATTTATAAATTTTGTTTAGATGGGACAAGGACTTGAACTAAGGGATTGGAACTGGGAAGAAAGGTTCAGCAAAGAGATGTTGTGGTAGTAATAGTAAAATTAGATAACTCAGGAGAGTGAGGAATCCTGAATAGTGCAGAATCCTTGTAGAGGAAGTTTGTAATTTTTTTTAAAAAATATTTTTCACTCTTATTACTTTGTTCCCTTTATTTTTTTCAACTTCATGTAACAGTAGTTTTCAGCAACTTTTTTTTATATTTTTCTCTCTCCCTTCCCTCCCCCTCTCTTCCTGACAGAAAGCAATGCAACATCTATAATTATGCTAAACATAGATCTTTATTAATCATGTATGAAAGAATATCACTTCCAAACTGAAGAAAAAAATTGGAGAAAAAATAATTTATAAGACAATTTTTTGGGGGTTTTTGCAAGGCAAATGGGGTTAAGTGACTTGCCCAAGGCCATACAGCTAGGTAATTATTAAGTGTCTGAGACAGGATTTGAACCCAGGTACTCCTGACTCCAGGGCCGGTGCTTTATCCACTGCACTACCTGACCGCCCCTCACTGTGCCACTCAGCTGCCCCTGACAATTTTTTTAAAAAAAATTAAAGTAATAAGAAACTAGAAGCATTCCCTGTAAGATCAGGAGTGAAACAAGGATGCCATTATTATTCAATATTATATTAGAAATATTAGCTTTAGCAATAAGAGAAGAAAAAAATGAAGGAATTAGAATAGGTATTAAGTAAAATTCTCACTCTTTGCAGATGATATTATACCTAAAGAACCCTAGAAAAATCATCTTTAAAAAACTACTTGAAATAATTAGCAACTTAAGTTATAGGATATAAAATAAACTCTCATAAATCCTCAACAGTTTTATGTAATACTAACAAGACACAGCAGCAAGAGGTAGAAAAAGAAATTCCATTTAAAGTAACTGAAGACAATATAAAATACTTGGGACTCTACCTGCCAAGGCAGACTCTGAAATCGTATGGAAGCAACCATAAAACACTTTTCACACACATAAAACCAAAGCTCAGTATCTGGACATATGTCAATTACTCATGGATAGACCAAGCCAATATAATAAAAAAGACAATTCTACCCAACTTAAATTACTTATTCAGTCTCTTACCAATCAAACTTCCAAAAAATTACTTTATTGAGCCAGGAAAAAAAATAGTAATTAAATTCATATGGAGGAACAAAAGATCAAGAATATTAAAGAATTAATGAAAAAATGCATAGTTATGCCTGATCTAAATTATATTATAAAGCATCAGTCATCAAAATTATTTGGTACTGGCTAAGAAATAGAGTAATGGATCAGTGGAATAGATTAGGAATTCCTAGTTGTTGTTGTTGTTGTTGGGTTTTTTTTTAGGTTTTTGCAAGCCAAATGGGGTTAAGTGGCTTGCCCAAGGTCACACAGCTAGGTGGTTATTAAGCGTCTGAGGCTGGACTTGAACTCAGGTACTCCTGACTCCAGGGCCAGAGCTCTCTATCCACTGTGCCACCTAGCCGCGCTAGGAGTTCCTAGTTTTGATGCTTATCATCTTCTTTGTAGTGACCATTCAGGACCTTAGAAATCATAAAAATAAATATGACACTTCTAAAGATTTTAGTAATGTAATTTTATAGTTTACTACAATTTTTAATGCAATCTAGTAATAGCTACTTTAGAGAAACACTTTTCTTCAAATAAAAAACAATGTACTGTATGAATTGTGATGCATACCTGAAAGTGAAAGTAATGATTCTTTTTCCATTTATTATTAACCTTTCAGCATATTAAAAATGAAATTGATCTAGTACACCAAAGAATAGGTTTATGGAACTATTCATAACATTGAGAGTTGGCAGGTAATTTTTAATCAGTTTAGGAGGATTGGTTCTTCTAATTTTCTTGCTCTAAAATGGTTAGCACCTGCTGCCTAAATCTTAAGTTGGTTGAATTCCATTGCTCTAGTCTGTAACTGCTCAGGAGGTTTTGCTGTAAGCATGGATCAGCCTTGGGAGTTTCATTACAAGTTCAATTCGGGAAGTTTTCCGAGGGAGTCTATTGGTGTTTGTTTTAGAGACTTAGAACTAGGTCTTGAATTTTTCCTGATAGAGCCAAATCCTTGGAAAAGAGTGGAGCTAGCTAGTTATGGTGAGCCATCTTGATGATGTCCTAGAGACCACCAACTTTTAGAGTGCTCTATATTGGGAGAATACTTTTCAGGCTTTGATTGGTAGATAATCATTGCCTTAAGTACATTGTGGAACTCATTTTCTTTATTAAAATTTACACAAATATTTGTCTTTAAAATGTAATATTCTCAATTATGGAAGTAATAACTCAGTTAAATATGGAATGGGTTAGGGTTGTAGCAACTGGCAGTGGAATCATATGTGGATCAGTATTTCCACTATTTATCACATCCTAGTAAGGAAAAAAAAGAACCTTAATATCGAACATGCCATTTAGTCAATCAGTAAGCACCTGCATATTCCAGATACTATGACAAGCACTAATGAAGCAAAAAAGAGGCAAAAGACAGACTGTCCTCAAGAAGTTCACAGTCTATGGCAGAGACAATGAGCAAACAAGTAGGCTAAGTAGTCATTAATAGCAAAGGGAAGGTACCAAAAATTGAAAGGGATTGGAAAAGGTGTCCTGTAGAATATGGAATTTTAGTTGGAACTTGGAGGAAGCCAAAAGCCAGAGCTGAGGAGGAGAGAGCATTTCAAGTAAGGAGAACTGCCAGAGGAAACATCCAGACTTAGGAGATATGGAATCTTTTGTATTGTTCTTGGAACAAACAGTGTCACCACATTACAGATTATGTTTGGGGAGGGGGGAGTAAGGTGTAAGAAGATTGGAAAGGTAGGAGGAGGCTAGGTTATGAGGGACTTTGAATGCTAAATAGGGTATTTTGCAGTTTTCTCCTGGAGGGAATAGGGAGCCACTGGAGTTTATTGAGTAGGGGGAATGATTTGGTCATTGAGTGGGCCAAGTGAACAAATATTTGTTGACAATCTACTGCTCTGGGAGCTGCAGGAATACAGTATCTGTTCTTGCCTTCCAGGAATTTGCAACCTAATCAGGGAAGCACGATATAAATACAACATTAATAATAATAGTAGCTAACATTTATATAATATTTGCCAGTTGGTGTATTAAGCCCTTTATAATAATTATCTCATTTGATCTTCAAATCACCCTGGGAGGTAAGTGCTGAAATATTGGATTAATTGCCAAATAAATATTATAGGCTGTAATTATTGTAGGAATTGCTAAGAGCTCAGACTTACTGTGGAGTTGTGGTCTTGAGGAATGGGTCAGCTTGAAAGGACCTTGAAAGATGGGTAAACTTTGGATATTGGCAAGATTATACATATACATTAGACATATTCCGAGAGTTTGGGAATGTCCTGAGCCAAAGCTACTGGGGAGGAACATATTTTGTGAAAGGGAGTGATGTTTGGCCTTACACTGGGGAATGCCCAGAAAGAGTTGGGCCTTGATTTAGTTTTCAGGGAATTATTGAAGGTTTTAAATCAGGGGATTCTATAAATCACAGTGCAGATGATTTATGGTAGAAGTGGCTAGAGTGAACAGTCTCCTTAAGATTAAAAACTTGCTGGGTATGACATCTGGAATGCGTTGCTTCGTTGAAGGGTTTACTAAAAGAAGTTTTAAACATAATGAATGTGAGGTTAATTTGTGTTGGACTTTGTGAAATTAGGGCATTCAGAAGGTTTGAATTCTTAGATCTTCAGAGACTTCAATAGATCTGTATCAGTACTCAATGAGCAATAATGGCTTTTAAGCTTTTTCATAGTATATTACCATTTTGTGTGTTGTCATAATTTATTAAAGGTAACTATCTAGTATTCATTGTAATGTTTTAAAGAATATTAACAAAAGATAAAATTCTAGTATTAAATCAATATGAGCATATTAGTATATATTCTCCTTTATTTTCATTATCTATGAGAATATGATTTTACTAAATTACTTTATATCATTTTTAAGTGAAGTAATTTTTAGGAAATTTATATTATATGTGTGCTAACTGGATTTACTATAAATATATAAATTCAAGGATAATTATTTACTTGACAGAAGATTCCTCTTCTTTTTCTCAATACATAACCCATCTCTTGCTCTCCTCCATATGCAGATCAGAGAGTTTTACTTTTTTTTCCTTTCTCTCTCATGGTGTTTCCCTTTTGTTCTGATTCTTTCGCAGCATAACTATTGTGGAAATATGTTTGACATCATTGTATATGTATAATCTATATCAGATTTCTTTCTGTCTTAGGGAAGGGAGGAGGAAGAAAAATTTGGAACTTAAAATCTTACAAAAATGAATGTTGAAAACTATCTTTGTAATTGGAAAAAATAAAATATTATTAAGTAAAAATAAAGTATAAATTCATTTTTCCCTTTTCCTTTCTTGTTTTCTTTTATTTATTTTTCAAGTTGCATGCAAAGGTAGTTTTCTGTATTCCCCTTTTGCAAGCTTTTGAGTTCTACATTTTTTCCCCCATGCTCTGTTCCCTCTCCTCTCCCTATGGCAGCAAACAATCTGGTGTAGGTTGTATGTATATTATTGTGTTGAACATATTTCTATATTAGCCACAAAGGAAATTAGAGGAATTAGAACTAAGTGAAAGAGGAATTAGAACTAAGGGGGGGAAGCATAAGAAAGAAAGGAAAATACATAAAAGCAATTTAAAAAGGTGAACATAGATGCTTTGCAGACTCCAGTTTTTTTTTTCTGGGTGTGGCTGACATTGTCCATAGCAGATCTCTCAGGATTGACCTTGATCATTGAATTGCCTAAAGGAACCAAGTCTATCATTGTTGATCACATCACAGCTTGTGACTGTTCATGTTCTTCTGGTTCTGCTTATTTCCCTCAACATTAGTTCATGCAAGGGGCGGCTAGGTGGCATAGTGGATAAAGTACCGGCCCTGGAGTCAGGAGTACCTGAGTTCAAATCCGGTCTCAGACACTTAATAATTACCTAGCTGTCTGGCCTTGGGCAAGCCACTTAATCCCGTTTGCCTTGCAAAAACCTAAAAAAAAAAAATTAGTTCATGCACATCTTTCCAGGATAAGCTATTTCTTTTCTTCTTTTTTTCTCCCCAGATTTTTGCAAGGCAATGAGGTTAAGTGACTTACCCAAGGTCACACAGCTAAGCAAGTATTAAGTGTGTGAGGCCGGATTTGAACTCAGGTCCTCCTGACTCCAGGGCTGGTCACTGTGCCACCTAGCTGCCCCTGATAAGCTATTTCTTAATGAACATTCACTCTCCCTATCGGACCAGAAACCAATAAATCACAAATGGACACTGCCTTTGCTGAGGGTATATAATGTAGTCAAAATTTAGGCCAGCATATTGGCAATTAGCCATTTGAAGAGCAACCAAAAATGAAAAGTTCAAGCAATTCTGAAATTACAATGTTAAGTCAGTGGAAAAATTATTCCATCAAAATTTATGTTTATATTGAACTTTTCAGGAACACCAGTCCTGCCTAAAGTGTCTGTAATGTTATTAATAGGACAAAATCAATCAATAATTAACATTTAGTGCATACTGTGTTAAGCACTGGGATACAAATACAGGCAAAAGACAGTTCCTACTTCCAAAGAGCTTGCACACAGTCTAATGGGGAGACAACGTGCAAGCAAATATATACAAAATAAGCTGCAGTCGGATGGTTAGTTGGTTCCTGGCCTTTGTTATCAAAGAAGAATCATCAAGTAGGAGAAATCTTAAGTAATTAGGAGAGAGAAGGCAACTGGAATTAAGAGGGGTTGAGGAAGACGTCTGTAAAAGTTGGGATAATAGTTGAGAATTAAAGGAAGCCAAAGAAACCAGGAGGCAAACACGAGAAGGGAGAAGGAGGCCTGGACAGCTAGAGAAGACTGGAGCTGAGAAAGGAACATCTCATGTAATTGTAAGGATGCCAGGGTTCCTGTATGGAAGTAATAAAAGAATATTGTTGGTAAAAGGGACTCAAAGGGTGAGGCTCTCAGTCAAGCACTAGTCCTTTTTTCTTGTTTCCATTTGACCTTCATTTACATTCATGAAAGAAAATTAAACTAAGACACAGCCCAACAAATTCTTTTTCTCTAGAGATTTCTATGGACAAGTACTTTCCTTTGAAGGCTTTTCCTTTCTTAAAAGAAATGAAGCTGCTAAAAATAAACACATAAAAAAACCAAACACTCAAAAACTTGTATTTATATATTATCTTATTTGAGAACACCCCTGTGAGGAAACTGAAGATTGAAGAGGTAATGTGCCCAAGATCACAGAGCCAATAAATGACTGGTTAAGAACTGAAATTTCCTTTGGGCTCCGTCAGGTTCTTTCCTCCTTGTACAGCTCTCCTTTGCAACTTCTTATCTCACCATTCTCCTAGTGAAGCTGTTGTAGCATTAAATTTTAAGCTAAATACAGTCTCCAAAGATTTAAAATTTTAGATAATCCACCAAAAGACAATGTAGAGATAAATGATCCTATTGAAGAAAGAATGTCCCTGAGCCATTGCTAGCTTGGAGAGAAAGATATCCGGATTGACATTTCTCCCTTCTCCCCCCACTGCCATTTGACTTGACTGCCCGAGATGATTTCAGCTAACACAGGTATCCTGAAGAAGAAAAAGGTCACAATATGTTAAAATAAAGTTTGGGTTAGTGGTCCAAATAGTTAGCACTGAATTCCTTCCTTTACCACTTCCTTTAAGAATTGAAAATAGGTTTTTTAACCTGTGGCAGATATCTTAACCTTGAATGCAAAAAAAGGACTCTACAAAAGAGATAGGTAGTGGTGCCAGTCACTTTAGGAGAATGAGAAGGCTCTGATCTTATCTAAACCAGAATTAAATTTGGTTTTAACCCTTAATCTTTTTTCCCTAGGAAAGACTTTACCTTTTAATTCTGCCTTTCTAAAGAGAAAAATATTAAAAGGGTTTTATTTAGACTGGAGAAATACTATTTTTTTTTAATATTTCTAGAGAAACTAAAAAGATTTTAAATGGTTCCATACTGTTTATGAGTGGGCTGCTACAGCATATTGTAAGATTTGACATGTAAGAAGTTGCATACAATCCTTCCATATCATAGAGAAAAGAATATGATAGATACAAGAGAGGGACTGGTTATGTAGCAAGAATGAGGGACAGATAGATGGAGTGAATATTTGTGCTGGTAACTGTGAAAAGTTAAAAGATTCCACCTCCTGGGCCCCCCCCCCCCCCCCAGCATGTTGGGTGGATAAATCAACAGATTTAGGAAGGACATTTAAGTAAGAATTGAGGTGCCGTTGAAATAGGAGCTTATGTTATTGAAGGAGGGGCAAGCAGGATCATTGCATATACTGAAACTTAATGTGATTGTAAAAAATATTAAAATAAGGTTGACTAATATTAGATGTTTGCTTTTAAATGCCTTTAAAGCAAAAATATTTTTTACTTCAGGAAAATTTTTATAATGAAGCTTCCAGCTTCTTATAAGTGTCAAGATGCAGTTTGTCAACTATTTTCTTTAACATTCATGAAGCAAAATACCTTTTCTCTGTCCAAGCTATCCACTCTTTTTACATTTTCCTCAGTGTGAGAGTTCATGTCTTTTAATTTGCCATTTGCACATTTTGATCTCTGCTTTCTAAGGAAAATCGAACTCTGCATGATTTGAATCTCAGATACTCTGAAAGTCCCTGATTGTACTCCAGGGAAAATTCAGCCTAACTCAAGGTTGGAATTCCCTAAGCTTAGTAATGAGGAATGCCAATTTAAATGTCTGTCTCCATGCTTTAACGGGCACTGTTGGGAAAAGATAGGCTTATTAATAGTGGAGAAAAACAAAGGATAGGAAGCAGTACTCCAGAGGGCACCTAGGACATATTCTGCTTTAGATATTGGTATTCATTTATTCATCCCATTAACCTCTCCAGCTCAGTCATTTTTCTTGGCTTTTCTTGATAACTCTTGAATTCTTTTCCTTATCAGTGAGAAAAAGACAGAAAACAGATTCTGGCTTTGGTTGGGGTTGATGATGCTGGTTTTATTAGTTTTCCTAGTATTATCCTATGGCAGATATTAATACTTCAGGGGCCTGTGATTTCATGAGCGGACGCTCCCTTCAACACTGATGACCTTTCTAAGGCAGTCAGGAAGTATTTTTAAAGTGTTGGAATTCAGAAATAAAAATGAAGTAACCCTTGACAAGGTGGGTACAGTGGAAAAACTGACTGGCATTAGAGAATAGAGTTCAACATTTGACATTCACTGCCCTTGGGCATATATTACATGAACTTAGACTGATTCCTCATTTGTAAAATAAGGGGGTTAGATAGGCTGTATGGTCCCTTACATGTAATCGTCATTCTATTGAGAGGGTACAAAATATGTGCAAAGTAACCCCAAGGTAATTTTGGTGAATGAGGAAAAGTGGTAGCAGATTTCTTGTCAGAGGTAACTTTGGGCCAGGGATTCTGAGGGATGGAGGCCCCAGGAGTGAGGGTCTTCAGAGGGCAGGGAGAGGCACAGAAAAAGACCATGTAAAAGGGAGTGTGGAAAAGGAGTCTGGAAAAAGGTTGACTGCTCAGATTGTGAAGGACTGCATTTTAAACAGAAGCTTTTATTTGATTCCAGAGGTAATAGGAGCCACAGGAGTTTCTTGAATAGGGAGTGACATGAATAATGTATTCCAACATTATATCCCATCTGTGGTCCCTTTTTCCAATGATTTCAGGATTTCTAGTTTGGGAAAGTCTCAGGCCAGTCAGCCTTGATTCTGCTCCTGGATATGCGTTTGACTTCATGAACATTATACCCTGCTCCCCCTTTACCTCCACTCCTTCCCCCCATTCCCTAGTGCTTATTTCTTGCCTTCTTTGAGAAGCTGTGTGATGGGAGAGACACCTGTCGGCCCTTTGAAAGGCTGCAGGTAAAAGGAGGGACAATTAAGAGAATGGTGATAGCTTTGGTGAAAGCAATTTAAAAGGATCATTTCCTGCTGTGGGAGGTTTGTCCCAGTTCCTGAATAGATTGGGGTAGGCATGGTCTTGATCCAGAAGGACCCAGCTGACATTATGCAGCATCAGTTAGTGCTGGGGATACAAAGAAAAGCAGACCTGTTTTGTGCTCTCCAGTAGCATCCATTCTGATGGTGGAGACAATGTGGGAGGAGATATGGGAAGTGCAGAGTGAAAGGCACCAGAATCCGGGACTAGGGATTGTTTGGTTATTTTTCACTCTTCTTTGTATCCACAGCATAGCACAATTCCTGGAAAATACTAAGTACTAAATAAATGTCATTTGAGGGATTCCAAGTCATTCAGTATTTAACAGAATAAGTCAAGGACAGAGCTCTTAAAAATCTTGTCAATTAGAGATAACTCCCTTATGTTGACCTTGAGCGGTTGTTTGGGTCCTTCCACAAGTTTTCGCAGCCACTTAACCTCATATTTCTATCTTGTTCACAGTTATCATGAGAGACTTTGTCAACCACCTTCTTGGTGAAAACTAGGCACACTGTGTTCAGGTCTGGGGAAACTTGTAGAGAAGAAAAGGAGATTTTTTTTTTTTCCTGAATGTCTTTCTAAGATAGCCAAAGAAGTGATTGTTGCTTCCTTTCTAAGAGTCTAAACTGTGGGTTTAATATTCTGATCTAGATTTTTGGGTCTGTAATTCAGTCCTTAAAATTTGCAGATTGTCTATTTTGAAAATGAAAAAGAAAATTCACAGTTCTCAAAGATCATTAACAGTGGGTTCAAACATTCAGAATTTCTTTATTTGTAAAATGTTTTCTTAAGTTCTTTTCCTAACATTTTTTTCTTTTTTCTTTTTTTAATGTATTTTTTTATTCTCATTTTGTACAAATTTTTTTTACATCAATAAAATATTCTTGCCTACAAATAAACAAAATACCCCTCCTCCCCCATGAATATAGATAGACTTGCTTGGGCAAAAAAAGTAAAGGAGAGAGAAAAAAACTAAAACCAAAAAAAAAGTAATAGTAATAATTGTAGGTATGGCCAGGTGGCACAATGGATGAAGCACCAGCCCCGGAGCCACGAGCACCCGAGCCCACATCCAGCCCCATAAACCCAACAATCACCCAGCCATGTGACATGAAAGCCACCCGATTCCCACTGCCCTGCAAAAACCAAAAAAAAAGAAAAAAAAGACCCAAAATAAAATAAAATAGTAACAATAGTAGGGGTGGCTGGGTGGCAGACAGAGCACTGGCCCCTGAGCCAGGAACACCCAGGTCCAAATCCGGCCCCCGACACCCAAAGATCACCCCAAGATCACCCCGCTATGCGGCCCCAGGCAGGCCACCCAGCCCCACCTGCCCTGAACCCTCCCCCAAACAATAACAAAAAATGTGCTTGAGTCTTTGTTCCAACACCAACAACTCTGTCACGAGTGGAACACATTCTTTATGGTAAGTCCATCACAAAAGTTACTTCCATATTTTTCCAATGTTGCCATTGCTGATTGAAACCTCCCTCCTTTCTTATTTCTCCACTATCACGTACTATATTTTCTCTCTCCTTTCACTCTGACTCTGCTGTAGGGTCGCTGAGTGGCACAGCAGACAGATCCCTGGCCCTGGGGCCAAGAAGCCCTGAGCCCCCATACCACCCCTTAGGCCCAGAATCCACCTGGCCCTGTGGTCCTGGGCAGGCCTTCCAATCCCAGCCACTTGCGTGAAGTAAGAAAGAAAATGTATTATATCTGACCACTCTCCCCCCATGGTCCATCCTCTCCTCCTTTATTCTCATCCCCACCCCTTCCCCCTGCTCCCCCCTCCTTCTTACTCCAGATGTCTATACCCCATTGAGTATATTTGCTGTTTCCTCTCCTAGCCACCTCTGATGAGAGCAAAGGTTCCCTCATTCCCCCTTGCCTCCCCCCTTCCATATCATTGCAATAGCTCATTGTAATAAAAAAATCCTATGTGAAATGTCTTGGACTATTCCCCCTCTCCTTTTTTCTTTCTCCCATTCCATTTCCCTTTTTTTCCTTTTGACTCCATTTTTACACCATATTTTATCTTCGCATTCAGCTTTCTCCTGTGCTTCAACTATAAAAGCTCTCTCTACCTGCTCTATTAACTGAGAAGGTTCCTATGAGTATTATCAGTGTCATTTTTCTATGCAGGAATACATGCAGTTCATCCTCATTAAGTCCCTCATATTTTCCCCTTCTCCTCCAACCTCCATGCTTCACCTGAGTCCTGTATCTGAAGATCAAACCTTCTGTTCAGCTCTGACCATTCCAAAAGGAACATTTGAAATTCCCCTGGTTCATTGAAAGTCCATCTTTTTCCCTGGAAGAGGACATTCAGCCTTTCTGGGTAGTTCATTCTTGCCTGCATTCTAAGCTCTTTTGCCTTCCGGTATATTGTATTCCAAGCCCTACGAGCTTCCAATGTAGCTGCTTGCTAAGTCCTGAGTGATCCTGACTGCAGCTCCACGATATTTGAACTGTGTCCTTCTGGCTGCTTGTAATATTTTCTCTTTGACTTGGGAGTTCTGGAACTTGGCTATAATATTCCTGGGGGTTGGTTTTTTGGGATCTCTTTCTCGGGGGGATCGGTGGATTCTCTCCATTTCTATTTTGCCCTCTGCTTCTAGAATATCAGGGCAATTTTCCTGTAGTAATTCTTTGAAAATGATGTCAAGGCTCTTTTCCTGATCATGACTTTCAGATATTCCAGTAATTTTTAAATTATCTTTCCTAAGTCTGTTTTCCATATCAGTTGTTTTTTCAATGAGGTGTTTCACATTTTCTTCTAATTTTTCATTTTTTTGGTTTGGAAGTATTGATTCCTGATTTCTGGTAAATTCATCAATCTTCCTGAATTCCATTCTTTGTCTGAAGGATTTGTTCTCCTCAGAGAGTTTTCTTATCTCTTTTTCCATCTGGCCAATTTTGCTTTTTAAAGCATTCTTCTCCTCAATAACTTTTTGAACTGTTTTGTCCATTTGACCTAAGCTGGTTTTTAGCAGGCTATTTTCTTCAGCATTTTTTTGGATTTCCTTGACTAAGCTGCTGACTTCATTTTCATGTTTTTCCTGCATCTCCCTCCTTTCTTTTCCCAGTTTTTCTTCCAACTCCCTCATTTGATTTTCAAAGTCTTTTTTGAGTTCTGTCATAGCCTGAGCCCAATTTCTGTTTTTCTTGGAGTCTTTAGATGCAGGAGCTTGTGCTTCCTCATCTTCAGACTGAGTATTTTGATCCTTCTTGGGCTCATTTGCAAAATATTTCTCAATAGTCTTCTTTTTGTTTCTCTGCTTGCTCATTTTCCCAGCCTGGGCCTGGTTTGGGGTGTTTCTTGAGCTTTTGGGACACTCCCACAAGGGTCTCAGTGTGTGAGGCTCTGTCCTCCCTCCTGGTCTGTGAATGACCATAAGCTTCCCCCTCTGCCACGGGGCTGAGGTGGGGGCCCCTGCTGTTCTATGGGGGGGGCCTAGACTGTGGTCAGGATCTGAATGTGGTCAGAGCCCCAGAGTCCTGTTCCAGGGGCAGAGGACAGAGCTCCGCAGTTTCTCTTCCCTCCCTGAGCTCAATGGGCTCATGCCCTGGGGGCTCCTGCTTCCAAGCTGCTCCCTGTGTGCCCCAAGGGCTGGGCTCCACGTGCTCGCTCTGGCAGAGGTCCCCCGCTGTTCCCCCACTTTGTGCCCGGTGCTCCCCGGGGTGCAGCTCAGGAGGCTCCCCCGCTGCTGGGAGCTGAGGCTCCCAGCGCCCTGGGGCTGCCTCCGGGAGGCTCTGGCGGGCCACCCCTCTGGTAGGTCACCTCTCCGGCCTGGGGAGCAGAGCCTTTCTGCTCTTTTGCCGGTTACCTTGAGTAGGAGAACTGCCTCACTGGGTCCCTCTGTGGGTTCTGTCTCTCGAAAGTTTAGTTAGAGTCCTTAGCTTATGAGTTTTATCAGAGAGCTCCTAAGACTGGATCCCTTCTTGTCGCCATCTTGGCTCCGCCCCTCACATTTTTTTTTCTTGATTGGTAAAATTTTTAGTTCCTCAAGTATAATTTGTCTAGGCAAATTGACTTCAGTTCATTTTAAGGTCAGTTAAGTGCTTTTCATTTTTTATTTACTTTTTTAGGGTTTTTGCAAGGCAAATGGCGTTAAGTGGCTTGCCCAGACCACACAGCAAGGTCATTATTAAGTGTCTGAGACCGGATTTGAACCCAGGTACTCCTGATTCCAGGGCCAGTGCTTTATCCACTGTGCCACCTAGCTGCCCCAGTTAAGTACTTTTTAAAAATCTTATCTTCAGTCTAAATTCCCTTTATTAGTAATCTTTTTTGTTCTATATTTTTCAGTCCAAAGGTCATTATCTATGATATAGGTGAGAGAGACACAATAATTCTTCTTCTCGATTTGAACCATAAAGAACATGGTCTGTTCCAAGCAATGGGGCACTTTTCTTATTTGTTTTTGTTATTTTTCCCAACTGGACATTAAAAAAAAATCTTTTATTATTGTTGTCTTTTTCCTGAACCTTTGATCTGGAATAGTATTAGAAATTCTTGTTTCTCTTATGTTTCCATACCCATAAATAGATGCAAGCATCTAGCTTTTATATTATTCTCAAGATTTTTCTTCTGTCTAAGAAGGGTAAACTCTGACATTTTTCTCCAGCCACTCTTTTCAGTGATTTCCTCGTGGCCAAAATTAGTGACCATTTTATGTCCTTGTTAAATAAGAAGCATCTGTGGTTATTAACCTCTGTGTTCTTCATTATAGTTTCTCATAACTTCCCCGTCTCCTTTCTTTCCCTGATTTTTTCTTCTTGGTATCTTTATTAGTTCTTTCAGTTATCATTTCTGTGTAAATAACTCTCAGATCTTTATCTTCTGGTGTCATCTGTTCGGTGAGTTCTAGTTTTGCCTTTCCGGTTTCCTCTGTATGTATTGGGTGAGGAAAAGGGGGTAGGATAACTTGTTGTCATCTCCATTTGGATATACTGATGAAACATCAAATTTAATATGTCTCAGACCAGACATTTTTTCCTCCCACTCTTCCCAAATTTCCTATTTTAGTAGGGTTACCAACATGTTTCTAGATACCAAGATTTGAAAACTCAGTCATCTCTTAACTCTTCTTCACCTCAGGTGCCAAAGCCATTAAAATAGACCTCCATCATTTCTTTTATATCCATCCCCTTTGTTCTGTTTCTGATGCCACTACTTTTGTTTATATTCCCATTACTCTTTCCTAGGTCTACTATTAGCCTCCATAGTGATTTGCCTGCCTTTGGTCTTTTTCTTCCTTTTTATGTCCATATCAGTGTCAGGATAATTTTTTATATAACTGTCCATATCATTCCCTGGCTCAAAACCTCAGATGGGTAGTTAGTTGCCTCATTGTTTATCAACTAAAATACAAAATCTCTAGATTAACATTCAGGGCCCTCCAAAATTTGGTACCAATCCATCCATCCTTATTTAACTCTGCTTTCTTTCATGAAGCCTAAGCTGCAATCTCTCTTGACTCTTAGCATTTGCTCATGTGGACTCTGACACCTAGAATGAATTCCCCCTATTGATAAACACTCATTGAAAGCTTTCTTTAAAACCTAACTCAAGTACTGTTTTCTCTTTGTAATACATTTTTTGATCTTTCAACTTTGAAGTGGTCTCTGAAATCTTATTTCTCTTTTTAACCTCTCTGTACTCAATCACATTCTAAATTGCATTGTAATAATTATTATTAGCATATATAGTTTACTTGCATTATTGTGTATCTTTGGGTACTTAATGTAACACTTATGGAACTTATTGAAAATAACTGCCTCTTGTACTGAGAATGAGCAGTTTTAAACTCTTTAACTGCAGAGACTGTATGATTTTTAAAATTCTTTACATCCTCAAAGCCTTGCACAGTGTTTTATGCATTTGAGACAGCTATCTTTAAATAATTTTGAAGCACATTAATATCAATTAAAAAAGTTTTGACATCACACTCTTACTATAAACCTTTATTTATAAATTATATACCTGTACTACTCTGTACTATATATAGTATATATATTGTAACTATACTCTATATAAATATATACTTAGTATGTTGTGTTCATTACAAACCGTAGACAAAAATAGAAATTAAAAGATAAGATAAAGATAATAGAAAGGTTATTATATCAATCTCTCAATGGTTCAAAATACCTTTTTTGATTTTTTGCTGAATATCATTAATATTTTTAGTGAAAATAGTATGATTGAAATACAGTTTATTATTTTTGAAAGTTTTGATTTAACATTGTTATAACAGTATTTCCTCGTATGCTGAAAGTGAACCAGTTGAGGGAATGACTGTCAACTCCACTATACTGTACATCTCCTACTCTTTGGATACCATGTATGACACATGGACAAACTTGGGCACCAATATCAACCCACTTATTAAATAATGGTTAAACAATTTTTATTAAAGTTTTCTTGCCTGGGATTTATAATTTTTCTCAAGTGCCTACAAGGATCTGTCAGATGATGGTGGTTCAAATCAGAAGTTGCTATATTTTTAATTAATGGAAATAACACTAAAGAAGCTGCCTTACCATCTGCTCTGCTGCTCTCATAACTGTTGGACTTTTGCATCAGACTTGCAGCTGAAACCTCTTCTTTAGGTCTTCTTCCTGTGTAAGAATGTGACTTTACGAGAATGACTGCTGCTCTTTGCATGCCTGTTGCTGTGTCTTACATCTGTGATTATTTTTTTTTTAATTTTCTTTCTTTCTTTCTTTCTTTCTTTCTTTTTTTTTTTTTAGGTTTTTGCCAGGTACTCCTGACTTCAGGGCTGGTGCTTTATCTGCTGTGCCACCTAGCTGCCCCTCATCCGTGATTATTAGAGATTTCTTTATTTGTTTGAGTAAGCGAGCAGTTCCTGAGTGGCTGGGAACAAACTCGGCCTGATGTGTGGGGAAGGATTCCTCTGGGTTACATTTTAAGCTAGAAAAGGGGATTGTGGTCTGAAATAGAGAGCAGCACACACTGGTGCACTTCTTTGGAGTCAGTTCATCAATAACTCTGCATGGCGTGTTACTTCATTTTTGTGTCTGCCATTTTAATAGTGATAAGACCAGAAACAGGGATCATAAGAGCAGCTAACCTTTCTGCATCATCTTGTTTCTTCCCCACAGCAGCTCTGTGCTAGATTGCTATTTTTTTCAGTTTTTCCAATAAGGAAACCAGGCTGAATAAAGCCGAGGGTCTTCTGTGAGATCATGCCCCTAGGAAGTCTGAGTTGGATTTGAATTCAGGTTATCTTGGCACTAAGAATAGAGCTCTTGGCCATTATGCTTCCTTTGAACTCAACTATAATTTTAATAGAACAGCTATGCATTTTCAAGTAGTTTTTTCTTTACAAGATCATGCTCCCAAACCAGTCTACCAGGTTTTATAGTCTGTAACATTCACAGTTTATAGTTGGAGGTGGGTCACATTCCATGCACATACTTTTTGGAGGTCAGTTTCCAGGAGCATTTTCTTCTTAGTCTCCTTCTGATATTCCTTGGATTTGGAGATCCAAACCGTAGGAGTGTTCCACTTTTCACAGGAGTATCTGATTTTTCAGTGGATCTAGTTGTGCATCATGAAGGTTCCTTCTCTTGAGAATATCCTGCCTTCTGCCCCAATACACTGGGGCCCACATCACCTTATTACCTAGGGCCATGAGTTTTTTCAATAATTGCTTGTGGATCAGCCAGTAGCCAGCCCTACTCTAAAATGACCTCTCATCATCCACCAGAATGATTGTTCCAAAGCACAGGTCTGACAATCTTGTCTGCACTCCTGCCATTACTACCTACTCAGTAAACTCCAATGGCTCCCTATTGCCTCCAGGTATTAAAAAAAATCTTCTATTCAATGTTCTAAAACCTTTCTGCTTTTCTTCTGCTTACTTTCTTCTTACATTTTTTCCTCTTTTTTCTCTGGTACTTCTCTTATCGAGGTGCCTCATCTGTCCTCCCTGGATATTTTCTCTGATTGCCCTCCCAGTGCCTGGAATACTCTTTCTTCTCATCTCCATCTACTGACTTCAGATCCTGATTAAAATACATTTTCAGTAGGAAGATTTTCCAACCAACCCTTGCTTTCCTTCTGCTAATTAGTTTCTATTTATCCTGTGGCTAGCTTGTTGTAAAGAATAGTTTCATGTCTTCCTCCTTAGATTGTGAGTTCCTTAAGGAGGAGGGACTGTCTTTTTCTTCTTTTTCAATCCCTTGTGCTTGGCTCATAGTAAGTATAGCAAGTTCACAGACCTCAAGTTAAGAGCCCCCTTGCTCTCTTCCTGCTGGTTAATTCTAGAGTCAGTTACTCCTACGTTGGTATGTCTGTCCTGGTTATATACATTGAAGCAGGTTCCTTTAAGTTGTCCATCTGACTCCATCATCATCTAGTCAGAATTTCTTTATTGACATGGTCATTAATCCTGCTGGTTAGGCTCCACTCTTCCAAATGCTTCAAGATGTCTTAAGGGAGGTGCTGCATGCAGTGTCATCCACAGGGAATCGCTTTATTGCTTTTCAATTTGGATTCTATGCTAGATTCTTTTCTATCACTTGGCAAACATGTCTCCCTATTTTATACCTTGTCTAATGTTTTATAGTCAAAGGGTCATTGTACAAGACGTTTTATTGTTCTTTCAACTAAACTTAAATTATTTATAAATTAAATGAATTATAAATGATTGACACTTTTTTGGAAGGGATCCTTTAAGTCAGTATTTTGTTAATAAATCAAATTATCTTTTCAAAACAAACAGTAAGTATAATGAAATCTTATTCCCTACATATTTCATTTACTTTTTAGATAAGATTTAGTATACTGTAGAATGTTGTTTGCAAAAACCTGCTTGATTCTTATTAATAATCTAATAAGAATGCATTCAATGTGCGTGCGTGTGTGTGTGTGTGTGTGTGTGTGTGTAGATGGATCTCATAAAGATTTTGGAAACAAGGAAAAATAGGTATAAAAGAGTGGTTGATGTTCTTTTATGAGGTTGCTTTTTAAAATTAGGATCTATTGCTTCTCTTTGTTTTGTGAGATGATGTTGATCATAATCATTATTATTTGTTTTACAAACAGTTTTTAAAATTTAAAAGTATTTTGAAATTGATTGCCTTTGGCTGCTGCCCTTTTTTCCTTTGGTAAGCAAGAATTTAACTTTTACTCCTTTAAGACTTTTATTTTAACTGTTTACCACACTCATTTGATATGGTTAGTAAACTTTTTAGGGTTTTTTTTTTTTTTTTTTTTTTTAGTTTTTGTAAGGCAATGGGGTTAAGTGGCTTGCCCAAGGCCACAAGACTAGGTAATTATTAAGTGTCTGAGGCTGGATTTGAACTCAGGTACTCCTGACTCCAGGCCGGTGCTCTATCCACCGCACCACCTAGCCACCCCTGGTTAATAAACTTTTATGTGAGATGACTGTAAGATCAATATCGATATAGTTTTTACTGTTCATTATCTATTTTTCATTATCAGTTATTTTAAATCAGGATTATATTTCTTTTGTATACTACATGTTTTTCTCCTCTATTTTTTTAGGTGGGTTTTTTTTTTTTTTTTTTTTTTAGTTTTTGTAAGGCAATGGGGTTAAGTGGCTTGTCCAAGGCCACAAGACTAGGTAATTATTAAGTGTCTGAGGTTGGATTTGAACTCAGGTCCGCCTGACTCCAGGGCCGGTGCTCTATCCACTGCGCCACCTAGCTGCCCCCCCCATTTCATTAGAAAAAATTAATTCTGATCTTTGCTCTAATAGGTTGGTGGTCCATTTGAACATAAACGATTCAGAGACAAACCCACAACAATAGCAATCTCTGTTAAAATGCAGTACATTTCATTTTCTATGATTTTATTCATTTATTTTTTTGTGCTGATTATATATCACCTACTCGTTCTTTTTTCAGTGAAAATATTCATTAAAAGTGTGAAGCTTCTGTGTCTACAATTTTTTGGTCCTTTTTTATTCCTTTTTTTTCCAGATTGATTAAAATGGTTTTTAATTAAGATATCTTAACAAAATGGCCCACCTCCCTCATGGTAGGAGAGAAGGGCCTTTTTCATTCCTTCTTAACCCATTCATTCTACTATATTTCTTACCATCCTTTCCTAGTTCTACCTTGGCATTGAAGCTGACATTTAGTTTGGTGAATAAAACATATGTTGAGTTAATTTGAAGGGTCTTATTGAATTCTTTATAGAATTTTTGTCATCTGTAGCGGATTTTGGTATATAGGCTACATTTAATTTTATGGTGTTTTTGAAAGTACTCATAAGCATTGCATTATGGAATGACCATACATGACTAATGGCATGTTTGTTATTACTTTTAAGCATACAATTATGCCAATTTAACAGAATCTTTTCTTTATCTAAGAAGAATTTGTGAGCCATTCTTCCATTCAGCTGTTCCTTTTCTTTCTAATGCTTTTGTTTATTGCAAGAATACCATTATTGGTGGAATTTAGTTTCTTTGACAGGACATCTACTTGGTCATTGGACAGAGATTTCTCTTTTGGAATAGCAAAAGTCATATTAAAGAATAACGACAGCCTTATAATGGATAGTTTAATACCCTTTGATCTTTTTTATGCCACTTTGCCATTATTTCTGCAGAAGGAGAAAGGGAGTCCATGCAGAACTGAGGGTCCTTCTCTGTTTTTCTCTATTTCTTGGGTTGCTATGACATAGTGGCCAGCTTACTGTTCATGAGCCTTTCCATTGCATAGATTGTTTTTTAGTCTGATGTCGTGAGCATATTCAGAGTCTTATCAGCATAGTGGTAGGACAGGACAGGCCTTGCCTGCTAGCTGGCATAGCCCTATATCATTCCCACAAGAGGAGGAGATGTTTGAGTAAAATTTTGTGTAGCGTGTAGGACAGCTGGGTGGCACAGTGGATAGAGTGCCAGATCTGGAGTCGGGAAGACGTCTCTTTGTGAGTTCAAATATAACCTCACCTGTAAAATGAATTGCAGAAGGAAGTGGTAAACCACTCCATTGTCTCTGCCAAGAAAACTCCAAATGAATTCACAAATAGTCATACATGATTGAAAAATGTCTAAACAACAGCAGCAAATTGTGTAGGTTTGGGGAATTTAACAATGATTCTTGAAGGCTGAGCCAAACATTGTGGAACTAAGTATCCTGTTGGTACTAGGGAATCATTGAAGCTTTTGACTGAAGTGATGTCACTTCAATATTTCATCTTGTACGTGTCGCTCAGGTGGTTTTCCTAATGTAGTCAATAGGCATTTATAAGAACCTACTATGTGCTGGGCCCTGTGCAAGTGCTAGGGATACAAGAAAAGGCAGGAGACAGTTCCTGCCTAGGAGCTATCTAGCTAATAGAGGAGGCAGCAAACAAACCAATGAGCTCTATACAGGATTAATAGGAAGCCTTCCTAGGTGGGATTTTAGTTGGGACTTGAAGGAACCCAGGAAATAGAAGAAGAGGGAGAGTATTCTAGGCAAGGGAGACAGCCAGAAAAAATACCTGGAGCTGAGGCCCAGAGTGTCTTGCTCATGGAACAGCCAGGAGGTTAGTGTCATTGGATCAAAGAATATGAGGATTTGATTTTAGACATGATAAGGAGTCACTGGACTTTATTGAATTTGGGGGTTATATGGTTGGACTTTCATTTTTAGAAAATGTCTTTGGCAGATTAGATAATTGACTGGAGTAGGGAGAGACTTGAGGCCAGCTAGCCCACCACTAAGAAGTGATGCCTGCAATGGAGTGTGGCTGTCAGAGGAGAGAAAAGGATGCATTGGAGAGATGTGACAGGTGCCATCTGCAAGCCTTGGCCAAAGATGAAATATTGAAGGGTGAGGGAGACAGAGTGAAGTGATGAGGCTGACTTCTAGGCTGTGAGCCTGGGGGTTAGGGAGGATGCACGGCATGGGGTGTGGGGGTTAGAGGGGGGAGGATGATGAGTTTTGTTTTGTACACCTGGAGTGTATGATGTCCACTGGGCATCTAGTTCAGATGTCTGAAAGTCCCTTGTAAATGTGAGGCCGGAAGTCAGTAGACGATGGCTTAGAGCTGGCTGGGTGCATTTGGAATCATTAGCATTGAGATAATACATCCCTCAGAGCTGATGAAGATCACCAAGTTGAAGTAGTAATAGAAGGAAAAGGGAAGAGTCCCTATGGGATCTTTTTGGTTAAGGAGTGATCTGGATGAGAATTCAGTAAAGGAGACTGAGGAATGGGAGGAGATCCAAGAGATAGCCAGCTTCTGAAAATCCAGAGAGAAGAGAGACTGCAGAGGATCGAGAAAAGGCCATGGATGACTGGTGATTGTGGAAAGGACAATTTCTGTAGAATTAAGTTGGATTGTGAAGGATTGTTGGGGGGGGTTGAGAAGAGAGGAAATGGAAGCATCTCTCCCTGACGCCTCTCTCTTCTATGTCCATGTGGAAGCCAAAAGGACATTCCAGTATTATTCTACCCCAGAAGCTTCACTACTTCCCCATTTCCACAGTGATTGATAGACAAAACTCCTAGTTTGGCCGGTCAGAATGTAGAGTTGGCTTCTCTGTCCAGGTTGGCAGTCTGCTGGCTCCTCTCACACATACTAGACTCCAGCAAAAACTGACAGACGAGCCGTGCTGTCTTGTGCCTCCATCCCTCCGTAGGCTATGTGCTCTGCCTGGAACCTTTTCTTCCGTCGCCTTCACTTTGGAAACTGGAGGACTCTTATAGACTCAGCTGAAGTGCTGCCTCCCCCTCCGTGACCTTTTCATTCTCCACTGCTCCCCACAGCCCTAGATGGCTGCTGAAGTAGCATGTGTGCTTCCTGAAAGCGGTGGTCATCTCACTCTTCTTCAGTGCCTTGTGAAGGTCTGGGCCCATAGAAGCCTCTTGCCGATTTTTTTTTTTTTTTTTTTTTTGCAGGGCAGTGGGGTTAAGTGGCTTGCCCAAGGCCACACAGCAGGTTAGTATTAAGTGTCTGAGGCCAGATTTGAACTCAGGTACTCCTGACTCCAGGGCCGGTGCTCTATCCACTGTGTCACCTAACTGCTCCTGACCAAATGTTTTTGAATGATATATGGAAAAACTGAATTGAACTTGACAATTCCATTGCACAGGGAAGTATGCACCATTAGAATAATTAGGTACACAGAGTTTATTTGTTTCTATTAGGAATTGAGTTAAAATAATCTCAGTTCTTAAAGAGGCTACTAAGTGATACAGTAAATAGAGTGCTGTAGCTGAAGATAGGAAGACTTGAGTTCAGATTTTTGCCTTAAAACACTTACTAGCATTGTGACCTCAGGCAAATCATTTAATCTTGTGCCTCAGTTTTCTCAATTGTAAAATGAGGATAAGAATGATTCCATAGTTGTTTTGAGCATTAAATGAGATAACATCTATAAAGCACTAGCCTTTAGCCTCTTTACTAAGTCATCAAGTTTCAACATTGTTGAACTCATTGTTCAGTTTCTGTCACCTTTTTGAAAATTGAATGGTCAAGGGACCAAGGGATTGGAGATCACAGCATGGGTGAATATATCTCACTGTGACATAGAAGTAACCCTGAGTTTTAAAAGGTTATGCCAGCTGAGTGGGTAGATATGAAGCCTAAATATAAATAGTCAGATCTTCTTTTTTTAAATTGGGGGAGTGGAAGGAAAAGTTGAGAGTTAGAGTGTATGCACTAGTATCTAATATGCAGAATTAACACAGGTGTATGTTAAGAAAAAGCTATGAAGTGTACCAAGGAATAAATGCATACTCACCACAATGAAATGAAAGATTCTTTCAGATGACTAATAACAAAGAACTTCAAACAAAAATAACCCTTTGTGGCTTCAGCTCACCTGGAAAAGAAGCAGAACAATAAAGAAAAGTGTCCAGTGTCACAGGGGCTGCAAGGAAGATCGACACAGGGACTATTGAATTGATCCAATCATTCTAGAGAACTCTTTGGGATTATACAAGAATCACTTAAATGTTTAATAATCCTTGACAGAAATGATCTGCTGTTTGCTGTATCCCTCCATGGAGGTCAGAGACAGAGAAAGCTACATATATATGAAAGTATTTAGCACAACTTTTTGTGGAGGGAGAAAATGATAAAGAGGTTATTATTGATTGGGGAATGACTGAACAGATTATGATTTGCAAGTGTAGTGGACTTTTTGTACCATAGTAAATAATGAACATGAGGAATTTAGAGAAGCATGGAAAAAGTTTTATGAAATGATAGAGTGAAGTAATCAAAACCAGAACAATGTACAAAAAGACTAAAGTAATACAAGCAAAAAAGAAAATTACCAGAAATATGAATGCTAAGTAATTTTAATGATATTGGCTCTGAAGAAGTAAGAAGAAAGCACTTCCCTCCCTGATAGATAGGGAGTTTGAGAAATGCCTGTTAGTTGGGGTTATTGCACTATTTGGCATTGCTTGTTTTTTTTTCCCCCCTCTGTGGAATACTTTGATTTTCTTTAGAAAATATATCTAAAAATAACCCATGAAAAAGGAAAATGTATCAATAAAGCTTATAAATTCTTGCAAGTTGATTAATTTATTTTAAAAATTATTTGACTACTGAGTTCCCGTGATAATCGATATTGATCTTTATAGAAACTCCCCCTTTGCCTCTTAAGAATTTTATTTCAATATCTGGACTGATTTCCTCCATAGAACTTGAATCTGTTGTGTTTTATCTCTCTTTCTCTGAACATTTTGAAAATGGTTCTCCCCAAATAAAGGCTTTAATGTCAGACCACCTGGTTTTCTTTTCTGTATCACAAATTCTAAGAATGAATGAATAGCCATTTTCGCCAAGGTTCCTGTCATTTTAGTCCTGGAAACAAATTCTTCCATATCAATGAGACTCAGATGCAGAATAGAATTGCCTCTCATTGGTTTCTCTACTTTTTTGAAGGCTGATCTTATCATTAAGACAGTTCGTGAATTTTATTAGTTGATCTGCTTATGGCAGAGATCGAAGTTTAGCAGGATGTCCTGATAATTGAAGCCTGACCTCCAATCTTCTGTGACATGTCTGTTTATCCTAGACTTGTGTTTAATTTCAAAATTTTCTGTTTCTTCTTTATTTACATGTAGTCTGTAGCATACTCAGAGGATAATACTCTTTCTGTCTACCTTATTTGTTCACCTGTGCTGTTGGATTTCTGCATGAGTGTATCTTCAGGTTCCACTAATGCTATCTTGCTTGTATGTAAAGTATTTTTTAAATTAATAGTATTTTTTTTCAATTGACATGGAAAAATCATTTTCAGCATAAATTTTTTTACAATTTTTAGAAAACTGAAAATAGTCCGCTTTTTTCTTTGCATTCAGATTACATAGTTCTTTCTCTGGATGTGAATGGCATTTTCCATCACAAGTGTTTTTGGAATTATCTTTGATCACTGTTTTGCTGAGAAAGCTAAGTCATCTATCATAGATGATCATTACATAATGTTGCTAATATTGTGTACAGTGCTCACTTCACTCAGCATTAGTTCATGAAATCTTTCCAGGTTTTTTCTGAAATCCACCTGCTCATGATTTCTTATTGACAGTAGTATTCCATTTCATCCATTTCCCAATTGGTAGACATCCCCTTAATTTCCAAGTCTTTGCCATCACAAAAAGAACTGCGTGTCAAATGTATAAATGCTGTAAATCACTAATAATAAGACAAATATTAAAATAATGGTTGTATGTGCATACCCTTTGACCCAGCAATACCACTACTGGGTCTATACCCTGAAGAGATGATGAAAAAGGGTAAAAATATTACTTGTACAAAAATATTTATAGTAGCCCTCTTTGTGGTGGCAAAGAATTGGAAATCAAGTAAATGTCCTTCAATTGGGGAATGGCTTAGCAAACTGTGGTATATTTATGTCACGGAACACTATTGTTCTTTTAGAAACCAGGAGGGATGGGAATTCAGGGAAGCCTGGAAGGATTTACATGAACTGATGCTGAGTGAGATGAGCAGAACCTGAAAAACACTGTATATCCTAATAGCAACATGGGAGTGATGTTCAACCTTGAAGGACTTGCTCATTCCATCAGTGCAACAATCGGGAACAATTTTGGGCTGTCTGCAAAGGAGAATGCCATCTGTATCCAGACAAGGAGCTGTGGAGTTTGAACAAAGTGCAAAGTCTATTCCCTTTAATTTAGAAAAAAACAGATATCTTACTGTCTGATCTTGTTACCTCTTAGACTTCTCTTCTTTAAGGATATGATTGCTCTCATCACACCCAATTTGGATCAAGGTACAACATGGAAACAAAGTAAAGACTGATAGAGTGCTTTTCGTGGGGGGGTAGGGGGAGGGAAGCAAGACTGAGGGAGAATTGTAAAACTCAAATAATATCTTTAATAAAAATAAATTAAAAAATAAAGTATTTGTTTTCCCCATAAGAAAATGTTTGTTTCATACCTATTTGATAAATGTGGGAAAAAGATAACCATTCAATTTTATCATTTTACAGGTTATCATTAAAATAACCTATGTGAAAGACATTTTGGTAGGTGTGGAGGATACAAAGACAAGACATAACAAAAAAGCGTAAACAAACTTGTCTTCCTAAATAGTTCTTGCCCTCCCAAAGCTTAGATTCATGTACATGTGCACAAGCATGCACATAAAATGTAAAAGGATTGTATTGTGCCTTAAGAAAAGATGAATAGGATGGATTCAGGGAAATATTAGATAACTAAATGTTATGCAAAGATGATAAAGTGGAGCTCCTTATTGTGGTGTATAGGGGGCTAATGGGGGAAAGACTATCTGAAACTGCTAAAAGCTGGCTGAATTTTGTACCATCTCGGCTCCTGAGAATGGAGGACGTGATACATATTGCTCTTCATAGAGAGAGAGAGAGAGGAGTTGGCAGGTATAGAGTGTTTGATTGTCAGCCCAAGTGGACAGTTCAGGGGCTGGTGATTCTGCTTCCTGGCCTGCCTTCACAGGTGTTCAACAGTGAGGTCAGCTGGTGGCTCAGAGGCCCTTCGAAGTGGTACCCAGCCTGACACCTCTTCTCTCCCACACTGAGCCAGCTCTGGCAGTGTGTATGTCAGCCTCATCATCAGTGTGTACTCCTGGAGAGGATGCTGCTGAATGTCGAGATTAAGCAGATGTGCCCCTGCTTCAGGGAAAACTTGGGGCCATTGAAAGAGCAATACAATTTCCAAATGCAGCCAACTCTTCATTCTACTTGATTAGGGTCCATGTTGCTGTCCAGGAATTCAGGCTTAGGATTGGAAAGCCATTAGATACCTGGACCATCCCACATGTGAAAAAGAGTTTGTTTAACAATAGCATGGAAAGCTCATCAAAGATATGGCGCTGATTTAGCTGCATCCATCTCCCCATCTTCTGGAAGGAGGCTCTTCTGGTCGGATGGGCGCATTGAATTGGATAGGAGATTCTACAAAGCCTTCCTTGGATGTCCTCGGTGACCAGAAATGGCAGAATCACTTGACCTTTAACACCAAGACCAGTGAAGTTTTTTAGAGAACAGTAGCCTGGTCAGTGCGGTTGGAGCCTCAGCTCCATGCCATGGCTCCGATGCCACCTCCGTCTCTCTCCTCCCCCCCAGTAGTAGTCTTTGACCCTTTGAGTACAGTGTGTTTATTATACATGTATGTCACATTTCCTCCTAGGTTTTAAATTCCATAGAGCTGGGAACTGTAATTCCATACAACACTCAGTTGCATATAAATATCTCCAGATTATGTAGGGTTCTGTGGAGTTTATAGTCTGTTGTGAAGGAGACACGTTTAATAAAAGGAGACTCAGAACCAAGGAAAAATTGGACTAGATGAACTTGAAGGAGTAGGAAAGCCTTCCCATGAGAAGGGGCACCAGAGCCAAACCTGGAAGGGAGGGCAGCATTCTTCAAGGTGAAAGGCCCCAGTGATTGCATTGAGCAGGGTGATGTAATTGAATGGAGTCTGTGATATTAAATTTGGGAAGAATAGATTTCCTGCATTAGTGAAAGCTCAACTGAGGTCAGAAAACATAAATTATCCAGCAAATTCTATGCTATAGACCCCTGTGTTACAAGGAAATGAATGAGGCATTTGGGAAACAGATGACAGACCACTGCAGACGCATGATGTCAGATACATCTTCACATGGGCTGTGCTAAAAGCGGAGCTACGAATTGACTTGCTTTAATTAACAGGATTTTCTTTTGAGTTCATGGAGGGTGTGCCACTCAAATTAGATTTATGTTTGACTACATCACTAGAAGCATCTTTTGAGTTCATGCTCTTGGTGAATTTTGTATCTTTAAATGCTGTTTGGAATGGGAAGATCATAGACAGTCAACAGGAATTTATTAAGCATCTCCTGGCAGGAATCGTGTTGAGTCTTGGGGACACCCAGGCCCTGCTCTCAAGGAGCTTACAGTCTAATAGGGAGACAGCATCAAACAGGACAGAGATGGAAAAAGTTGAAAAGGGCACTAGCATTAGGAGGGAGAGGACACAGAAAGAAAGGGAGTGGAAAGATGTCTGAGGGATGTGAGTCAGGGAGCTCTCTGCAGATGGCCAAGTATGAGAAAAAAAAAAAAAAACAAAGGAGCGAGGATCACAACATAAAATGGAAATTTTTGATTAAATAAAATTAAAACGATAAATCCTGTAGGGAAGCAGTTAACTTGGGGGGACATGACTTGCAGCAAGTTTCTCTGATAAAGGTCTTATTTTCATGATACATAAGTAACTGACTAAAATTTATAACAATAAGACACATTTTCTTAGAGTAAGATAAACATTTTAAGGATATGAACAGACAATTCATAATGGAAGAAATACAAGCTACCTATAGTTACGTGAAAAAGCACTCCAAATCTTTGATAACTAGAGAAATGCAAATCAAAGCAATTCTGAGATTCCACCTCTTACTCATCATATTGGCAAAGATATCTAAAAAGAAGGAATTACAATTGTTTGAGGGTCTGTGAGTAAACAGGCCTATTAATGCATCTTTGGCAAAGCTGTAAATTGGTCCAGCTCTTCTGGAATGCAATTTGAAATCATGTGCAAAAGAGTTACTAAGCAGTATATATGCCCTTTGTCCCAGGAGAGTTCAGATCTGGCCTCAGACACTTGATTCTTACTGACTGGGTGACCTTGGACAGGTCACTTAACCCTGAGTGCCTCACATCCATGGCCATCTCCAGTTGTCCTAATTCATATCTGGCCCCTGGATGACTGGAGGAGAAAGTGAGGCTGGTGACTTAGCATAGCATTCCCTCACTCAAGTCCAGTTTATCTGCTTGTCATGGTGACATCTACCTGATGACATAGTCTTTGGGAATGAAGGACAATCACCATATCAAAGAGAGAAAAAGATTCTATATATATACAAATATTTCTAGCAACTCTTTCTGTGGTGACAGAAACAGACATTAAGGGGACATCCTCTAATTGAAAAATGGCTAAATAAATTGTGCTATTTGAAGGTGATGGCATAATTTATTGCGTGCTGAACGTGAGGGAGAAGATGCTTTCAAAGTGATGTAGAAAGGCCTGTATGACTTGAAACATAATGAATTAAGCAGAATTTAAAGAATATAATAAAATTATTTTTAGAAAAGTGTAGAAAGATAATTAAAATTTTTTCTATCTCATGTAAAATTTTTTTTTAGTTTTGAGTTTCAAGTTCTCCCTTTCTCTATCCCATTCCCTCTCTTTAAAAAGGCAAGCAGTTCGATATGGATTACACAAGTGTAGTCATGGAAAACATTTTCATATTAACCATATTTCAAAAGGAAACCAGGGTCCCTCTTGCACCCCCCCCCAAAAAAAACCCCTCACAAAACTCATTAAATCTCATGAAAGCCAAAGGGAGTAAACAAAAATATGCTTTGATTAGCATTCAGACTTCAATTCTTTCTCTGGAGGTGAATAGATAGCATTTTTCATCATAAGTTCTTTGAAGTTTTGTTTTACTGAGAATATCTAAGTCATTCACAGATAATCATTGTACAGAGTTGCTGTTGCTATGTACAGGGCTTTCCTGATTTTGCTTGCTTCACTTTGCAGTATTAGTTTATGTAAGTCTTTTGAGTTTTTTTTGAAACCATCATACAATAGTATTTCGTCACGATCATATACCACAACTTGTTCAGTCATTCCCCAATTGATAGGTTCCCCTTAATTTTCAGTTCTTTGCCACCACCAAGAAAACTGCTACAAATATTTTTTTTACATTTGGTTCTTTCCCTTTTTTTAAAAAAATAAATTGGGAATAGAGGTATTGCTGGGTCAAAGGAAATGTAATAGCTATTTGGGCCTAGTTCTAAATTTGTTTCAAGAATGGTTGTATCAATTCACAACACCCACAGTGTGTTAGTCAAAATTTATTCAAATCCTCTATAGCATTTGTAATTTTTCTTTTCTATTATAATACCCAATCTGTTGATCTCAGAATTGTTTTAATTTACTTTTCTCTAATCAGTAGTGATTATCATATTTTTTGAAAGATAGTTCTTATCAACCTTGATTTCAGAGAAAGGATAAAGAATCCTGTCCTCATGATGGAAATTGATGGTCTAATAAGTAGAATAAATAGTTAGGTCACTGGGTCTGAAGTTAGGAATACCTGAGTTCAAATCCAGCCTTGTGTACTCCTGGCTATGCAACCTTCTGGGCAGGTCCCTGAACCTCAGTTTGTCTCATTTCCCCTATTGTAAAATGAAGTGTGTAAAGCACTTGATGCTACAAAGTGGGTGATAAATGCTTATTTTCTTCCTTCTTTACTTCTTTCCCTTACGTTTTGGATATGACCAATGTGGGAAAATGTTTTACTTGACAATGCTTTTGTGATACAGAGGTTCTGTAGTTCTTTCTTGCCTTTCTTTTCTTCCAGTGGATGGGAGCAGAAAAAAACTGAATTCTTGGTAATTGCAAAAAAAAATTTTCTAAATGAAAAAAGTATCCTTTGCTGTGAAGGTTGGGGAAAGGGAATGAATGCTGTGGGAGACTTGTGGAAGAAATAAAAAGGTTTTGGAATGGCTTCTGTGGTGAGTGGGATAGTGAATTGATTAAGGCGATATATAAAGACTGCCTTTTGAGATTTCGCAATATAAATTTGAAGTGGACCTAGTTAACATGGTTTTTTGATTTTCTTCAGCTTGATTCAACAGCAGGTGAAAGGGAGCCAAGGTGGCAGATTATGGGAGTAACCCAAAGCTGAGGTTTGGAAAAGCTTGATCGATGATAGGGTTAAGGAGGCAAGGGTTTCTCATGTAAAGGTTAAGGTGTAGAGTTGAACTGGTTCGCAAAGGGATTGAGTAGGGAAAGGAGGAGAGGATAACTGGTGCCAGGATGCTGGCCTGGAAAAGAACTTAATTTGTTCTTAATTAGTGGTCACAGTGGGGTAAGGAGGGATTGTAAGGTAGAGGGAAAGATAGAAAGTTAGTGATGATCAGATGAGAGATTTCAGAACATAAGAACTTGGAAATGGAAGAATATTTGGGGATGAAGACCAGTCCAAGGATGTGACCATCTCTGTGTATGGTTCTAGTGGACTCTATGTCCACCAGTTAGAATTAAATATATTGAAGAATTCTGTTTATTTTATATACTTTAAAACAACGTAACATATTATCCCAATATGAGGGCAGGGATTGGAAAAGAGAAACTGAGCCAGGTACTAAACTCAGTGAAGCAAGAGACTGTTTTGGAAGATTCCATAGACAACAGCCATCAGGATGAACTTCAAAAAGATGAGCAGGTACTGAGGGAAGATAGTAGAGAAGGAGTCTGGCAGTGAAGATGGGACTATTGATGGGAGGGAAGGGTAAAAGAAAGTGGAAACCATACTGGAAAAGGTTTCCACCAGGGATGCAGTGTCAATAGGAATGAGTCAAATCACAGTGAAAATGGAAATAGAAGGAAAAGAAAAAAATTGAAGAAGTAGGATACAGATCACACTTCCTTAATATAGACCATAAAATTTTTAAAAATAACAAGATTCAGGACCTTTTGGTGTGTTCACCGATTCACTTAATAAATTTTGACTTGTCTTAAAATTTTGCTTTTGGGAAAGGTTAAGAAATCGGATGGGTGGGGGAGTTACTCTGTACTCAATTCTGAACATGGTTGAAGGAGAAGTTAAGATAATCTGCAAGAGAGTCATCATGCCTTACAATTCTTATAATGAAGGAAGAATATGCTGGCTGATGCCACTGTGACTTCCCAGACCACAATATTCATCCTGAAAGTGTTATCTTTTCCCTGTTAGAGTGTAAACTTCTTAAGAGCAAGGAGTTTCTTTTTCTTTGTTCCCACTTAGGGTTTAACACAGTGCAGAGAACATTGTAAGTTCTTAATAAAAGCTTTTTCATTCATAATCCAAATTTCTTTCACATCTTTCTAGCTGCGAAATGACTGGGCCAATTCACCACTCCATCAGTAGTGTATAGATTAGCATACTTCTTCTTTCATAATTTCTCCAACATTGATTTGTACCCCTTTTTTGTTATCTTTGCCAGTTTGTTGAGTTATGTGGGTATCAGTCAATAGTTGTTTTGATTTCCATGTTCTTAATATTAATTATTTGGAATAAAATTATCATTGCAAAATATGTTACTAGTTGTTACCAGTTAGCATTTCTTTTGAGAATTTTTCATTTCCTTTGACCACCTATCTATTGGTGAATGTATCTTGGTCTCTTCTATTTGCATTAATTCCCCCAGGAGATCTTTAAGAGAAAAGAGGTAGTACTACTCATCGATAATTCTTTCTGGAGCTCTTGATGAGGGATGTAATTGAATGCATAGAGAATGAATTTTTTCTTTTTCTTTTTTTCTTTAGCTTGTTGCATTTTTTATTTTTATTTAACCTTAAAAAATTCATATCCATTGATCCATTGGGTGAGTTCTCCAGCTTTATCCCATGTGCTGATGAGTTCAAAAAACCAATGAGAGAAAACCAACTTTGGCTGGACCCTTCAAATGCACTGCACCAATTAAATTACATCAAATATATTATTATACCTTTGAAAATTCAAATAAAAAGTCAGCTTTGTATTACAAAAAAATAGAAATTAAATAAAAATCACAACACTGAGTGAAACTATATGCAGTCAAGTTTTTCCTTTCTCTCTTCTGTCTTTCTTTTTTAGTCTTCTAGGAATGAGAGAATGAATTTTTTCCATAAGAAATAATGTAATTAGAAATACTTAATGAAAATTCCCCAGAAATTTCACATTTTACTAGGCCAATATTAAATAATGAACTTGTTTTGTGATACAGATGTTAAAACTAAATAAACATGGATTAAAAAACTCATAAAAATAAAATAAAATTTAATTTCTCTTTACCTATACTGAGTGGAGTTCCTGGCATTAGAAGGTTATTTGTCCCTTGCACTTGAGAACTATAATATCAGGGAAGTAATGCCATGTCATATGATTGAATTGAAGGGAGGGATGCTGTGCAAAGTCACCACTTTCACTTTTTCCTCTGGAGCCCTATGGATCCAGAGACAAATGGGGATCAGGACAAAGGTTGCAGTGGGAGACTTTGGCCTATTAAAGCTAAGGCCTTTCCCAGGTCACAGTTTGGCTGAGGCGAAGCCCTTCAATGATTAAGGGCTAGATTAGAGAAATGCAGCAGAGACACCAAGAATGGCCACTTATGTTTAGTCAGAAAAAAAATTAAAGACCTCAGGACTTTTCAGAGTAAGGCAGGTAATAAATAATGCAAAGTATAGTCACTTTTTCAGAGTCAAAAAAAAAAATCAGTCTTGGAAGGGCTTCTGTCCAAAACAGAAACAATTTCTGTTTATATTTATAGCCTGTGAGCCAAAATGAGTCAGTTATACAGACTTACACAAGTTCTAGCAAGTGCCACAAAGTTGGTGAAACATTTTTTTCTCCCCCCAAAATGTGAATGTAATGGGTTTGATGAGTTATGAAGACTATGAATATTGGGGTATTTAATGAGACAGTTTTTTGAAGCTCCCCATCCTAGTTATATTAATTTTGTTAATACAGAAGTTTTTAAATTTCAGTCAAATGAACTCAGTTTTTAAGGAAATGAAGGAAAAGACAAACTATGAAATGACACACAATTCTTTCCCCCTAATTACATGAACAATTTTAACATTTAAAAATTATTTTTGAGTTCCAAATTTTCTTCCTCCCCTCCTCCCCTCATTGAGAAGTCAAGCAGTTTGGTACCATTTGATACATGTGCAGTCATGCAGACATTTCTATGTTAGGTTGTGAAAGAAAACAGACAAAAAAGCCATGAAAAAGAAGGTAAAGAAAAGTATGCTTCAGTCCTCATTCATTTTCTGCCAGTTCATTCTCTGGAGATGACTAGCCTTTTCCATCCTAAGCCACTCTTATCCCCTTCTCTTCTAACTTCGGCAAGAGATTTCTATACCCAGCTGAGTGGGCGTTTTTATTCCTCTTTGCACCAGTTCTGCTGAGAATAAGGTTCTTGTGCTCGCTCATGTCTCCCCCATCTTCTCCACTATCAAAGATGGTTTGTGCCTCTAAAAGAGGCACAGATAATTTATCCCATTCAACTTCTCCCTATCAGCTTTGCTTAGTGCATTTCTCTTTCTTTTCCCTTAATTTTATTCTTTTATATAATATTCCCATCATATTCAGCTCACACCTCTATCTGTGTGTATTCCTTCTAAAAATTGCCCTCATGATGAGAAAGTTTTTGGAGTTAACAAGTATCATTTTTTCCATGTAGGAATGTCAACAGTTTTTCCTTATGATTTCTCTTTCCTGTTTACTTTTTTATGTTTTTCTTGAGTCTAATATTTGGAAAGTCAGATTTTCTATTCAACTCTGGTGTTTTTTATCAGTTTCATTGCATGCCCATTCTCTTCCCCCGCCACTGGGCAGGTGATTCTTGGTTGTAATTCTAGTTCTTTTGCTTTCCAGAGTATCATATTTTAAACCCTCCAATCTTTTAATGTAGAGTTTATGAAATCTCATTATCTTGACTGTAGCTACACAGTATTTAATTCTCCCTCTCCCTCTCCCTCTCTCTCTCTCTCTCTCAACTGCTTTTAATATTCACTCCTTGACTTGGGAGCTCTGGAATTTGGTTAAAATATTCTTGTGAGTTTTCATTTTGGTATCTCTTTCAGAAAGTGATTGGTAGATTCTTTCAGTTTCTGTTTTTACCCTCTGGTTCCAGAATATCAGGGCAGTTTTCCTTGATACTTTTTTGATGATGATGTCTAGTTTTAATTTTTGATTATGACTTTCAATGTTCTAATTATTCTTAAATTAGCTCTCCTGTATTCATTTTCAGGGTCAATTGTTTTTCCAGTGGAATTTTTCACATTTTCTTCTATTTTTTTGATTTTTTAAAATTGTTTCTTGATTTCTCAAAGTCATTAACTTCCACTTTGCCCAATTCTAATTTTTTTAGGAATTATTGTCTTCGGTGAATTTTTGTGCATCTTTTACCATTTGACCTTGCAGCTACCTGGGTCCTGTTCTGATCTGGTGTGGCTGCAGTGGACTGAACTGGGCTCCACTCTCCCACTAGTACATGGACCTTTCCTGCCAACCTTTTAAGTTCTCTTGGGATGGAAAATTGTTTGACCCTGTTCTTTAGTTATCCTTGCTGCTCCAGAATTTATTTTGAGACATTATCTAAAAGTTACTGGGTAGAATTTTGGGAAGAGCTCAAGGAAGTCCCTCCCTTTTCTCTACCATCTTGACTCTTTCCTCAGTCCAAAAGATTTATTTTAAAGTCATATTTAGAGCAAAATGATCCAAAAAGCAATTGATTAAATATTTGAGAGAGCTATTTTGTACATTTTTGTAATAAAGTTGACCAGCCTTCTATCTGTCTTCTGCCATCAGAGGAAAGGAAAATGTTGAAAAGAAGATGATGTTGATCACTGAAACCCCAAGAAAGGATGATAGCATTTATGAGTACAAGTCTTAAAAGCCAGTTGAATTAGATCTTTGACTATAGAAAACAAAGAGGATTAACAAGAAAATAGGAGAAGAAAAGACATGAAAGTAACCAACCTTGAAATGAATCTAAAAGATGGAGGATGAAGTGAGACTATTTCAAGTGGAAGAGACAGTTGGAACCAACTCATCAAGGGAAGAGACTGGAACCTAAGTTTAATAATAACTAGTAAATAATTTTGGTAGAACAAAGCCTGCTGAATGGAAGTTATGGAAAATAAGCCTGGAAAGATATTTTGGAATTGTATTCTTAGAGACTTTAAAAGTCAGGATAAGGAGTTAAAACTCAAGTTAAACTTTATAGCAGTAAGGAGCCACTGATGAAATTTTAAACAGAAAGTGACTGACTGGACTGTGCTTTAGAAAGATTATTTTGTCAGATTTGTAGATTGAAGAGGCAACAGACTGGAAGGGAGGGGACCAGTTAGGGGATTGTCGCAATATTATAAGCATGAGGAGACGGGTGAGCAGAGTGGAGGGGACAGATTGAAGAGAGGCAAGAGATGTTGTGGATTCAATATCAGCAAAGTTTTCCAACTTGATTGATTGTTGGAGGTGAGGGAAGAGGAAAGATTTAAGAATGTTTCCCTTGCTGTGACCCTGGATGACTGGGAGCATGCATAATAGGGAGGAAGATGATGAATTCCGTTTTAGTGCTATTGAGTTTGTGATGCCAGTGTGTATCCAGCAGACAGTTGGCAATAAGAGTTCAGGAAAGTTTAAGGTTGATTAGAAAATTCTGAAATCATCTGCTCACTGATGAACCCATGGTATCTAAAGGAGGATTACCAAGGTCTTGGGGAGCACCCATGCCTAGGATGTAGGAGATAGTTATAATTTTATTTAAGGCAGTGGGGTTAAGAGTGACTTGCCTATGGTCACACAGCTAGGCAATTAGTAAGTGTCTGAAGCCACATTTGAACTCAGGTCCTCCTGACTCCAGGGCTGCAGCTCTATCTACTGTGTCACCTAGATGCCCTTGAGAGATGGATAACAGAAAGGGAAATCAATTAGGGAAGTGTTTCTAGGTGAAGGGAGACAGTAATGTCAAAAACAACCCAGATAGAACTCCAGTGAGATGTAGACTGAGAAAAGGCTATTGATTTTGTAATTAAGAGATCATTGGGAGTTCAGGTAATAGGGAGATTCTGAAGTCAGACCATAAAAGGTAGAGAAGAGCGTGGTGGGAGGGGAGGAGATGGGAGCAAAGATATCCAAATGTGGCTGGGGAAGGGGGGGGATAGGTATAGTATGACACCTTGAGGGGATGACTGAATCAAGAGGAAGTTTTTTTCTTATTCTTAAAAGTTTGGAGGATATCCACTCCCTTATAAGTGAATAAAATATTGAACTTGGAGTCTGAAAGACCTGGACTCATCATCTCTTGATTGAAGGGAGGTGACCTGGGCCACTTCTCTGCCTCAGATTTTTCCATTCTATAAAATGGAGATAATAATAGGAAAAAATTATTGCTAATTGTGTGATAATAAATAATGTAGTAATGTAGAATGGTTTTTAAAGTTAAAATAAATGCCATTTGATGCTTATATGCATCCTTATTATCATTCTCAGTCCAAGACATCTTTTTTCCAAAATAACTAAGCTGATCTCCTTCTAATTTAGTATCTTATAGTCATAAGTAATCCTGATGAGGGGACTTCTTTTCATTTTCTGTGATGAGCTAAACATCTAAGAGATAGTATTGACCTTTCCATTGAGACAACTGTTCTTTGGTCTATGGTTAATTACAGTTCCTCATGTTTCTGCTTTTGTTGTTGTTTTTCTTTACCTCCTGAGAGGTATCTAGCTGTTATTCATAAAGTCCTCCCTAAACTTCAAAAAACTAAACTCATATTTAGACTTTATTACCATGAAATGACTTGAACTAAATTGATTATAGGTTTTTATGGCATGTGCCAGACTATCATTTCTGGTAAACAGGAGGTTGTGGGAACATTGCTGTAAGTATTTTCTCCCTCTTTGAATTCGGTTTGCCAGTCCTTTGCTGTGGTCTGATCCTTTGGAAGTTGGCTTTTCCTTTGGCCAGGGCACTCTCTGCTCAATGGCCAGATGACTGGCCCTCTGTGGAAGATGTGCCCAATGGGCTGGAGACTTTCCTGGACTGTTTCCCAAGCTCTTGTTGTATGACAAGTCAACTTCCTTTGCTGTTAAAGAGGTGCCCTCTGGCTTTCGTCATCCATTTCTTTTTTTTTTTCCTTAAGGTTTTTGCAAGGCAAATGGGGTTAAGTGACTTGCCCAAGGCCACACAGCTAGGTAATTATGAAGTGTCTTAGGCTGGATTTGAACTCAGCTACTCCTGACTCCAGGACCTGTGCTCTATCCACTGCGCCGCCTAGCTACCTAGCCGCCCATCCGCCACCTAACCGCCCCATCCATTTCTTATAGTTAAGTCATCCTTGGGAATAGGTATTTGCAGCCCCTATTCATATTCTCCTTGTCTGCTTCCACTGACCTATGGTCTACCTCTGAGACAGTGATGTGTTCCATAAGTAACAGCCTCTGACTCCTCCCCATAGATGGTTAGTTAAGGGGATTAAATAAAAGTGGAGTTTTTGTGGGTCAGGCAGCATCATTCAAACCCTTTATGGATTCTGAAATGTTCTCTCAGTCAATTCTCCAACTTATTGCCTTTCTGCTTTGCTTGTCCAGAGTGCTAATTAATTAAATGGGAAGCTTACTGCACTTGCTATAATACAGGCAATATGTATTCTTCATCCTTCTTTCCCCAGCTAAATTGGGTGATTTAGAAGATTATATGGTTCCCCCCCCCCCCCCCCCCATGACTTCTGAGAAGGGTTTTTGAGAAGTTTCTCTTTTGTTGATGTTGTGTTTGAGTCTTTCTGTCCTCATTTGGGGTCTTCTTGGCAAAGATATTTGGAGTGATTTGCTATTTCCTTCACCCATTTTACAGATGAGGAAATAGAGGCAGGCATGGTTAAGTGGCTTGCCCCCAGGGACACACAACTTGTAAGTGTCTGAGGCTGAATATGAACTCAGGAAGTTGAATCTTCTTGACTCCAGCTCTTTATCCACTGTCACATTTTATTTTACAATCTGTAATTATTTATAAGGTGATTTTTTTTCTTTGCTTTTGAACACACCTCAGCAGGATGACAAAAGTACCATAAAATAATATTTCCTGTTGCCTTTCAATTATAATTTGAAACCAACTTTGGCAGATCTCTTCACTTTGCCAAGGAGAATTTATAAATCCCATTTACTGAACTGCTTTTTTTATATTTTCTACTTTTATTTATAGTAAGATTTTTTGAATATGATTTGGTTTCATGTCTTTATTTGTTTAATTCGTTGCTCTGGGTAAAAAATTTCAGTGGCCATCGTATTGGGTTTGAGTTGTTCCATCCTTACCAGGTCTAGTCCTTGAACAGCAGACAGTCTGTTAATAGAAACATGATTGCTTGGTAGAATATGCCAGAGCTTACTGTCTTCAAATAAAGTATTAGAATAAGACATTTTGTGGATTTTTTTTCAGCCTGAAAGTTGTTGAGATTGCAAGATCCTGTTTTGTGGAATGGATTGCAACCTGTACTTACTGTAAAAGGGCCTGAGAAAGCAGACTATCAATAATTGGTTGTTTTTTCTTTTGATGTGAAAGACTTTTTTCCTTTTCTCCCTTTTTTTGAGGGTAGCTTCCATGTGTTCTTATGTTTACTTAAAAATCTTTCTTAAAGGCCACAATGCTTTTAAGATTGTACTTCCATATTTGAACTGAGGATGATGAGTCTTCCTGACTCTCCTTCCATTGCATGTCTAGATGCCCTTTTTTATTCAATTGTTTTTCAGTCAAATGAGAAATTTGCAATTTTGTTTCCATTTCCAAATTAGAAAGTCCTATTATACTTCTGTACTAGATAAATTGGTTTTAGTCTGCAGTACATTAAAATGAAATTTCTTATTGGAGATATGCAGATATCTTTCAACAAAAACCCCAGAGAGAGAGAGAGAGAGAGAGAGAGAGAGAGAGAGAACAATCTGTAAATCATAATTTTATATGAATGGCTACTATTATTCATATAAATTTGAGTCTGAGTGTTTTCTGATAACCTCACCTTTTTCACTGTGTGAATGGATAACTTTTTCATATGACTACATTTTTTTTCCTAAGCCATGTTCTTTATCCAGACTGAGAAGTAAAAAATGATGAGTTTTTAGTCTGTTAATTTTTTTCTTCTTTAATTGGAGACTATTTTTTGTTACTTGTCAGTATCATTAACTACCTGTAAAAGATTATCATCCTATGGGTAGCTCAATTAATGTTCAATTAATTATTTCTTTGAATTATTGAGAAACCAGAATTTTCAGGTGATACAGAAGTAGCAGTTAAACATTTTAGTTGAGGATCATTTCAACTAGGTCTAGATGTAGAAATATTTTTATGGGTTTTTGAATAAAGCAACCTTTCAGTATATATAGGGAATACTGGTGTTCATGACTCAGTAATTGTTCTTCATGCATCAGGGAAAAAAAACTTGTAATGAAATCAAGATGGATTTGATAGTAATGAAATTCTTTAAAAAAGGAAATAAAAAAATAGATTGCTTCAGTTCTCTAAGTCATACAGAAGCAGACAGAAGAATTACTTTTAAAAATTTGGGCATAGATTTAACATTAATACTTTTTTTTTAAAAAGGGCTAGGTAGACCCTTGGAGGATGCATTTGCCAAACCTGGTAAAACTTTCAATTCAGAGCTGGAGGGTGATGGATGATTACATTCTCACTGATGACATAATGGTTGGAATGGTATAACCTCAGAAGGGTGGGTAGAGGCCAAGAAAATTAGAAAGAGAGGAAAAAACTTAAATCTATGATAAATCTATTTTTAAAATATCCTTTACTTATGAATCTTTTTGAGACCTTTATGAAAGTCTAAAATAGGTTATATCTCCTTAAAGAGGTAATGAGGTAAGTTTTTCCCCTTTTTCAGAGACCATAATTTTTTTTGCTCCAATTGTTTATATTTAGTGATTCTTTTTTTTTAAAGTTTTTTTTTTTTTTTTTTTTGCAGGACAGTGGGGTTAAATAGCTTGCCCAAGGCCTCACAGCTAGGTAATTATTAAGTGTTTGAGTTCTGATTTGAACTCAGGTACTCCTGACTCTAGGGCAGGTGCTCTAGCCACCCCCACATTTAGTGATTCTGCTTTTTTTTTTAAATCTTGCCAGCCTAAATGGAATGAAAGTAATTGTTTTATTTTTCTCATTGTTCAACTTAGTGATTTGAGTTACAATATCTATTCAGTAATTTTCTGTCATGGATACAATTTATGATGATTGGTTCCACATTTTGATCAATTGTTAATTAATTTCATTCTTTCTTAAACTCTAAAAAGCAAAGTTATCTGGTTTTAGTGATTTATTGGTACTATACCTAGAAAAACATGTTTGGCACTTATCTACTTCAACCCATCTGCTTACAAAAAGAGAATTGGAAACCACCCTTTCAGCTTAAATGCCCATCTCTCTTTCTGACCTCCATAGTTGTTAAGTGCTCTCTAAAATGCAGAACTTGGGAGTCAGGAAGACCTGAATTTAGTACCTGGAATCCTGGGCAGGCTCTGTGCCTCAGTTCCCTCATCTGCAAAATTAAGAATTAGCAACTTGATGGTCTTTCAAGGTCCCTTCGATCTCTAATTCCTAATTTATTGTGTATTTATTTATCTGTAAAAAGTTCTATCTCCTCATATTGTCCATTTTAAGTTCTTTAAAGACAGGAATTGTTTTTTACATTTTGGAAGCAATTTTAGAAGCAATAGAGTTCAACTCATACCAGCAAATTAATCCTTATAGATCAATAATCATCCCTCTTCTGATTGAAGACCTTCAGTGATGGAGAACCTAATTTCTCTTATGTATCTCTTATGTATATCACTCTAATTTCTCTTATGTATAGCTCTAATTGTTAGCGAGTTTTCATGACATCAAGACTGAATCTGCTTCTTTGCAACTTTATACATTACTCTTGGTTTTGCTCTCTGATGCCAAGTAGTACTTTATCAGGAAGCCTTTTCTGAAATACCCTACTGGCCAACCCCATTAATTCCTTCAAATTTCCTTGTGTATCTTCTGTATATACTTGTATAAGTACATGCTGTCTACCCTTATAGACTGTAAGTTCCTTGAAGACTAGTAATTTTTTTTTTGTCTTTGTAGCCCCACTGCCTAGCATTGTGCCTGGCATAAGGTAGGTTTTTTAATAAATGTTTGTTTATTGATGGATGAATTGAAGTCCAATGTCCTTTTGTAAGATAGCTCTCAGGGTGTAAGGGCTATTATGTGTGTGTGTGTGTCCCTGTCTCCTCCCCCCATGCTTCCACTGTCCTTCATCTTTTCCTCTTTTAAGTCAAAGGTCCCAAGTTCTTTCAGCAAGTCTTCCTGTGGGTTGGGCATGGGAACTCTGACCAATTTGGTTATCCTCATTTTGACATACAGAATTTTTCAAAGTCCTTCTGAAACTGTCCCAACCAGACCTGAGCAGAATCCTCCCTGTATTGTGGCTGAGGCAGAGCACAGGGGGTTGTCGCCTAATTTCTGTGACCCTGGGTTGAGTCCAGGGTTGGAGTCTGTCATCCCTGGTTCTTTTTTCTCGATGGCCACCAACCATCTCTGTAGCATGATCCCAGTCATGCTCACTGCTCTGGAGCTGTCTGACTCCAGTCTCTTCTTTGTTTTTGAAATTGGTCCTATCTTTGTTCCTCTCCAGACTGGAGGTGCAACTCTCCTTTGTCTTCACTGCCAGCAGCTCAGAGGTTCCAGCTGCCGTTGTTCAGGACTTGAGTCCATGAAGGGCAACTAAGCAGCATGCCTCTTATTCCTGGCTTCTCTTGGGTGGTTTCTTTTCCCAGTCTAATGGTTATTCTTTTTTTAAAATATATTTTATTTTTAATTACTATAGTTATTCTTGGCAGAGAAAATAGAAATGAAATGAGAATTGGAAGCTCTTTCATGATTAGCACCATGTTCTTTACATGGTGTGTCTGCTACAGTGGTTTGCTTTGTTCGCTTTACTGTCCAACATATCTTGGAGGTGAAAGCCCTTGAGGAATTTCCCTTTATATTGTGCTTTACTAGAGAGGATAAAGGATTTTAATATAGGATTGAAGAAAAAGAATCTGAGCATATTGGAGAGAAACAAACTTAGGACCAGAAACTTAACAAGTAAAAGAATGAAATAGAGAGGAGCAAGAGAAAATACACTTTTCTCATTGGAGCTTTGCAGGAGCTGTGAGGGTTTTATTCCCCCAGAAGGGAACATTGTTTTCCCCTCACTCCCAAAAAGGAGGGAAGAAATTCCTATCTTTGAAATAAGCAGCAACTTCCTAACCTCCACAGAAGGAAGATTCAGTCATAGACACTAAGAAGTTAGCCGACTGCTCTCAGCCCTTCACGTCATTTTCTTCGCTAATCCATTATTGTACCTTGACTTCAAGGGAGAGAAATGGCCCAGGATAAAAAATGTGGTATAGTTGTCCTGAATCCAACATGGAATCTTTTAGGATCAATGGAACTAATCCTCATCTTTCTCCCAGGTCTCTTATTTCATCAGTGGGAACACCCTCAATTCTCACTTTCCCCTTAACTTGAATAGTTCTAACCTTACAAATAGAATACACATAGGTAGGCCCACTAAATAGCTCGAGCTGTGACCACAAAGGTGAGATCTCATGAGAATTCTCAAGTGCTTTAGACAATGCTTTCACAATTTGCTTTAACAGAACTTATATTGGGCCTCAGCTTGGGTCACTAACTTGAAGAATTGGCAGGCCCTTTGTATGCATTGCCCATAATTGTTTCTAGGAGTGTATTTAACCACAGCTGATCTTTGGGCTAGTACTTTCAGTCTGTTCTAGTAATAGATTAAATAATAATTTGATCTTGCCTCTATCCACATTCCTGCATTTACTGACATCAAGAGGAAGACATGAGTAATGATTAGTGACTTGCTGATGAGTTGCACAGCAATTTATTGGAACTGATGTAGTTTAATAGATAGTTGTGCCATCTTCCCAGAATATTCATTTGAGATATGAGGAACTTAGTAGATCTGCCCATTGGTAGATTTCATTCACCCACAAGAAACCTAGACCTTTTTCTTTAGTAAATGAAGTTCAAAAGCTGATTTCAACTTAAGGAAAAGTTTTTTTAGTGGCATGATAAAAGGCTTGATTCTTGTACCTCTCTTGGTTCAGTATGCTATTGATGACTTTGATAAATTTATAGAAATACTTTAATCAGTTTTGGATTATTGGAAACTGAGATGAATAGATAATTCATTTCTTCTGTGATAATGGTCCAATTTTATGACCCAGAACATACCAAAAGATAGTTTGAAATACTTAATAGAAGCCTTTACTTACTTAAAAACTAATTTTAAAACATCTTCCCTGTCATTTTTTTTTTTTTTTTACTGTTTTCTTACTTATCCCTTTGATAGTCTCAATTTATTTTTTGCTACCTCCTTCTCCTTGGCTACTTAGTAGTCTCTGTCCTTTGAGAATTCTGGAGCCAGGTAAGCAGAGAGAATATAAATAATTTAATGCAAACTCTCTGTCTGAGACTTTGTAGTCTGCTGATATGGTAGCTCATTTTTTAATTCTTCTATCACCAAGTCTCAAGAGGAAGGGAGTAAAGGAAACAAACAAACCTGACTCCTCCTTCTCTTATGTTTTCCTTCTCCCTGTGTGCTTTTCTTATTCTTATGTTGTTCTCATCCCATCATTCCTTGATATCTCTTCCTTAGGGACCAGTCTCTGTTGGAGAAATCTTAAGCAAAAGAGAATGGAACACATTCCCTCATTACTCACATTGTACTAGGTGAAAACCTATCTCATAGAGATCATGGGAGCTACTCACTAGAGGTGAAAGGGGAAAAATCTTGTTAATTCCAGGATTTCTTTTTTTTAAGATCTTTCATCTCATCACCTTTTATATAATCTTATGAGTGTTGAAGTTTCACTGTATCCTTCTATGAAGATTAGAAAAAGACCTCTATAAGTATTGCCTCTATCAAATAGTTGATCTCAGAGTACTATAATTAGAATCTTTTTCTTGTCGAAGTTTACAAATCTCTACTATTCCGGCCCTCCTACCTACCCCATTATTAAGAAATTCTTTATAATGTAATCAAATCATATAATCATGTATTGTGAAGGCAGTGGAGAGATTCATTTTGGGTGAAATTTGACTTTTATAGGCCTTTGTAGCTTGAGCAGGGGGTAGCTAATGGACAGCTTCTTTTTTGCTTTGGTAGTCTCATTCAAGAGTTCAAGGGGATGGTCCCTGGCACAGTGTACAAACGTCTTTTGGAGTAGAAAGTTTATGCAAATAATATGGAAAAGTGTCATAGAGAATGAGGAAGGCATGGTTGGGTGATTGGCTGCTTTATTAGAGGATGTCCTCTTATTGAAGAGATCATGTAGCCATTCATATATTTTAAAGTAATGTAAACATCCACAGCTTTACCAAAATAATCCCCCAAAAACTGATGACCGTTAAAACTATATCTCTCACTCAAAATTTCTTAATGTATTTATGTGTATTTTTACATGTTTTAATCAATAGATGCATTCTCTTTTGTGCATAGATTTTTTTTTCCATTTGTGGTCATTTACACGTAAAACATTTTTGTATGTTGACTTCATTCACATTTATGTATAGTATTAGATTATGTAGAATTTCATTGTCTTTAAGTATCTTAAGACATTTGCTTTTCCATGTTTGAGGATTAAAAAACAGTTGTACATCTTTAATGATGAGGTAGAAGGAATGACTTAGGACAATTTAGGAGTAGAAATTGATTGTTTTGTATGGTCCAAGGTTTGCCACCACCAAATACTTGTTGACTATTCATAATTTGTATGTGCTCTACTTCTCCATAATCCCTTGGGACTGGAAACTCTTAATCTGGAAAACTATTATTGTAGTTCTCTGATTTATCTGAGAGATCAATTTTCCCCTCTGAATTATGAGGGATTTTGTCTTTATGGCATTTTAAAAGTGATTAATTATTTTCCTACAGCAATATACTGTGTATTATATTTTTGGCATATTCTTAACCTTGGGATGTATTTTGGTTGGAACTAAATGTTTGTCACCAATAGCTTTGTTTTAGTGTGGAAACTGGGTTTAACAAATTGGCTTGATAATCAAATGTAATTATATAGTTATCTGGAGTCTTGTACAGCAGAAAGTGATCTTAGGAATTCTAGAAGGATTTTTCCTTTTCTGGAATTCATTCTCACCCAAACAGATATACTGCTAAAGGCAATATCCCAATTATGTAAAATCAGATAATATTTTTCTTTAGTCACATGAGTAGGAAGTGAAAATGTGGTATGTGCATGGCAGTGTTGACCAGGACAGGTGGAAAACTATTATTGTGGTTCTCTGATTTGTTTGAGAGCTTGGTTTTTCCCCCTCTGTATAACGAGGGATTTGTGTATAGAGCACCAAGGCCAAGTGGAAGACCTCAGTTCCATCCTTTGTCAGAAATTTGCTGCCTGTGTGACTGGACAATATTGCATTACCCCTGTTTGTCTCAGTTTCATTGATTGTAAAATGGGGATAATTGAACTGCTGGGTGTCAGGAGGCCCTGAGTTCAAATCTAGCCTCAGACGCTTACTAGCTGTGTGACCTCACGCATCCAGGGCCATCTCTAGTCATCTTGATTTATATCTGGTCACTAGACCCAAGTGATTTGGGAGGAGAAAGTGGGGCACCCCCTCACTCAAATCCAATTAATGTGTGTGTTATGGTATCACCTCCCTAACATCACGGTCATTCTTTGAGAATGAAGGGAAAACATTATCATCATCATCAAAATGGGAATAATAATAATGGCACTTATCTCTGAGGTTTATAATGAGAATCAAATGAAATAATTATAAGATGCTTGATTTGGTCTCTGGTGCATAGTGGGGCCAGATAAATATTAGTTGCTGTTATTTGAAAAATATTCCCTGATAGTACTAGTAACCAAGAGAAGACTTTAAGAAAAAATAAGGCATTATATTGAGAGCATAATTCTGGCATTAAAATAGTAAATTTGATTTAGAGAAAGAAGAACCATAAACGATTTTATCCTCATAGTACAGATTGTTAAAGTGACTTGTCCATTAAAGAATGATGATGATAATAAGGTAGCAGTGGGCCCTGGGCTGTTTGGCTTGACATTTGGGATTCTGAACTTTTTCCCTGATAGTCATCTTCCCCTTGCTCCATCCCCTCCTACCCCCATCCCACCCACTGGCTTCCCTTGTTATATTCCTAGCCCAGTGCCCAGCCTCCTCTGGGGAGGCGTCTGCTGGACCCCCTCCGTGCTGGTGTCTTCCTTCCCTCCACTCTGTAATTCATTCCAGTCTCTGGTTGAGGAGGGATTGTCTTTGGGTCTCCAGCACTTAGGACAGCACCTGTGGAGCAGGGGGATGGAATTAAATCTATTTTAAGAACCCACTGGTTCTTTTTCTTTATATTAGTATATTGCTGGGTGGTTGTTGCACATATTTTTTGTTTGGCAAGACTTTAAACTCTTCAAGATGAAAACTACTCTCTTTACATATTACTATGGGGTATAGGACTTCTCAAAGTTGAGTAAATGTTTTGATGTGACAAGTATTATTCATATCACGTGAATGATTTAAATGGGTCTTGGCTTAACGCATCACCATTTTATGTCACTTTTAAATAGGCCACCTTATTCTCCTGTACTCAGAGGGAGCCATGAGCTCATCTCTGATAATACAGGTTGCAACCTGTCCATGCCTGCCCAACCTCAGACACCTCATGTATCTGTCTTTCCAGAAGTTTGCAACAAAGGGTCAAATTAGGTGCTGGCAGCTTTCCTCTATTTTTGTTTTTATAGCTATTGCCATTTTGAAGGTAGCAGCTTGCCCAGTTTATCTGTCCACTGGTTACCCTTTGCCTTATCACCTTGTGACAAGTTCATCTGTTATAACACACACACACACACACACACAGAGCACATACCCCCCCCCCCCCAATTCCTCAGATTTAAATGGGGGAAAAAACCTTTTCACTTTCATAGAAAATTCTTGAATGTCGCTGAGATTTTGTGACAGACCTAAGTTTTGACATTATTCATTTACCCTTTTTGTACCCCTGCCAGGATGGAAGAAGGTCAGAAGTCTAGAACTGTGAACTGTTGACTTGGATTTGGATGAACTTTGGAGTTGGTAGAAATGTGATTCGATAGAAGCATTGACAACTCCTGGCTCTTATGAACCTGACTTCTCTTATATTGCTTATCACTCTTTCAGATTTTGAGACTCCTAATGGTCTAATAGTGTCTATGCATGTCATCTAGTGGGGCTGGTGTGATTCCCATGCCATACCTCTTCTCCCAGCCCCCTTCCCTATTTCACATTACAACTTCAAAGGGCTGCTATAAGTTTCATGCCATCGTATTAAGAAATGGTGTCAAGCCAGTTGTAACTTTCTTAACCCTTAAGAATAGAAAACAAAAACTTTCTTATATTTTGGTAATCAAATTTTATCTTACTATTTGTCAACCACATCATTTTATATATTGATAATGCACATTGCATTCTTTTGCAACTGTGTTGTTTGTGGTGAGGTTCCTTGCTTCCCAAACTAGGGAGAAAAACATTTCTCTTTTACCCCTTAAATCCAGTCAGCCAGCCCTAATCTTGGTTGGAGGGCTGGTACACTTCCAGCTGGGTCTTTCTAACTCATTTTTATCCTGAACTCTTGGTACCCCCATGCGTGCCCTGTTAGCAAATGCTTCCTGATTGAACTTCCATGGGGGTCCCCAAATTGAGCAGCTCTCTTAGAGTGTTCACCAATTAGAATACAAAACAGCCTGTGATAAGTTCCGGAATAGTGGAGCCAGCTGACAACAGGAGATAGGAGTTGGGGTCTGTATCCGGGAGGAGGTAGTGCTTGATGATCTTGAAGGGAGGAAGACAAGAAGTGGAGCTTGGAATACTTATGGGGAAGTTGGGTAAAATAAAGTGCAAAAGGGAGGCTGGTGCTGTATTTGGAACAATCTTGAATCCTGAGTCTTGCAGTGTCTTGTGGCCATGTGGATTGTTTTTCAGAGGAGCAACTGCAGTTGGAACTAATGTAGGAAGATTAATGAGAGGTTCATAGGGTTGGAGGAGAGTTCAGGGCAGGGACAAGTCAGCTCACCATCTCAGAAACCTTAAATATGATATACTCAGATTCAGAACAAGTGATATTTTTAGAGTCTCCAGGGCACTGTCACCTTTTAGACTAATACAAGTCATTGGGAAGGTGTGATTCGAGCTGGAGAAGAGTTGGGGGATCCTGGAATTTAGATTTTGGAAATTTAGTAGGATTTTAGGATATAGAACTAGGAGGGAGCTTGATGATTGATTTTGGTAAAAGAGTGATCTTCAGAGAAATATCGGAAGTCAAAATCCATTCTTTTGATTTTTAACTCTAGAATCTGGAGATATCACTTTTCTCCCCTCCTTGATTTGTTGAGCCTGAGCCTCACCTTACTGAAGTCAGTATAGAATAATTGATAGGGACAGATAGATTTTGAATTGAATAGAGAGTCAGAAACGACTGAATTGTAGGTATCTTTTAAAATGTACATTTTGTGTTGTTTTGACATTGCTTCTGAGGAATATTAAAAAATATACTGTTTTGTGGAAGTATATAACGATATACTATCCCACTATGAATGATGGAGGGGTTACTGAAAAATAATAAATCATTGCTATAATTGTCAAATTTTCCCATTAATTTCAAATGTTTTTGCTATAGCCCTGTTTTATCTTTAATTTGCAACTTTTTTACTTTTAAGTTTGCCACTCTTCCCTCTGGTAAGATGCAAATGCATTTAAATAAGTCAATATACAGACTTTTTTGGTGGATGGTATTTACAGGATTTGTTTCATTGTATCTTCACCTATTGTATAATCTAAAATCTGGAGAAACTTAACCAATTTTGGGGGCATGTAAATGTAAAGATTTTGCATTTTCAGATTTTGTAACATCACCTGGACAGTCAGAAATAAACTTTTTTATTTTCATTTTGATAGAGTCAAATCTTGAGCATAGGAAAAATTATAGCCTAATACTAATTAATTATTTCATTTATTCTTTTGCCTTTAATTTGCCATCTTGTTTGTGATTATTACTTTCCCTCCTATGTTTATAGACTCATGGTTATACAAATAGAGATTAGTTTATATTCTGTATCAATAAATTGGGTAGGAATTATAATTCAAATAGCAAAACGTTTTTTGGGGGGGGGTTAAGGCAATGGGGTTAAGTGACTAGCCCAGAGTCACACAGCTAAGTAATTCTTAAGTACTTGAGGGCAGATTTGAACTCAGGTCCTCCTGACTCTAGGGTCGGTGCTCTATCCATTGTGTCACCTGACTGCCCCCAGCAAAACTTCTAATATGATAAATTATAAAATGAAATAAGAGATAACAAAATAAAGGAATAATTTTTTTCCTGCTTCCACACTACTTCATTTTTTTGTAGGCTTTTCGCTGGCGTGCAGGGGGAGTGGAGGGGTGGCCTGTGCTCCATGATGGTCTTCCATAGTGGAAGAGGAAATATTCCCTGAACTCCACAGTGCCTTGTACCTAATTATTAGTAAATGCTGTTTGTATAATTACATTAAATTGACCTGTATTCCAAGGATAAGCATTGTGCTTGGAATGCCTCACACCTGTATCACTACTTCTGAAGTTTACTTATTTCAAAGAGACTTTTACTCTGACAACTTGTGCTTGGGGTGGGTATGGCTAGATATTGGTCTCTTTTTAGTGAGGCCTGCAGAAAGATCTTAAGCTGTTCTTCCCTCTTTCTCCCTGCATGCCCCTCCTTCCTGCCCCCCCCCCCCCCATCCTATTATTCACACAGAGTCAAGGTTTGGGTGAATGAGTTGATTTCTTCTGCACCTTCCTAGGATGTGAAAATAAACCTTTAAGTTTAGATAAGCAGACACTTAGCTACTTTGGAGCTGGCAGAGGAGAGTTTGTCTCACATTGTTGTAGCTATGGCACAGGTCTTTGTTGAAGTTGTAACATTTAAATTAAATTAAATTATAGGATCAAAAAAGGAGTTGAATAGTTCTGTGATATTTCATTCTAGCTATTGAGAGAACTGAAAGAGTTAACCCTACTTTATCTAGGATGTATTTTTCTAGTAAGTAGATGTTGAATCCATCTGATCCAATCTCTTTCATAGACAGTGCTGTGGTTAACAAATAGCAATTCTCTTTTAAACAAAAATTCTTATTTGCTTTTAAATAGGCTACTGTCTATTTAGTTTATTACATATAAGTATTAACGGAATTCTTTATATTGAGGTCTCATGATGGATTGTTTTTAAACTTGGATTTTCAAAGGCTCTGTCAGCAAAGTATTTAGGCAGGTTCTAACTAAGCCTTGAAGGCTTCAGATATAGGTCAAATTGTGGACATGTTAGGTCAAGAACTAGCTTAGTTAAATTTGTAGATAATATTTCCTGAGGTTTAGTTATCAGATTGTAGTTTTTCATTCTTAGAGATTTATGAAGGTTCTACTAAAAGCGTGAAGGGCTCATAGTAAGGGAAGGCTATCCCCACTGATTTTTCAGTTCCTTGAAATTTCTGATATAGAGTCTTTTACAAGTATATCTACATATATGTTTTCCTTTTGAATTTTTAGGATAAACTCTAGGTTCCTTAAAGTGATTTAGGGAAACATCCTACCTAAGGAACATTTTTATATTTTATCTTTTAGATGGATTATTTTCTGAAGAAATATAGATTTATAAATATTATTTACTTAGGTTGATTCTATTTAATCTGTTTCATAACCTTGACATTTTTTTTCACCTTTTCCCCTATTGCTATAGTTCTTTGTTTCCATGGGTTTTTTAGATGCTGAATTTTTCCTCAAAGATAATACTTTACCCTAGACTTTTTACATTTGAATTATGAAGTATTGTCCTCATTTCTCTCTTTGCCTCTAGCTTTTTCCTGTTCTACTCTATCCAGTATAAAGTTTTTGCTAAGTCATTTTTTTAGTTGCATCCAACTCTTCATGATCCTTTTTGGGGTTTTGTTGGCAGAGATAATGAGTCATTTGCCATTTCCTTCTCCTGTTCATTTTACAAATGAGGAACTGAGGCAAACTTGCCCAGGGGCACACAGCTAGCAAATGTCCGAGACAAGATTTGAACTCAGGAAAATGAATCTTCCTGACTCCAGGCCCAGCACTAATCCACTGGATTACCTAAATTGCCCCCTTGTAGCATAATGCTATTACTTATAATAGGATATCTGGTATAATGCTGGCAGACTGTTCTCTATAAATGTGGCTTCTGACATGTGATTTGACTGTTTTGGAACATTTTATTAACTATTCATATTGAAGGCCTTCCATCATATCTGACTCTACCCATCTTGTGTATTCAGATTTAATCATTCATGCATGGTTTTATTTTTATTTTTATTTTTTTTTTGTAGATCAAAAAACTTCACTGGCAATGTTTATTATTTTGTTGTTTACTATTACTGCTTCTCATACCACATCAAGACCTTTTAAGTTCAGATTCTCATCACCTTTCTCCTGCACCACTGTAATAACTTCCAAGTTGGTCCATTCTCTCCAGATAATAAAAATTGATATTACAAAAGCACGTAGGTCTAATTTTGTCTTTCCTCTGCTCCAGAAGCTCCTTTGGTCCCCATTACCTCTAGGATAAGATAGCAACTCCACTGACTTCATCTTCTGTCTACTTTCCCTGAAGCATTTCTTCAGTAGTTCAGCCAAAATAGCCCTCTGGCTATTGCTCCTATGGGGTATTCCATCTCCTTACTCTTTGCCTCTGACATTGAATTGTACTTTTGTTTTTCAAATCAACTGGCACCTCTTTGAAGAAACTTTCTTTTTCCAGGTGATGTTCTTTTTTTTCTGCCTCCATCCTCTTCATCCTCATACCTCCACTGTGATTCTTTCTTAGACCGTCCTGTGCCACTTGGAGTCTTTTCTCATCGCCTCTTATCAGTCAGTCAGCATGCATTTATTAAGTATATTGCCCTCAGAGAGGCTCCATTCTAGGGAAGATAGACAGCTGTATGTAGCTGTAGTCCCCAGGTGATTGTGGAGAACACTGTCTAAGAGGCGGGGTTGACTGAAGAGGCTTAGGGTTGTCATGTGGAGTGCTGTGCCTAGGCCTTCCAGCACTTCTAGTAAGACTAGAAAAGTGAGGTGAAGCCAGACTGAGAAATGCATTTAAAATTCCAAGTAGAATATATTTGTTCCTTGAGGTAATAAGTAGTGTGGTCAGACTTGTGTTTTTGAAATATCCCTTGAACATGCATGTAGAAGATGGATTGTAGTGGAGTGAGACTTGAGGCAGGGAATAAATTTTGGAACCTTATGACATAATCCCAATGAGAGATGACTATATGATTCCTGAATGAGTAGAGAGAAGAGATCTTGGGAAGATAGAAATGAGAAAATTTAGTAAATGATTGGATAAGTGAGGTGAATGAGGAAGTCAAGCTAAGAAGGACCCTGATGGTGTAGACCTGGGTGTCTGTAAGGGTGGTGCCCTTGATAGAAATAGGGAAGTTTAGGTGAAGGGGGTATGGTTTGGGGGGAAAGAGGAGGCATTCTGGTTTGGACATGTGGAGGTTGAGAACTAAACGTTCAGTAGGACAGTTGGTTTAGTGGGACTGATGAGGTCATCAAATGAGAGTGTGTAGAAAGAAAACAGAAGAAGATCCAAGATAAGAGTCTTGAACTACATTTCCAGTTAGGTGATAGAATATGGATGATGAGCCACCAAATAAAACTGAAGTGGGGTACAGATAGAAAGGAGAAGAACCAAATGAGAACTATATCATGAAAACCTAGAAAAAAGAGAGTATCCAGAAGTTTAAGGTGGTTAGCAAATTCAAATGTTACATGGAAATCGAGAAAAGGCTTTTAGGTAGTTTAAGAAACCATTGGTAGCTTTTTTGAAAATAGTATGTTACCTCTTCCCACTTTTGTGTTCTACTTTTTTTTGTTTTGTTTTGTTTTGTTTGTATATCTTGCTCATCCTGTGGGACCATAAGACTAAAGGAAGGGGGCTGTGACTTTATTTTATTCATTGTTTTAACATTAAATTCAAAATTGATTTTTTTGTATAGGAAATATTATTACTGTGAAAATTGATCTGATACTTGAAATGATTTCATAGGTTTGAGTTCAGCAGACTACCTTTTCATTGACCATTTACTTGACCATTTACTTTCTTGAAATTCTTCTTGTCATTTATGTTGTATAATACCGTGGGCCAGTTAGGATTTATATAGGTGTATACAACTGAGTCCCTATTTTAGAATATGATTTAAATATTCACGAATTACTAACTTTTAGAACCAATATTTAAATATTTCAAAAGTTCTGTTATTTCATTAGATATGGGAATAAAAATTACTTTATCATTAGTTAATTACAAAAAGATGTTTAAATTGTACATTTCTTTGGATGATACCACCATTCTTCCAGTCACTTGAATTTAGAAATTCCTTGTTATCCTTGACTTCCCTCACTTTATATATCCAGGCAATTGCCAAATCTATTTGGTCTATTTTACCTCCTCACTATCTTTTGTATCTGTCCCTATTTCTTACTTGCATGGTATCTATGATTTTGGTTCAGAACCTTACCATCTCTCTTCTTATTAAAAGAACCTCCTCTTTGGTCTCTTGGCTTCATGTCTTTTCTCTCTTCTGACCTCCACATGACTGCCAAAATTATACTCCTCCATACACACCAACAGAGGTGTGACCTTGTTACTTCAGCAGCTTGTTCAAGAAGCTCCATTGGATCTCTGTGGCTTCTAGGAACAAATACATACAGATTCATCTGCCTATCTCCAACTTAATTTTTGAAGTTTATTTTAAATTACTCTCCATTCATTCTTCAGCCCAGCCAGACTGGTTTGATGTCTCTGTTCTCACCTGTTTTTTTACAATCCTTGGCTTCCTTAAAAACTTTGTTCAAGGGCCACCTCCTAGATGAATGAAGTCTTTACTAAAGCAGTGATAGCTGTGCTACCCTCCCCCAATTAACTTGTATTAATTTGCAAATATTTTATATGTATTTACTATATATTTGTTTCTTAGCATGGAAAGAAAGCTCTTTGAGGGTAGGCATATTTTCATCTTGTGTTTGCATCCCTTGTGCATGGTACTTAGTAGGTTTGGTTATTGAATTATCAAGATCCATAGTACATTATGAAATGTTGTTGATCTAAACAGACATCATTTCCTGTATTTGTACTGTCCCTTCATTTTTTTTTTGTTTGTTTTATTTCCTTGGCCCACACATTTATATTTCCATCTTCTCTCTTCTTCCATTGATACCTTTTGATCATTATTTGATCTTATTCATCTTATTTCTGTCTTTCTCTTCATGGTCCTACTTTGCTAGCTGTCTTGGTTAGTCTGTGCTTGTTTTCTTTCCCCATCTGCTCTCTGGGTTCTTGGCTCTTATGGTTGCTGAGTTTGCCAACCGTGCATATATGTTTTGATGTCCAGGAATTTTTGAGTCTCTTGATAATGGATTGCTTCTACAGTATAGTGGAAGAGTTGAAAACAGTCAGCATGAGATGGCAGAGTAACCCAATAGTTATATGTGTAAAAATTTAAGTTCTTTTTAGCAAGTCAGCTTCTGATCAAGCCCTTTTTCCCCTTGCTTATCTTTTAGGGAAGAAGAAGAACGTCTAAGAAATAAAATTCGTGCTGATCACGAACGAGCTCTAGAAGAGGCGAAAGAGAAACTAAAGAAATCTAGAGAAACAATAGAAGCAGAGATTGAAACAGAAAAAAATAAGGTAGCCCAGGAGATAAAGAAGAAGGAAACCAAGTCACTGCCACCAGTCCCTTTACCAAATCTCATAGGAAAAAATGGTGGAGAACCAGAAGATGAAGACACCCGAGAAAAGAGGGAAAAAATTAAGGAGGTAAAGAGCTGGAGTTACTCAGGACATATATTTTGTATATTTTTGGATCTGTACTATTTATGGCTTTGTATGTTATGTTATTCCCTCCTTGTCTGGAGGGAATCCTCTAAGTTATTCATTAATCTTATTCTCTTTTTTTTCACTTGGGTAATTGTTTCTTTTAATAATAACAGTAATCTGAAATGTGGATATTGTTCTATGTTTTTATTGATAGTGAGATCATTATCTCATTATTGACTTGCCTTATGTCACTGTGTCATTCAGAAAACTTGTCATGTGTAATGGCTAATTGACCATATCTAAAATTGGTTTATTGTTATTATTTATTTAGTTATTTATTGAATATTTAATCATATATGACTTTAAGGATAGAGCATAAAATGATTTAGACATGGCATCTTGGTGATTATAATCTAAAAACAAAACAAACTCCTCTTTTGTTGTTTCATTTTCCTTGTTTCTTAAACATAGCTGAACACAAGTCCAGTAACTCTTGAAGGTGGAAAGACTTGAAATGCAAATATCTGAGCATCAGCTTAACTAAATTCAGATAAGCTTGTACCACTTTGAGTGTCAGATGAAACAGTGCACACATTCCCACATATTCTCATTCTCTCTCTCTCTCTCTCTCTCTCTCTCTCTCTCTCTCACACACACACACACACACACACACTTTTTGTCATTCAAATCAGACACTGCACTAATTATGCAAAGGGGAGGGTAAAACCCAACCTAGTAATAATTAAATCTGATCAATTTTAGAAAAAGGAAGAGAGGGGTGGCTAGGTGGTGTAGTGGATAAAGCACCAGCCCTGGAGTCAGGAATATCTGGGTTCAAATCCGGTCTCAGACACTTAATAATTACCTAGCTGTGTGGCCTTGGGCAAGCCACTTAACCCCCTTTGCCTTGCAAAAACCTAAAAAAAAAATAGGAGAGAAGGAAAGGGAATGAGCATTCCTGTAGTGCCTGCTAGGTACCAGACCTGTGTGAAGTATTTTTATGCAAATATCATTTCATTTAATTATTTAAATGTTTATTAATTCATTCAAAATAATTAACTCATTGTGTTAACATAAATAACATAATACTTGTGAAAAACAACTATTTTCTAAATAGTAATTATAATGAGAAGAGTGTATTCTTTTACATATTTTTGGAAATCTCTTTAATGGGGTTGTGAAAAGATACTTAAATTCTCATTTGTGATGCATTGGCCTTACAGATGAGAGAAAATTTTCTATTATATTAATTACTAGTTATTAAATTGGGATCCAGGCATTTCTTTTTCTATTTTCTCATTTAGGGCCTAGCCCCTGTTGATTGGTCAACCAGTTTCTGAAGGACAGCATGTTAGATGAAATAGCCCAATCTTTCAGGAACAGTTCCTTCCTCTTAGATTACACCTCACTTGACTAAAATCTAGACAGAGTCTAATCTAGATGAATTCAAGCTTCATCTGTTAAGCCCACATCCTTATACTCTTTTGGTGGCATTTAGGGATACCTTGCTCTTGAAGGAGAAGATCTATCAGAGGGGGTCTGGATGGAGATGGACTTCGCTGTCCTGCCTACTAGAGGTGGCTGAGGTTCACAATCAAGTCACATGCTCAGCAGGAGGGACTGAAGACAGTTATCCCATCTCATTAATAGGGTTGATCAGAAGCTGACTTGCTAAAATTATCTCATTTAAATTGATTGTTAGACAATCAGGGTTTATTTTCTTCTGTTATATACTAAGACATTTACTATCTCCACTAGAGAGTTTTGGCTACTGAGACAAATCACTGACCATCAATTTATTGATTATCAGCTAGCCTAATAAGTTGATGATTAGTTACTCAGAAACTCTGTGTCTCATGTCTTTCATTTGTATCATAGATTTGTAGCAGGGAAAAAAGGAATATTTTAAAAGGAGAATCACATCTTAGTGTTACTATAAAAATAGTTTTTAACCTTGCTGAAAAAGAACCAATGCCCCCTTGAAGGTCCTGATCTAGAGAATAACATCATTCAATTAGTCAGCTATGTTGGGTTTTTTTTCCTCTCTCCATATTTTGTGTTTCAGATCCCCATTAGTTGGTCTTCTGTCCTTTTTGGGATGGGGATATTATCCTTGATAGAGGGAACACTGACAGAATAAGAGTTGAAAAGCTTCAGCTTCTTCAAAAAATTTTTTTATCACCTCATTTACATGTCAAAGCAGTCCTACTTCCATTTGGCTGTTTATATTTTTTTTCCTCTATTATAGTTGAAAAACAAAACACCTTGGCTGTACTTTTGTGTTCACCATTTCACAAATGTCCCTCAGTATGCCCCAGCCTGATCTTGTCCCTTCCCTTGGTGGGTGATTTCTCTCCTAGTAATTCCTTTAGTGTACATACTTGGTAGATCCTTGCATTTAAGTATATTGTTCCCCCTCTGGAATGTAAGCTCCTGAGAATGACTTCTGCCTTTGTTTCTCCTCAGTGTCCTGTGACATAGTGTTTGCTTAACAAAATGCTTGTTTGGTTGGTTCATTGGCAGGTCCCTGTCCTTGCATTTCCACTTTTCCTGCTCATCAGAATCGTTGGGTTTGTCATTCTAGCTTCAGGAGCTCATTCTGGGAATTTCCTAGCCTTCTTGGGATAACTTGCCTGTGGTTATGGTAGATGCTTACTAGTAATTGATGTTTTCTTAAACAGCTAGATGGTGAAATAGAAGTGAGCTTTCTTTACAGGGAGGAAGACTTGTTATGTTGGGGATATAAAAATAATGAATAACCACCACCATCAAGGAATTTACATTTTGGGGGCTAACATCATATACTCAAAGTCAGAAATCCCAGCTAAAAATTCCCATTCTATTATTTAACAGGTTTTGTGTAATGCTGGGTATATTACTTCTTATGTGATTTTCCAATTTCTTTTTCCATAAAATTCTACAGGGTTAAATTAAAGGATTCCCGAATGTCCCTTCTAGTGGACTCTAAATCCTATGATGTTATTAACTCTACATAGATTGAAGCTTTACTTGTGTATTTTATATGCTCTTTGCACACCGTCCTTTGTGAGTTTTGGTTCTATTTTAGGGACTTATTAATTCATTCAATCTGTGGAGATAAGAGACTAGAATGGTAATTTGAAAAAAAAGTCCTGCTCTAAGCGTCAAGAACCTAGGGTTCTTGCCTAGGGTTCTTTGACATTAGCTAACTGTGAACCCCCCTGACCAATGATTTATCCATCTCAGTTTGATTTCCTTATTTCTAAGATGAAGAATTTGCACAAAGTGATCTAAATCTCTCTCTTCTAGTATTCGTGCCCTGTGACTACTGAATGACAGAGCTTGGCAGAGTATGAACTTCTACCAGCCCCTCCCCTCCTAAGTTTGTGACTTTGAATTGACTAAAGTAATATTGGTATTTTGGCATAATTACTAACAAAATTCATCAACCATGTTTTTTTTGTAAATTACTTTGCCAGGTATCAGCTTAAAAGAAGTATTCTCATGATATATACTGCACAGCTGTATACTTGATTTTTTAAAAAAAATTATTGATGATTTGGATGAAAATATCAATGTCATGCTCTTCAGTTTTGAATTGTAAATGAAGTTGAGAGAGACTGGTGACAGAATTAGGGTCTAAAAAATCATTACATGAATTTTAAAAGATGAAATGTAAGGGATCTAGGGGAGTTTACTATATTTAGTTTCAGTTTTGGACCTTTAAAAAGGACTATAACAAAAATTCATAGAAACTTTAGGAGATGTTTGTAGTATTTCCTGAAGTATTGTGTTTATTTCAGGCTCTCATTTTTTAGGAGAAGTTTTGATGACCCTCAAGGTCTTAGAGAACATCTACTGGAACAGTAAGGGGATATGAAGTCACAAAGTTTGAGATTCATTTGAACAAAATGCAAAAATTTAACTTGGTGAAGAGAAGACATGGAGAAATGTGATTTTGGTCTTCCAGTGTTTGAAAGATGAGTGTAAGAAAGTAGATTTATTTAGTCATATTGTTTGGATTCACATAACAAAGTTAGGATAAATGGGTCAAAGTTAAAGGAAAACAGATTGTGGCACAGCTTAAATAAGGGGACACTTCTCAAGAATTTGGAAATGGAAAGATTGTTAACTTTGGAGCCTAGTGTATTTCCTGTCACTGGCCTTTTATCTTAGAAATAAATTCTCTACTTTCTGCCCCTTCCCCTTTCTCTTCCCTTCACCTTCTACCCCTTTCCCCTTTCATCCCTCTTCTCTGTCTCTTTGTTCTCCTTCCCTGGACACTGTTTCTGGCCCTTCTTTCCCATTCACCCATATTCTTTTAACTGCCCACAGGGCTCAAATAAAGATGGAGATCATCAATTCCCTTCTTTTTGATGAAAGGAGGATGGCGATATCTCTACATCTGCATTGCTACTGCCCCTTAAGATAGATCCTCTAGGCCTTCCCATCTCCCATACTTCTAGACCCTGTAGTTCCTCTTGCCCCTCCTGGCCTTTTGAGTGATATAGTTTAAGGACTTCTTCCTAAGATTTCCATCTCTCCCACTGTGGAACTCTTAGGATTTTTGTACCTTCCAGGAACTCTGAAAGCGAATTTTGTTTTATATATTGTTTTCCCCATTTCCCCTAAATTAACCATTTGGGTTAATTTTTTTTTTTAATTTGTATCTCCAGCTCTAACTTAGTGATTGGCAGCTAGTACTCACTGAAAGATGCTTTAAAATTCATTCGTATCTTAATATGTGACTACAAACAAAATTATCATTTAAAGAAAACTCAGACATTGAAGAAAATTGGTGAAACATTTCTAAGGAGCAGTGGTGTTCTGATCATATATATTTATTTATCTTGCTTTTAAATGAATTAAAAAATCAGATGACCACAAATGTGTCTCAATGTAAACTCCTGTGATTCTGAATTCTTAGATTTCATCCAAAGATTTATATTCTGTAAGCATATTTTTTTTTATGCCATACTATTTATCACCTAAAGTCTTACTTTTTCTTAGTATAAGTCCACCACTCAACAATAAGTCCACCACTCAATACCCATTTATTTAGTACCTACTAGGTACTAGACTGTGCTAAAACAAACTGGAAATACAGTGCAAAGCTAGAAACAAAATCTAAAATATTTTTTAAAAGCACAAGCAAACCAGTCTTGGCATTCAAGGAGCTCACAGTCTACTAGAACAGAAAACATGAAAAGAACTGTACAAATTAGATAAATATAGGATAATTTGGAGCTAATCTCAATGGAAAGATTTTAATACATTTTAGGCAATTCACTAATTAAGTAGGAAACAATTTATTTCATTTTTTTGAAATGCAATTTTTTTGTTTATTTTATATTTATATTATTACAAGATCTTGTTGTGAGAGTAAACAGAACCCCCCCCCCCCAAAAAAAAGATGAGAAATCTCAAGAATAGTGAGAGAGAGAAAAAAAAAATGTACCTCATTCTAAATGTGTTCAGATTCCAGTGGCTCTGTCTCTGGGGTGAATTGCTTTCTTTATGATAAATCCACCAAAGGATTGCTTCAGTATTTTTTCCACTGTATTTCCCTCCACTCTATTCTTTCCCAGTCTCATTATTCTATTCTCTCTCTCTCCTTTCACCCTATCCCTGTTCAGAAGTTCGTTATATCTGAGTACCTTCTCCCACGATCTTCCCTCCCTTCTATCACCTACTCCCCCATTCCCCCTTATTCCTTCCCTTTCCTCTCATTTTTATCCAGGGTAAGGTAGATTTCTATATTCTTTTAAGTGTGTATGTTATTTCCTTCCTGAACTATTTCTGATGAGAATTAAGGCTCACTCATTCCCCCTTGCCTTCCCCCCATTCCATTCTATTGAAAAAGCCTTTTCTTGACTCTTATGTGAAATATCTTAGTCCCTTCTTCTTTTCCTCTCCCTTCCTCCCAGTATTTTCCTTTATCACCCATTGACTCCATCTTTTTTACTATATTATACCATTATATTCCATTCTTTCCTGTGTCCTGTCTCTAATAGCTCTTATGAATGAGGAAGTTCATATGAATTATCAATATCTTCTTCCCATGCAGGAATACAAACAGTTCAACATCATTAAGTTCCTCATAGTTAGTCTTCTCATCCAGCTCATCTATGATTCACCTGAGTCCTGTACTTGGAGATCAAACTTTCTGTTCAGCTCTGGTTGTTTCAGTAGGAAAGTTTGAAAGTCCATCTTTCCCCTGAGAGAGGATGTTCAGTTTTGCTGGGTAGTTGATTCTTGGTCATAAACAAAGATCTTTTGCCTTCCAGAATATCGTATTTCAAGCCTTACGAGCCTTTAATGTAAATGCTGCCAGATCCTGTGTAAACCTGAGTATAGAGTCACAGTAGTTGAATTGTTTGTTTCTGGCAGCTTTTAGAATTTTCTCTTTTGATTTGGGAGTTTTGGAATTTGGCTATAATATTCCTGGAAGTTTTTCTTTTGGGATCTCTTTCAGAAGGTGGATGGTGAATTCTCTCAATTTCTATTTTACCCTCTGCTTCTAGGATCTCAGGACAATTTTACTGTATTATTTCTTGAAAAATGAAATCTAGGCTCTTTTCCTGGTCTTGACTTTCAGGTAGCCCAATAATTTTAAAATTATCTCTCCTGGATCTGTTTTTGAGGTCAGTTGTGACCTATCTTATTGGAAAAACATTTTTTCTTCTAATTTGGGGGGGGGTTGGAATAGTTTTATTTCTTTCTAATTCTTGAAAAGTCATTGGCGTCCTTTAGTTCCATTCTGTATTTGAAGGAGTTCTTTTCTTCAGAGAGTTTTTTTATCTCCTTTTCCAACTGGCTAATTCTGCCAGTTTTAGTTTTTACAAGGCAATGGGGTTAAGTGACTTGCCCAAGGCCACACAGGTGTCTGAGGCTGGATTTGAACTCAGGTACTCCTGACTCCAAGGCCAGTGCTCTATCTACTGCGCCACCTAGCCACCCCCTAATTCTGCTTTTTAAGGTATTCTCATTTACCTCTTGTGTCATTTAGCCTAAACTGGTTTTTTAACATATTATTTTCTTCAGTATTTTTTTTTAATATTTCTTTCACCAAGTTGCTGATTTGGTTTTCATAATTTATTTGCATCGCTCTCATTTCTTCTCCCAATTTTTCTTCCACCTCCCTTAATTGCTTTTCAAAGTCTTTTTTGAGCTCATCCATAGCCTGAGTCTATTTTCTATTTCTCTTGGAGGTTTTGGGTACAGAAGTTTGCATTTTTTTCATCTTCTGAGTCTTTCATGGGACCAAAGTAATTTTCTTTGGTTATATCTTTTTCTTTTGTTTGCTCATTCCCTTAGCCTATGACCGATTTACCACACTTCCAAAGTTTTGGAGACACCCTACAGGGATCTTAGTTCCTCTAGGTCTTATGTGAGGCTCTCTTGCCTGTGCTTTGATATGTGGATGACCGCAGGCCCTCCCTTCTGCCCTGTAGCTGTGAGGAGGGTTCCTACTCAGTTGTGGTGGTATGGAGGCCAAACTGCAACCTGGATCTGTGTGTGGGCACACAACTGAGTCTTGCCCCAGGGAGAGCGGAGAGACCCTGCAGTCTCCCCTCATCCCCTGTCTGTGGGCTGCCCTCCGCAGGTACGGACTAGCTTCCCTGATTCCCACTGCAGGTTCTCACCACAGGGCTGCTCTGTGGCCGGTACTGGCTCCACACTCGCTCTGGGGGCAGAGTTCTCTCGCCACCTTCAAGCTGTTCCCGGTGATCCCTGGACCAGGAGGTCTGGACACTGTCACGGACCCAGGCACTGTCAGGGAGCTAGGCACTCGGCCGGCTGCGCTATTCTGTGGCTGCACTTGTAGCAAGTTTTTCCACTCCCCAATTCTGATGAAACAGATCTTTCTCATGAAACTTCTAAGTTGTCTTGGACTAGGAAATTGTATCACTCAGTCTTTCTTGTTCTGCCCCTCTAAATTTTGACTAGAATCATAATTTGACAGCTTTTGGAATTTTTGGGTGGAATGAGTTTCTGGAAATTCCTGCCTTCATGCTGCCATCTTGGCTCTGCCCCTGGAAACAATTTTTTAAATAGGAAAGAGATGATTTAATAAAACTTTGTAGCCTGTTATAATGATATTCAAAAGATCTGTGATTTTGCTTGAGTGTAAGACTGATGTAGATAAACTCCTTCCATCAAGACAACTCATAACGACTTACTTTTAAAAAAAGCTTTATTGATTAATTTTTTTTCTATGTTACAAACATTTACAGGTCTCCCTCTCCATTCTGCAAAAAATTTCTGTTACATTACACTGTAAAACTACAGTGTAATGACTTAATCAGAAAGTGTATCTAACATTTCACATCTTTAGCATCTCCTCTATTTTTTTAAATTTATTTTTTTATTTAAGGCCATGGGGTTAAGTGACTTGCCCAAGTTCACACAGCTAGGTAATTATTAAGTGTCTGAAATCAGATTTGAACTCAGGTATTCCTGACTCCAGAGCTGGTTCTCTATCTGCTGTGTCACCTAGCTGCTCCACTTCCTCTATTTTTAAAAATGTTTTTGAATTTTTTTTAAAAGCCTATTTTCTTATCTTCCCACCCCATAGAAAGAAAGAAAGGAAAAATGTCAGATTTGTTTTAACAAATAAGTACAGCCAAGTAAAACCAATTTTGTTCTTGGTTGTCTACAAAAATAGGTCTCATTGTGGGTTGGGTTGACTATTGGGCAACGGGATTATGTTGTGGATCCAGCCTGGGCAGAAATCACATATATACCTCTGTGCTTTGTAACCCCTCCCTGCCTCATCTTTTGTGTGGGTGTCAGGGGTTTGAAAGAGAAGTGAGCTTGATTAACTGCCCTTTCAACTTGTCAAGGGTTTGTGTATCTGCAAGAGAAAGTCAAGAACTGGAGTGTGATTCCTGCCCTATAGATTGCATTTTTTTTTGGTTTTGTTTTTTAGGTTTTTGCAAGGCAAATGGGGTTAAGTGGCTTGCCCAAGGCCACACAGCCAGGTAATTATTAAGTGTCTGAGGTCAGATTTGAACCCAGGTACTCCTGACTCCAAGGCCGGTGTTTTATCCACTATACAACCTAGCTGCACCCTATAGATTGCATTTTGAGTAAAGTGGCATCCCCCTAATCTGGATGATGGCCACACAATGCAGGGAATCCACATCTCTGAGCTCTGGGTCTACAGAAGGTAGAGAAAGACCTCTAAACATGGGCCAGGCCTTTGAGGGGGAGATTTTTCCATCACCATTTCTGGCATCCTGGACCTCTGAACCAACTCAGATGACCTTTGTCAGAATAGGTTGAGCCTGGATATTGACCTAGGGGTGCGGATCTTTGATTTCCTGATCCTAGTGCAGTTCCTGACCATTTTGCTGGAATTGAGGAGCAAGCACTGACTGGAGGATTTAGAGTAAAATTTCTGCGTTCAACTACTTGTGGACTTTGGAATCCCTGCTCAAGTATGAGTTACTAAAACTCCACTTGCAGCTAGGTGGTACAGTGATGAGAGCATTGGTTTGGAGTCAGGAAGACAGGAGTTTGAATCTAACCTAAGACAAATTGAGACTTAGTAGCTGGTTTACCTTGGGCAAGTCACTTCAACCCGATTGCCTCACATCCAGGGTCATCTCCAGTTGTTCTGATAAAAATTTGGTGATTGACTGAGATGACTCTGGAGGAGAAAGTGAGGCTGGTGATTTAGCATAGCCCCTCTCACTCAACTCCAATATTATGTGGGGCATGTCTTGGCATCACCTCTCCTGATGTCATGATCTTCATCCTCCTCTTCTTCCTCCTTCTCCTCCAACTAGAAACAGCTTTGCTTGGTCAGAACTCCACAGAATAATAAGATGACCTTCTAGGATAAGTTGATAACCAAAATTATTCTTATGCTGTTTAAGCCTTGGAGACTTCCTCAGCCACTTTCTCCTCATTAAATTTAATTGCCATGAAAAGAGAGAAGAATGGGTCAAGGAAGAGGGATGTATGCTAGTGTTCAAGACTGTAGAGAGGTGAGAAAAGGTCATTAGATTCAACAATGAAAAGATTATAGGTAAAACCTTAATCTGTGATGGCTAAACTAAACCTGTAAAACTGGAAGCTATGGAGATGTATTTCAGTGCATTATTTGATGCTTGTTTCTATCAGGATGGAAATAATAATAATAATAATAATAATAATAATAATAACAATTGTTATTGTTATTATTATTATTATTAAAGTTTTTGCAAGGCAAATGGGGTTAAATGGCTTGCCCAAGGCCACACAGCTAGGTAATTATGAAGTGTCTGAGGCTGCATTTAAACTCAGGTACTCCTGACTCCAGGGACAGTGCTCTATCTACTGTACCACCTAGCCACCCCCAGGATGGAAATTATTCATTTATCATATAATATCAGAATATTAAATAAGTGGATTTATTATATTTGATCAAGTTAGTGATAGTTTTAAGGGGAAAATTCAATATGGGCTAAATGGTTTACATTAATCAAGTCCTATTTTACAAGCTCTGCTAAAAAAATTCAATGAAATGTCATATAAGATTGAAATATTTAAATAGAACTTTATTAGGGTCAGTTTATAGAACTTAATAACTCTAGAATTTTAACTGCAAAAGAACTACAGAGGATAATTAGTTCAGAGCTGTAGAGAACCAGTATGGATGTCATCCTTGAGTCTTCCTTCAGATCAACATTTTCATTTCTCTAGCCATGGACTCCAGGCCCTTCACCTTGCTAATCACCCATCTCTCCAGCTCTGCATTATTCTCCAGCTCTTTGGTGTCCTTCCTAAAATGTGATGCCCTGAATCAATCAATCCAGTGACATTTATTAAGCCGTTCCTAAGAGCCAGGCTCTGTGCCAGGCTCTTGGGAGAGGGGAGCACAAAATTGCAGCTGTGATTTGACAAGGACAAGTACAGAACGTCACCTCTTTATTCTCAAAGGCAGTTCTTCTCTTAATGCAGCCTAACGTTGTATTAATGCTTTGAGCTGCTCAGTCACAGTTCATTCATGTTGAGTTGGCAGTTCACTAAATGACAGGAACTTTTCCCCATAAACTCTCTGCTTGCCTCTTCCCCCTCCCCCAACCTTTTGTATTTGTGAAGTCATGTATAAGATGTGACCTTTATTTCTGTTTCATTGTTTTGTATTAATTTTTCCCAGTGTTTGTGTCTGAATTCAGTCATCTGTGGCTTAGCAGTTCCTCCCCCATGAAGGTATCCACCTGTCAATGAATCCTGTAAGAGGTGAACAAGTATTGTTTACCATTTATTCTTACAGAATGTTGTAATTTTAGATTTGGTCCATTGCTTTATCCTTGGATCCCAAAGCAGTCATCCAACTTTTTAGTTATCCTTCCTAGTTTTGTGTCAACTGCAGATTTCATGAACAAGATATCTCAGCCTATACTGAACTTTGTTCAGTAGCTCAAGGCCAAGGACAGATCCCCAGGGCATTCTACTACAGTTTTGCTGAAATACTATATAAGCATTACTGAATCTAAGGTATTTGTTCCATTTTCTGTATGTGTTGAATTAAGGAAATGAGACTGGCTTGCTATGACTTTTTAATGAAGCTGTATTAGGGTCATTGATTACTATTTTCCATTTTTGGTGCTTATGATAGATTGCTTATCTCTTTTGGCTATCTCTTTAATTATACATTAAATAATTTCACCAGAAATTGTTTAGAACGAGGTCATTGTTCTGTAGTTTGTATATGCATCTGCCTCCCTATTTTTCTTCTTTTGGAGACAATTCAGGTTAAGTGACTTTCCCAGGGTCACGCAGTAAATGTCTGAGGTCAGATTTGATCAGGAAGATGAGTGTTCCTCACTTCTAATTCAGGACCAGCTAGTTGCCGAATTCTAATAATAGCTAACATTTATGTAGCATTTTAAGATTTGCAAAGCACTTAACATATTTTACCTAATGTAAGGAACAATAATTATCTCCATTTTCATAAGTGAGCAAACTGATTCCAGGGGACTTATGACTAGCCTCAGGTCACACAGCTCTGAGTGGTTGAGGCAGGATATGAACTTGATTTGTCTTTGCTATCTACACTGTAGAGCTATTTAATCTCAGTTGGGCCCTAACTGCAAAGATAGTCTTTCTATAACTCCATCTACCCCAGATGGAGTTAAACTACTTAAATAATTCATTTAAACATCCTGTCCTCAAGTCTTCCTCACCTCTCTTTCTAACCTACATCTTAGCAAAGACTCTTATTGTTTCTGAGAAAATAGAGGCTATTTGTCCCAAACTTGCTCTGAAAAACGAGACTCTTTTGCTACATCCCCAAACTTCTTGACATCATCCCCCATTTTATTTTCCTTTACTCTGGGTGAATATATGATGAAGAGGGGGGGCCTTCTCTCTGCCAAGGCTAACTCTCCCCTCTCTCTCCCATGCCTCCATATATATAAATATAAATATATATATATATTTAATAATATGTATATAATAGAATATTATAATTGTAATATTATAATATATAATATCTAATATATCTAATATATATTTATTTAGCCTCTCCTGTTTTTTTAATACTAGATTGACCATGTAATCATTTTCTTTTTCACAAATTTTCATTCATTCCCTATATATTGACTTCTTCCCAGCTGCCTAGAGGCCTCTAGATCTTACCTAATTCTCTTTTTTGTCACACAGCCAAACTCATATAAAAAGCTTTCTGATCTCATTGACTCTATTTCCTGGCCTTTCATTGTAATTTGACTTCTTACCTCCTTCATGAAAAGGAGTACTCAGTGATGGCTTAATTGTCAAATCTGATTAGTTTTTCTGAATTTCTACATTCCTTGAATTCTTTACAACATTTGACACTGGTGCTGATGCTTCCTTTTTGGATACTCTTTTGTCTTGGTCACTTCCTAAATTCTCATCATACTATCTTTGATTATGTCTGCTACTGCCAAATTGATATTCTTAAAGTACAGGCCTGACTTTGTTAATCATAAATTCCTTGCTCAAAAAAGTGATCTCCTTGGTTCTTAGATTCAGTCCTTTACTACCTCATTCCAATCCCTTTGTCCAGGTTATTCCCTTCAACACACTAAAGTCTGTCCAGAATGGCTGTGAAAGATTTAGCTAACTCTGATCAAAAATGATCTAAGGAGCAGCGAGGTGGTGCAGTGGGTAGAGCACCGGCCCTGAAGTCAGGAGTACTTGAGTTCAAATCCAGCCTCAGACACTTAATAATCACCTAGCTGTGTGCTTAACCCCATTTGCCTTGCAAAATCCTAACAAAGAAAAATTCTCTTGACGAAAAAGACCATTTACTGAGAGCACTGATGATCTCTTAAGTGTAGATTGAAGTATTTTCTTTCTTTTCTTCCTCTTTTCCACCCCCTTCCAGGCAGCATTGCTAATGGAAATATGTTTTGTATGACAGCATGTCTATTTGATATAGTGTTTGCTTTCTCAGTGGGGGGTTGGAGAGACCAAAAGGAAGGAGAAATTTAAAGCTCAAAATGTTTAAAAATAATTCTCAAAAGTAAATACAAAGAAAATATCATTCCTGTTTGAAGTAATGGTTACCTGCCCTTCCTGCATCCTTAATTTCCTTTTAGAAGAAACAGATTTTTGTTAATTTCCTATAGATTCATCTCATCATTTCTTGTTTATTTCTCTGAATAATTTTTTTCACATTGTTTAGATGCAAAATTCTAAATTCTTAACCCTCTTTAAGGGTTCTGTACTCCAGGTTTAAAGTCATGAACTTGTCTTTTGTAAAGTTTTTGATATCTGTATCTCTTCAGGTTGTGAAGTTTTGCCTTTTTTTCTCTCATCTTTATTTTAAGATTAAGTGATCATTTTATCTCAAAGTTCTTATCTTTTTTATTGTAACAACTAGTATTTTGGGTTTTTTGGGGGGAGGCATAATGAATTGTAGAATAATACTATTGATGATTCTATGGCATTTATATAGAATGAAATTATCATTAAGGCAAATCAAGAATTTATTTGTTGCTCAGCTACTTTTTTTTTTTTTAGGTTTTTGCAAAGCAATGGGGTTAAGTGGCTTGCTCAAGGCCACACAGCTAGGTCATTATTAAGTGTCTGAGGCCGGATTTGAACTCAGGTACTCCTGACTTCAGGGCCGGTGCTCTATCCACTGTGCCACTTAGCCACTCCACTCAGCTACTTTTGATAGAGAGAGTATCCTTTGTAGATACTGGTACCATATTGTGTCTCTGTATCAGGGTTTGTGATTCATTTATATTTTTCCCTTTACAGTATAAGTTGCATGGGAGAAGTCATACATGGTTTGTGGTTTGCTTGTTTGGTGAGCGAACTAATGCTGATGAGATTATTGAGTCATAGAAATATTGAAGTGCAAGAAGAAATACATAGCAAATAGTTGGGGATATTGACCCAGAGCTTTATAGAAACAATAAGATTGAGATAAAACTTTAGAATTATTCTGCATTGAATTGGTAGTGGAAAATGTAGAAGTGGATATGATAGCTAGTTCTACCTCAAATATTTATTAATCCCTTATTCTTTGGATAGCTATGCTAAGGCTTGGAAAATATATACACAGTTTAGAAAAGAGAAGGTTTTAGTCCTCTTAGAACTCTCATTTGAATGGAAGGACAAGACATAAGATCAAACATATGTATTTACACAGTATTTTGAAATGATACAAGTCTTAGGGGGAGGTATCCTAAGGTGAATGGGGAGATATGGTTATTTCTCGGGGGGAGAAAAATATCAAAAAAGACTAACAGAGTCATTGGAATTTGAGTGGTTTTAATGGAGGTGAATGGGCAGAATGAGGGAGGGGAGGGGTAGAGTCCAGGCATGGGAAGCTGTGTGGACAAAAGTTTGAAGAAAAGACAGGGTGAGTCATCTTGGGAGTCAGAGAATAGTCATTTTTGGCTGGAGGGTAGAATTTATGAAGCAGAACAGTGTGAAATAAGTCTGCAGAAGTAGGAAAGTGAATCTAGAGACACCAAAATAAATCCAAACAAATACTGGAAAAATAATTTGTAGTTTATGTTTTCTTGATGTCAGACTTATATCACCCATCTTCATATGAAACATAACATTTTATTATAATCAAGTTTGCTTTATAAATAAGTTATAAATAATTGGAGTACTATTATGGAGTTTAGATATTAAGATATATAGCCTGAGTGAATCAGGACTAGTTCAATGTGAGGGTTTATCTTTTAATTGGCATACTTCAAAAATGGATTGTATAAAAATTCTTTTTTTCAATGATGAACAATTTTGACTTATGGGAGTTTTGTTTTAGTATCCTACTTTTAAGTGCTGACATTGTGATAGAATAAAAAGGAAATAAGAAATATAAATTAAGGAAAATAATAAAGAAATAGGAATAAAACTTCAGGTTTTTAGGAAAAAATGTGTGGTGGATATCCAGGGTAATGTATTCAAATTTTTGTCTCTTCAGATGATGAAACATGCCTGGAGTAATTATAGGAAATATGGCTGGGGGCACAATGAACTCAAACCCATTGCTATGAAAGGACATTCCACTAATATATTTGGTAAGTTGATTTTGTCATATTGTCTTATTTCACTTTTTAACCTAGATCCTTAAAAATTAGTGTCATCTTAGCCATAAAGTACTTGAAACGTTAGATATTCACTTTAGGTTTCTGTAGTTCAAAATTACTGTACTTATAAGCATCATGTACAATATGTAAGAAAATGTCCTAAATTGAGGGAGAGAGGTTATTTGTTGAGTTACAGTTGCTAAAATTTCTGCCTCATTTTTCTCTTGTAATAGAAGGCAGCCTAAGAGGTTGATACTTGGCATTGTCTTAGTCTTTAGTATTTTAATAGGTCCTGGAAATCTTGGAACAGCTTTTGATGTGGGAAATGTTAAGAGAACTGATGCATGAGGCAATTCTAGGCTCTTCTGAGAAGTTCTCTTGTTAACTTTGAAGGGAAAGTTGAGGTCGGGGGAGATTTGTCTTTGTATCACTAGCACTTAACAGTTGAGTTGAATGTAATAAGTCAAATTCCTGATGGTTTCAGTTCATTTCACTCATCTGTAGCTTCTACCCTTTCTTATTTGACTTTGTAGCTCACAATCCCATGGAAGTTCAGGTGTGCTCAGGGTTTTGGGATATTGGTGTAAGAAGATCCAAGTTCTATTCTTGGCTCTGACATTTACTAGGGATGTGACTTTTGTCAGTATATACGACCCCTTAGAAACTTCTATTGCCCTTCAAGATTGCTCTGAGGAGCAGATGGAATCATGTCTGGGACAGGACTATGTTATAACATAAATCAGTATGGACCAAACGAAGTCTCTACTGAAACCTTTAGTCCTCTTTGCAGTCCTGTTATAATGAAAATACCCATTTCCCTTTAGCAGTGACCATTCAGGGCCAATCCTGGGACTTTCCTTAGAGATTCCTTGAAACTCTTGTGAATTCTGGGACTGGGCTCTCTAAATATAGCTTTTCCTTAAACGTATATTTTGTGATGATTAGGATAAAACATCCTCCTCAAATCATAGACTTTTAGAACTTCAAATATTGGTTAATCAGAACGTTGTGAGGTTGTTGATGTGTTTGTTTTTGGTACACATCCAAACTCACAACAATACATATATGTGAATATATGTATATGTGTATGTTTATTCACATATGCATACACATTTGTGTATGATACCTCAATAGGCAACTCTCTAAGGAGATTGTGGGAATTTAGGATGGGGATTACAGGATGCAGTGAAAGATACTGAATTCAGAAATTGGGTAGGAGAGGATATAAATTTTGAGCATAATAAGAATAATAAAGTTTTAGTGTGGCTTCCAAGGGCCAAAAAAAAAAAAAGTAAGAAAAGCTTTTTAGGGACTCTTTCCCTAAAAGATAAGAGAAGTTACTTCTGGGACAATGATAGGGTAAACTAGGATGGATGGCATAGTCTGAATGTAAAGGGTTTCAAAAGTGATCAAAGGAGTGGAGTGTGGATTGGAGTTTAAAAGTAACTAGAATTGATAATATGAATTTTTTGTTGTTCTTGGTATCTTTATAGACTGAATTGAGTAATTTAAAGCAATGTACTTGTAGTTTAGCTATCTGATACATAATTAGTATATTCTTAAGATTTTCTTTACATTGTAATATTTTTGTGTTGACTGATTTTATTATTAATGTTTGGAGGAGAAAGCAAGGGTCTTGAAAAAGATCCTCATTAAGGGACAGCTCTTTCATGTTAGCTAAAAGCTATCCACAGAGGGTAAACATTCTTCACTGCCTCAGAATCTTGAATGAAATGTTACTTCTATAATCTGAGCCCAGATTTGAGCATCTGTTAGTTATCCATGGAAATGTTAGTTCTTTAAAGGTATACAAAAGTATAATAAAATATAGATTCTAATTACTTTTTATTTCTACTTTTAGCGGTGTGTTATATTAGTTGTAAGTTCCATATGGAGCATAGATTGCACTGTAATTATCATATAAAAGCATCATGGACTTTTGTAAATCCTTTCTGTCTCATCATGTTTGCAAACCACTTCTAGATTAATTTCCCCTAAAATGCTGTTTCTTTTTTTTATATTTTTATATTTATATTTTATATTTATATTTTCTCTTGCTCAAAAACCTTCCTATTACTTTCTGGGTAAAATAGTCCTGCATATTTAGTGTATTTTAAAAATAAAACAAAAGTGTGTCAGACTACATTTTCAACTTTATTTTATAGGTAGAAACATCATGAATCCTCTCTCAACTACAGTGATTTCTTTAACATTTTCTGACTATACCATGCTATTGTATCCCACTTAATCTGAAATGTTTCCCTTTCCTTATAACTTAGTCACATCTTATTAACTCTTCAAAGTCAGTTCAAGTTGATTTTTCTTTCTTGAAGCTGCTTTAAACTGCTTTGGATTCCCATGGCAATTATCCATGTTATTTTAAACTTAAACATTGTATTGCCTAGAAAACTATCTTTTTATCTTTCACACACACACACACACACACACACACACACACAAATCTAGTTTTCTCAACTAATTTTGTAATGCCTGTATGACATTGGATGGAGAATGAACCTCAAAATCAGGATGATTTTGAACTTTAAAATTTTTATATATTCAAAATTTGCAGGCAGCTAGGTAACAGTAGATAGAGTGCTGGGCCTGGAATCAAGAAGAATTTTCTTAAAGAGTTCAGTTTGATCTCAGATATTTGCTAACTTCATGATCCTGGGCAAGTCACTTAACACTGCCTCAGTTGCATCATCTGTAAAATGAACTAGAGAAGGTGATGGCAAACCATTCCAGTATTTTTGCTTTGAAAATAGGGTCACAAAGAGTTGAAGATCACTTAAAAATGACTGAACAACATTAACAACAAAGTCAATTTTCTTTTTTAGTTTCTGTGAATGTTTCTCTTGCTTTTGTCATAAATCCTTATCCATGTATCTAATAGATCGTTTATTCCATGTTTTTCTATGTTGTTTTTGATGTCACCCTTTGTTTCTAAATTCTATCCCATGTGGTCTTTGCCCACACCATTTATAGACTTTATTGGTCTATAAGTGGTTTCTTCCAGATAGTTTTTCTAAAGTATTTTGTTAAATAGTGCATTCTTTTGCTTCACTAATAACAAGTTTTAGACTTAACAAACATAAAAAAAATTTTATCTAACATTATAGAAGCTTGTTTGTTTCTATATATTATATACTTAATCTATTTCATTGATCACCTGCTCTGTATCTTAGCCAATACCTAACTGTTGGATGATTGTGGCATTGTAGTATAGTTTGAGATTTAATACTCCTAGACCCCTGCCTTTTCACTTTTTTCAACAATTCTCATGATATTCTTAACCTTTTTGCTCTCCAAATGAGGTTTTAAAATTATTTTTTCTAACTTTATAAAGTATTTCCTTCTTAATTTGATTGTTATGATGCTGAATATATAAATTAATTTAGACAGTATTTCATTTTTACTGTATTGATTTGGTCTTCCCATAAACGGTTAATATTTTCCAGGTCTTTATATATGTCTTTATTATGTGGAGAGGGTTTTGTAACTGTTTATATAGCTCTTGGTATGTTTCTTGGGAGGCAGATTCCCAAGTGTTTGTACATTTTGTAATTATTTTAAATGAAATTTCTCTTTATCTTTTTTTCCTCTTGGAATTGGTAATATACAGGAATGCTGGCAATTTGTGTGAATTTATTTTACATGCTGCAACTTCTGATTTATTAATTTGATTGTTAGATTTTTAGTTGTTTTTCTGTGGTTCTCCATAGTGTTTTATTTTTGACGGCAATATGCATTTTTATTATATTTCTTAAGATGAGTAGTTCACATTTTTGTATTTATTTTTATTTTTCCAACTACATGTCATGAAAGTCTTGCAACATTAATCTACATGCAATCTACATGCATATTCATATTACATATTTTCCCACCACTCTCCTTCCTTGCCCCAGTGACAAATAACTTGGTAAAAGTTGTCATGTATACCCATGTTCAACATGCTCACATATTAGTTTTTTTTTTTTTATGTTTTTGCAAGGCAAATGGGGTTAAGTGGCTTGCCCAAGGCCACACAGCTAGGTAATTATTAAGTGTCTGAGACCGAATTTGAACCCAGGTACTGCTGACTACAGGGCTGGTGCTTTATCCACTATGCCACCTAGCCGCCCCAACATATTAGTATTTTTGTGTATGAGGAATTAGGATCAAGGAAAAAGAAAGAAAATTATGGGATAGGAAGAAAAAGCATAAGAGAAGTTTTTTTAAAAAAGTGAACATACATAATATCCATTCAGATTCTGTGGGGGTTTTTTTTGTCATTTTTTCCTCTGGATGTGGATGGTTTTGTCCATAACAATCTACAGGATTGTCCTAACTTTCTGAACAATTGAGAGGAGCAGCATCCAATATACTTAATTAGCTATTTTGTTGTTAATGTATACAACGTTCTCTTGGTTCATTCCCTTTGCTCAGCGTCAGTTTGTGTAATTCTTTCCATTCTTCTCTAAGTCCGACCATTCTCTCATCACATTCATATACCATAATTTGTCCAACTATTTCCCAGTTGATTGGCATCCCCTCAATTTCTGATTCTTTGTCACTACAAAAAGAACTGCTATAAATAATAATTTGGAAGATGTGGGACTTTTCCCATTTTTTTTTATGATTTCTTTTAGATGTAAGCTATCTGATATTGGTTTGTTGGGTCAAAGGGTATGATCAGTTTTATTGCCCTTTGTGCCTTAGTTCCATATTGCTTTCCAGAATGGTTGGATTAGTTCACATTCTATCAACATCTCATTTGTACTTGTATCAGAAATTGATGTTGTATCTCATCTCCCATTAAATTTCAGTGTCCTTTCTTGTGACTTTTAAATATACCAAATTTCTTCTCTATCTTTAAAAAATTCTCATTTGACCTAACCATCTCTGCTAACAGTTTTCTTATATCTTTTATTTCCTTTTCCTTTTCCTCTGATTATATCATGCAAGAGACTTAAAAGTATAGTATATAAAAGATTTCTTATTGTAAATAGTTCATATGTTTTTGAAATTGTTCTTTAAAATTTTGATAGAATTCATTGGTAAATCCATCTGATTCTGGAGATTTTTTTTCTTTTGGAAATTCATTTATGGCTTTGTTAATTTTCATTTTTTGTTAGATAAAACCTTATTTCCCTTTATTAGTCTGAATATTTTAGATTTTATAAGTATTTCCCCTTAGTTATTTTTTTATAGCATACCATTACACAAAATAGTTTCAGTTGATTTTCTTTCTTTTTTAACTATCTGTATTATTTTTAATTTGTGAAACCAAAACACTGGTTTTCCTGTATCTTTAATCCTCTTGTTCACCTGGATTTTTATAATTGGCTATTTTGTGTTTAGGTTTTAAAAATTTGTTAGTTTCCAGATTGTTGTTTAAAACTAATCTTTTATCATTTATCTGCACCCCCCCCTTTTTTTGATAATGAAAGAGATTAGAGGTGTAAATTTTTACCTAAGGACTTTTTAGGCCTCATCCAACCAGTTTTGGTATGTTGTTACATTGTAATAGTCATTTTTATTGATGAAAATATCTGTTGTTTTCCATGTTTTGTTCTTCTATTCAAATCTTTAGAACTGTTATTTAGTATTCAAATTTATATCCTTTTTTCAGCGGCTAAAGAAGCTTTTAAAAATAATTGCAGTGTGGTCAGTAAAGACTGTTTAATATGTATGCCTTTCCTACATCGTTTGTGAAGCTTTTTCATGCCTTACTCCAAGGCCAAATTTTGTAGAGGTGCCCTACACAGCTGCTCCCCTTCTTTCTATTGTCATGGTACATGTTCTCATGGTCCTACCCTTGAACAAATGCAGTATGTTTTGGATGTTCTTTTTGCTTCAGATCTCTCCCCTCTCCAATTCATCCATAAATCATTTGCCAAAATATCTTTTTTATAGTGCAAATCTGATAAATCAGCCCCAATGCTCAAAACTCTTTTACATCCAGCATAGGATGAAATCTGCTTTGTTTGTCATTTAGAACTCTTGACAAATTTTCTTCATGCTCTATTTCTTGTCTTCTTACAATTTGCAGTCCTGTCCACTCCATTCCTTTTCACTGCCCCAACAGACTCGGCTCAAACCTGTTTCTGTAGAGGGTCTCTTCTACCCCTCTCTCCTCTAGTATATCAGATGTCCCCAAAGACTTATTATGGTTTTAACCTATTAAAGTTTTTAATTATTAAAACTGCATTAAGACTTTTGGAATAATTTACATAGTTTGTACATATATAATTGTTTACATGTTATTGTACAAATAGAATGGGAGTTGTTTCTGTTTTTACGTTTGTCTAGGTCTGAAATGGATTCATTGTTTTGTTATTTTCTCCACTCATATTAAGCATAATGTTGTTTCTTTTTTTTTTATCATTTTACCATTTGTTTTTGCTTTTCTTGATCTGTGATTGATTGCTACAACTGGTTTTTTTTAAAAAAAAGTTTCACCTCATGCATAATAGATTTTGCTCCAGTTTTTTTATTTTAACTTTCTGGAACCCCCCCCCCCCCCCCCCGGTGTGGTTTTTTTTTTTTTTTAAATACTGTTGCATCATTCTACTTTCTGATTCATTCTGATAACCTCTTCTCTGGTAGGATTTTTTTTCCTTCTGTTTGTTCATTTCCCCAACCTGTGACTTGATTTTAGTTCTTTGTTAAGGTAGAACTCTGCTTCCAGGGTGGAGGACATACTATCCCAAGCTTTTGAGGGTTTTTTGCATCTCTTTTCAGGGATATTCCCAGGACCTGCAGGTTCTCACTTCCTCCAAGTTTCCTCTAAGATGCACAGTTCGAGGGTTTTTTTTAAATGTCTGATTTCTTACTTTTTTTACTCTTCCTCTAAACCACTCTCCTTTTTTCTGATCTTCTTTTTTCCTGTTGAGTTTGATGGTTTTTTCCTTTCATTAAATTCTTTGTGTATTTTAAACCCTTCCACGTCTAGTTGAGATGAATAGAATGTTGCTGAGACACTTGCTTCCTCTACTCTTTCCTTCTCATTTGTTGTATTTTTCTTGTATACCCTGATTATGTGAAATAGTAAGTTCTGTTGCTCCCTCTTTCTATATTGTTTTCTCTTATCTCTTCCCAAATACCACTTAAGCTTCTATCCTATTTCTCTCTGTGATTTTTGAAACCATTAAGATTTTCAAGGGGATACTGGTTTCTTCTCCCCTTATTAGAATGCCAATACTAGTTTCAGTTACTCCAGTGTATCTACTTTTCTTGGTTTTTCTTAACTTTGGTATTTCCATTCCAGATATTCTCTTCAGCATCTTTGATCTTTTCTTCAGAAATATTTGGAGCACCTCTATTTCTCCCATTAAATCCCTTTCTGCATGATTATACTCAATTTAGCTAGTTAAATTATTCTTGGTTGTAATTCTTAGTCATTTGTCTTTTGGGATATCATTACAAGCTCTCTTGTCTTTGTCATGATAGCTGCCAAGTCTTGTGTGAAACTAGTTCAGTTTTCTGACTGTTCCAAATGTGCAAAGACATAGGAAGGAAGGAAAGAAACATAATACTGTAGTTGTTAGACTTATCCTGGGCTAACAGCAACTAGGGATAAAGGGTCAGATTTCACGAGCAATAGGGGCAACTATAGAGTGTTTGGAGGGAACATGTGTAATAAGGCTAGAAAGGGTTAGGTTGGCTCTGGAACTGAAGAGCTCTAAAAGCCATTGAAATAACTATCTGATCTTAAAAGTTAAGAGGCCCTACTGAGTTTTTTTTTGAGTTGGGAGAGTGTAAAGGTCATGTTGATATTTAATAAAATTACTTTATGGTTTGGGCCCAGAGTCAAGAAGAATGATTTTTCTGAATTCAAATCCGACCTCAGATACTTCTTAGCTATGTGATGCTGGGCAACTCACTCAACTCCATTTGGTTCCCTCTCCTGATCTATAAAATGGACTGGAGAAAAGAATGCCAAATATTCCAGTCTCTGCCAAGTAAATCCCAAAGGGGTCATGATGTGACTGAAACTATAGAGCTGTGGTGCTGACCTCATTGCTGTATGCCTGTGAAACCTGCACAGTCTACCAGTGAGTGCCATGTCAGGAAATGGAATTGCTTCCATTTAAATTGCTTTAGGAGGATTCTGAAGATCAATTGGCAGAAGAGATCAGACACTTTCTTGAGCTAAACTGCCAAGTAGTCAAGTGTTACTAAAGAGAGCATAGCTACAATGGCTGTTCAAATGCCAAACCTAGGCTTGCCAAAAAGACTTTTATAGAGAAGTCACATAGGGCAAGTGCTAATGGGAGGTCAGAAGAAGGGGTACCAGGACACCCTGAAGGTCTCATTGAAGAACTTTAGAATTGACTGTGCAGCATGGGAGACACTGGCATAGGCTGCATGCCCTCAGCAGTGAGAGAGCTTTACTCTATGAGGAAGGCAGAAAGGAGGTATCTTAAAGGAAATGTGATATTTGTAACAGTTCCCATGGACTGTTGTGCCCAATCTGTGGCAGAACATTCCATACTCGTCTGATCAGTCACAGTTGGGCACACTATAAATTGTCTCAAACATAGTAATGTTATTTTGGTCTTCTTCAATAATGAAGGACAAGAATCAAACCAACCAATTCTTCTTTTCTCCAGTGGGCACTTTGTAAATGCTTTCTGTCTGACACAAGCTGGCTGTGTCCTCTAGGCACATCATGTAACCTTTTAGTGTGAGAGACAACTCTCAAACTCTTAAGCTGCAGAGAAAGTGCTGACCTATATTAATAGAGTTTCCTCACCCGAGTCATGGAATTTTATAGAATTAAAAAGAACTTTACCAGTCCTTTAAACATCCTCTAGTGTACAAGATCTTTGGCATAGCCAAGGTTATGGTACAGTAGATGGATTGGAGAATCATTAACATAGAGGTGGTAAATATATCCATGGGAGCTTAATCAAATTATCACTTAAAGAGAATAGAGGGAAAAGAGATGAGAGCCAAATGGGATCTGGATGAGGGTGTCATCTGGATAATGATCCTACAGAGAAAGCTGAAGAGTAATAAATAGGTATGAGAAGAACCAAAAGGAATGGTGTCTTGAAAATCTTGAGACGAAAATATAAAAGGAAAGGGTGAGAGGGTGCTCAACAGTGTCAGAGGTTGTTGAGAGGTCAAGGAGAATGAAGATTGAGAAAAGGACAATGGATGTGGCAATTAAGAGATCATAGGTTCACAAAGAGATGGATGTGAGGTTCAGGTGGAATTGGTGAGGTTGGAAGCCAGATTATAAGGATTTAAGAAGAAAGTAATAGGAAAATTGGAGGCAACCTAATGAAGTGCAGTTTCAAGGAGATTAGCCATAAAACACAGAAGGACCATCGAACCTTATAGTTGTGAGAATGGAAGGATTTGTAAGTACTTTTTGAGGATGGGGGGACACAGTTCAGGACCTCTTCTCCATAGTCAAACTAAGTCTTCAATAGATGATGTAATAGTATTTGTTAGTTGTTTGGAACATAAAAAAAATGTCATAAATATGATTAAGTGGCCAAAGATATCCCACAAAATCCTGCTTCATCAAGAATGTAACTGAAATTTGTACTTTTTGCAATGAAATATTAGAAATTACTTTGTTAATATTTGTTGAAAGATGAAGTTAATACTAATTTATTAAACAAAATAAAAAAAGATGTGAGTACAAGGAAGAATATAGACGAGAACATGACTGGTATTGAAATATACTACTGATCATTTGCTACTTTCCTGAATTGCACTAGAATTAAAGAGCTTCTGAAATAAATTTACTTTAAGAAGGATGAAATTCTTAGGAAGTCATCTAATCTAAGTCTTTGATTTTATAGTTTAGAAAGCTGGTGACTTTCACAGAAGTTGTCATATACACAGAAATAGAAAAGGTATTGCCAAAAGAGAAGCCAGTTCATTAATTGAGACAGTTTCAGAATTGGCAGGAACTTCAAAAACCATCTGGTCCAAAGTATACTTTAAATTCTTTTTGTAGCATCCTGTACAAGTGTTTATCTTTCCTCATTTACAGCTAAGTCTCTGTCCCAAGCTGTCCATTCTGCAGTTTGATACCTCTGATTGCTAGGAATCTTCCTTATAATTTTATGTTGAGGATTGTTTTTTTTTCTTTTTTTTTGATGGGGTGGGGGGATTCTTTGTTTTCTTTCACAACAAGACTAATGGAAATGTTTTGCATGTTGCATGGTTATAGCATATCAATTGCTTGCCTTAGAAGTAGGATGAGGAGAGAAGGGAGAGATAGAATTTAGAGCTCAAAAATTTTTTAAATGAATGTTAAAAATTGGTTTTACATGAAAGTGGCAAAAAAAGAAAATATTCAATTTAAATTTAAAAGTAATGTTATGATTCTGCCTTTCCACCTTTTGAATTTAATTTGTTTTTTGAGGCTAACCAGAATAAGTTTTCCTTATGACAGTATTTCTTTATAGTTGATTTTCTCATTCTCTCACCATGCCTCCCACCAAGTCCCTTATCTAGGATAAACATTTTTAGTTACTTCAACTGTTCCACATAAGGCAGAGGCAGAGTCTAAAGTTCCCTTGCTGTCCTAATGGTGGCCATCTGGATTTATTGGAGCTAGTCAGTACTTTCCAGAATTGAGCCCAGTGGTCCAGATGTTTTTCGATAAGGGTCCAGTACAGTGGAGCTGTTGCCTCCCTGGTACAGTCCAGGTACAGTGCCTCTTTTCATGCATCCGAGGATGGCATGAACGTTCCACCTGCTGTGCCGTCGTCCTCTGCAGTCCTGCGATTTTTCACTATTATCCTGCTTTCATTGCTTGCCTCTCCTAGTAAAGTGATGAGTTAAGAAATGGAATATCTGAGTCATTCCTCTGGACTAGTTCCCCCAGTTCTTCCAGTTTTATCACGACCCATGGTCAGGAATGGAGCTCACATCTGATTAGTGATTCTGAGCCCTCTCTTTTTCTGTAGCATTTATCCAGGGTGGAAGGAGTCTGGGAGAGCTTGTACTGCAGGGGGGATCATTTGGCTGAAATCATGCAACTATTTTCTAGCTGGATGGGAAATTAAAGAATTCAGAAGAATCTCCAACTTATCCGAGTCTGGCTACATACAATCAGCCAGAATCTGTGCCCCCTTCGTCTGTGCTTCCTCGCCCCTGACCATTCCTGGTAACATTTTTTGTGGGGGGGGGGGGGGAGCTGCTCTGCTGTCTTATCACTTGTCTGTTCACTGAGGAAGGAGTTTAGGGAAATGCTCCACTTGTCTGATAGAAATTGGTTTTGTTATAAGAAAGATAGAAGATGGGAATGTCTGCATGTTGCTTCTCTCCCATGATTTCCCAGGCCCTGGTAGAAAATAGTAATCAGTGCTGGTTTGCATGTTGCCGCCTCCATTATAATGTGAACCTCTGGACAACCTGGACCTGTTTCCCTCCCCCTCCTACCCCCCTCCTCCAATTACATGCAAAACAAGTTTCCACATCTGGGGCCATGTTTTTACCTTTCTTCGTATTCCCCAGTCCTTAATACATAGTCACCACTTAATAAATGTTTGTTGGATGAGTGTCAAAATTATTAAATATTGAAGCAGAAATTTTGAAGATAATCTGATAATTTTTCTCTGTTAAGATTCAGTTGCTCATTATGTTATTAGATTTAAATTGAGTGAACTTTGTGAGGTTTTTAAACAGGTTTTTAACTTGAGGGAAAAGGGTCAAGGAAACATGAATATTAATTTTAACTTACAGTGCCACCTACTGTTATGACCACCATATTGTTTTCCTAAAGATTTCTGATTTACTTCTGATTAGATAATATGGCTAATGAAACATCATTGACTTTTTTCCAATTGAATCATTTTTCTGCTAACTTAAGCAGTCACTTGCCAAGTATTTATTAAGAAGTTGGTTATGACTTGTAGTTTGCTGTTTAGTGAGGTGAGACAATATGTATAATGATAAATATGTACAAAGTAGATGCCAGATAATTTTTGGGAAAAGGAAATGGTAAACTGGGAGAGGGTCATGAAAAGCTTCACATGGAAGGTAACAGATATTTTTCATATACGATTTTGCTTTAATTGGTTGACTTTTCATTTGACTTTGATTCCAAGTACCTCCATCATAATGACTGACATAAACTTTTGATATTATATAGTAATTTGTAAATCATAAATGCGCTGGAGGAAAGAAACTCACTATTATCATTTTCCTGAATTCTAATTTTTTAGTGATAATTTCTTTTTGTATCAGATTTTTCTTAAAGTACAATGTCATCTTTATGTTAATTGCCAAATTGGATACTTAGTTTAATTTTAGTTATTCCTCTAACCATATTAGAATTCCTTTATTCAATATTAGCAATCTCTATTGAAGTAATCATCTGAAAAATTGGAATAATAACATTTGTACTACTTAAGGATTGTACAAGGTTGTTGTAAGGAAAATGCTCTGTAAATTGTAAAGTCCTTTAAAATTGGGAATTGAAACTGAACTGAAAAATTGTGAACTATGCTTTCATTCTTTGTTATCAAGAGTCCCTAAGACACTGTGAATTTTTTTTATTAACATTGATATTTTCCCATTAAGTATTATAAGAAATTTGAACTTTTTCTAAATCTTCTTTTCTCTGCCTCTTTCCCTTAAAAATAACATCAGCAACAACAGATTTTGAAATTCTACTTTCTTGGTTGTGTGAGATGAATTGCTCAAACTTGAATCAAGAGAATTAATTAAAATCCTTATTCGTGAAATAATGATGTGGATGCCTATCTTTCCTTATGCTTTTAAGATGGATACTCTGCCAGATTTAATTTTTATATAATTTTTCTTTTATAAAAAATCGATTTTAATGAAGAGAATACTGACTGTGAAATTTATTTTCTTAACTCTAGGAAGTTCAAAAATGGGTGCTACTATAGTAGATGCTTTGGATACTCTTTATATCATGGGACTCCATGATGAATTCAAAGAAGGGCAAGAATGGATTGACCACAATCTTGATTTCAGTGTGGTAAGTATATAATAGGATTACTGATCTTTTTAAAGCAACTTTGAAAAAACCCACAGACTTCTATTTCAGGTAGTTTTGTATAACATCCTAGGAATTTAGTATGACAGAGTAGAAGGATACTAGTTGTATAATCTGAAAACCTGAATTTAAACTTTGGCTAAACAATAAGTAATAAAAAACGTGTATCCATGTAAAAGTTGCTTAACTTTTCTGATCCTTAATTTTTTTCTCATTTGTAAAATAAGCTTAATAATATTTATTCTCACCCCACAGGATTGTTATGAAAAAAAAACTCTTTGTAAACTAAGTATGAGCTATTATGTCAACTGGTAATGAATACTAGACACAACCCTTTTTCTTGCTATTAGGGATATAAAACTTTGACTCTTAAATTTTATTTTATTCACAAACTCTGTTTTTCCTGATAAGTCTTGTTATTCTTATTACCACTTTGTTTTTTTGCTTGAATTACTGAACTAATTCTTTGAATGTTTTAGGGGATGAAAATAGCTACAAGAATATATTTTATGGTATTTTTATATTGCTTTTTAATATTTTTTTTCTGTCACTTGTATAAAATTCTGGTGTCTGCCAAATAATAGATACTTAATCATTGGGTTAGATAGTAATTATTTTTACAAATAATATGAATAGAAATAGATTCCTATAAAGGGCTTAGTATAGGTGGTAGATTATATTGATTACACATATTTTAGACTGTAGGAAAGGAGCATTTTTTGCTTTGTAAATTGTCATTTTAAAACCTTTCCCCCTTCATTCTTCCCATGCTTAAATCAATTTTTTTTCCTCTTTTTTTTCCTTCTTTCCCTTTCCTTGTCACAACATGACATGAGCTATTAACTTAGAGTCTTCCTCAGTGATTGTTCAGAATAAAAAAAAGGCATATTTATGTGAGAGAGGTGTAGGGCTTAGGGACTAATTTAATCTAAGAAGAGTGCATACTTTTTTTTTGCCAATGAATGAAGATGAATATGGTCACTTGGGAGTGAAATGGAAGTACTGACCATGGAAAGTAGTTAGTGTGAATGTAGCTGGCCAGATATATCCAATAACTGAGAATCCTTCTAGCCTTTCTTTAACCAATCCAGCTAACCAATCCTTTTTTCCCCTGTTCTTTCTAAGTAACTGATAAAATTTAAATAATAGTTATACTTATTACTTTTATTTTTTAAAACTTAAAAAACTTGTAGTGTTAGTTCTACTGTTTTATAGAACCTGCTCTCTTGAAAGTTGCCAAGACCCTCCAGCTTGGCAAAGTCCATTGTTTTTTTCAGTGAGCATCTTTCCTCACATCTCTGCAATATTTGACATTAAAGACTACTGCCTCCTTCTTAAAATTGTTTCCTTCTTTGGTTTCTGTGGTGCTGTCCTCCCTGCTTTAACATCTATGATTGTTTCATTTTTTCTTAGCATGGTGATTTTTTTCCTCTAAATTTGTGTGTTTCATTGCTCCCTTTCCCCCATCCCTAAATACTGTCAAGGCATAGTCTTTCTGTTGAATGACTTTCCCCCTCCTTTTTCTTTTCCTTTTTCTTTTAGTTTTATTTTTTTTAGGCAGTCATGTTTAGTGACTTGCCCAAAGTCATATAGCTAGGCAATTATTAAGTGTCTGAGGTCGAATTTAAACTCAGGTCCTCCTGGAGTCAGGGGTCCTCCTGGAGTTAGGAGTCCTCCTGACTCCAGGGCTGGGCTCTATCCACTGTACCACCCAGCTGCCCCTTAGTTAGTCTTTCACTGCAGTGCAGTTAGCATTTAACCTCTTCTTATAGTGTCCCAGAAATCATGTTTTACAAGCAAGGAATAATTAATCTTTATTAATTGATGTAGGAAATAGGCTCTGCTATTAGTAGTTCATATGGTCTGATCCCAAAGGTTTACAGAATACTTCGTATTTGCTATCGCATTTGATCTTTATATTGAATTCTGCAAAGAAAGTGGGTACTACAAATATCTCCATTTTACTGAAAAAGAAGTTGAAAATAGCTGAGACTTACCTAAGGGCATATAAGAAAGAAGTTCCTGAGATGGGTTTTGATCCTGACTTCAAGCCCAGTAGTCCTAGCTGCCTCTAGTCAGGACCTTTATATAGTATGGAAGCCCAAAAAACGAATTTGCTCTTTTTTGGGGGGGGGGGGTGGGTCTTAACCTGTGGTTTCATTAACTCCTGGTACAGAAAGTGATTTTCCCAGTACTTCTTGAATCCTAGGTTAACTCTCTGTCCCTTTGATATACTGTCTCAATACTGTCTTAGGCTATATTAATGGAAATAGGGTCACTAAGCAGAAGTTCTTAATCTTGTTTGTGTCATGGATCCCTTGGTAGTCTGGTGAAATCTATAATCTACTTCTTAGAATAATGTTTTTAAAGCATAAAATAAAATACATAGGATTATAAAAGATACCAATTATTTTGAAATATAATTATCCAAATCTGCATATATTTGGAAGTTTATAGACCCTGGACTTAGAACTTCTGATTTAGAGCAAGGTTCTGTTATACTTTTTTGTGGTCATATCACTTCTTGAGTAGTATAATTCAGAATATGTTATTTTAGAAAGGATCTTGATGAATTGTAGCACATTCAAACGAGGGTGACTAGAGGATAGTTTAGGGAAGTCAAAATTCCTAATTTCAATTAAAAATACTGAAGATGTGTAATCCAGCAGGGAAAATTGCTTGGTGGTAGTAGAATTGCTGATTTCAAATTTTGAAGGGCTTGTTTATATTTGGTTCTATGATGCAATGGTTAGATATTATAAATATTTCTTTAGTCTGTATTCTTGTTTATCACACGACTTGCCAGGCTCTTTGATTTAGTGTCCAGTGTTCTATTTTCTATTTATAGAAAATTATCTTCCTATTGACATTTTGACAGATCATTTTTGATTTTCATCTTTTGTTGTCCTACTTTCATCCTTAGACACTTGTGTTGATCTGGTTTAATTTGTTATCCACCAGATTCTCTGTAAACGACTTTTTTACTTCTCACTGTGTTATGAAGTGATGCTGCTTCTAACCTACTCACCTTCTTTATAACATTTTGCAGTTAGATTTAAATCCTATGAGGTTGATATGCAAGGACACTTGACTCTCAATATATAATCATATGAAAAATATTAAATGATTAATGAAAGCAATACATATTATAAGAGTTTGTAATAATGAAAGATCAGTTTAGCTAGTGAAGGCTTTTGGAAGGAGATGAGATCTGAACTGGACTTGTATGCATTGGTTAGGATTTAGGTAGGTAGAGAGGAGTAGGGAGATCATATTCCATATATGAAATTATATGAATAAGTGTGAAGGTTGGGAAGATAAAGATGGGGCAAAAGTACAGTGAAATCAAAGGAGACAGGGCTACAAAGAGAAATTGAGGTTAAATGGTAGAAAGTCTTAAATACCAGAGTAAGGAGTGTGGACTTTATTCAGTAGATAGTGAAACAGCATTAGGTTTTCTTGAGAAGGGAATGGCATGTTAAAATGCATTTGGGGAAAGATGAGGATCCTGGTTCCATAATAGGGAATCTGAACGGGATTCTATCTGATTCAACTTTTTTGTCTTATAGAGACATAGTGTGGACATGAAATGTTCATGGTTACACCTGTTAAAGGGATTTGAACTTTAGGGGAATTTCTCCTCATTATTAGTCTAAGAGCTCTCTGAGAGCAGGCAATGTTTTATTTTTGTTTTTACACATTTATATTCCCTTTGTATTTGCTGATATTCCACAATGCTTGAAATATAGTAAGTGCTCAATAAATTCTTGTTGGCTCGTTTATTTGCCACAGTTCCTCTGATTACAGGTCCAGTGCCCTTTCCATTTTGTCACCCTAATTATTCTGGTTGGTTCATAGAATAAATAGGGATAGAAACTGGAGCTGGAGAGATTGATTAGGAATATATTTGAGTAGTTGACATCCTGAGAGTCTGATCTTGGATGGTAACAGTAGGAAGAACATTTATGAGACATGTTGAAGCAATCATGGACACTTGATGACTGGCTATTAAATATAGATGGTAAGGGGAAAAAAGTCAGTGATAACCAGGATTTTGAGCTCTCTACTATATTGTGTTCTCCAGTGATTGATCACATATTCTATGAGGATAAGGACAGTTATTTTGCATTCCAATAGTGCTATTCGCCAGGTAATCAATTTTATTTAGGGGATCATGAAATTATCTGCTAAGATAAAGGGGATTTGCCTTCTATGTTGGTGGCAGAAATGCCCATCAAGTAACCATTTAGATGCTGAAGTCACAATATATATAGCAAATTGGAAAAGTAGCTTTTTTTTTTAGAATTAATTTGAATATTTTAAATTATATATGACAGTCCTTTTTTCAGCTTTTTAAAAAATGAGCATTGAAGATTTTGATTGTATATCTACTCTATGGATATGTATTTATATGCACAAATCATATATCTATATCTATCTATGAATGAAGTGTGTTTGTGTGTGTGTGTGTGTTCCTGTGTTCTGTGCACTAATGCCCCTCTCAGTCAGTACCTCCTTATGAGATCTGTGCATCTAAAAATACCCTAAGATTTGGACTCTTTTTCACACATTGCTTTTGGAAGAGATTGTTTGGTTCTTAATTTTTGGTTACAAATTGACAACTTTAAATTGTCTTGACTATATTTCTTCTTTAATTTTACTGTTATTTCTTCTTTTATGCCTACTTTTTACTTTTAGATATTGGAAACAATAAACTTCAACTGAGATTAATTTATTTTACCAGAATCTGATGTTCCAGTATATCGGATGGACTATCTGATGGATGTCCTGGAAGGAAGTGAATGATTTGGAAGTAAAAGTTTCCAAGAATTATTGGTAGCTTTTTGATCAATAAAACCAAATAGGCATCCAGACAGACTTGTCAGATCCAAAACAGATGGTTATAAGTTTAATTCTATATTCCATTTTTCTAGATAAAAATTTTACTTTTTAAAAAATAATTTTTAATAAAAATTTTAAATATTAAATAACTGTTTTGTTAATATAATTAAATTATGCAAATTGCTTAAATACTAAATGTGTAAACTTGCCACCTGGTAACAGGCCTAGGAACCATAGCAACAGATTTAAATGTTTAAAAAATGTCATTGAATATATTACAAAATGATCTTTTTGAACAATTGATGTGCATTTTCAGATATATTCTATACATGGGGCAGGTACCAATATCTGAACAACTTATAATAATAGATGACTAGTGAAGTAGAACATCTCATTTGGTAAACTAAGGATTTTAATTTTCTTGAAAGCTAAGGATTAGCTAACTGACAGTTTACTTTAGTTTCCTCCACACCAGCAAGGTATATAGGACTTGGCTAGGTTCCCCTTAAGAATTCTGTCCTTGATAAATCCATTCAAAAGACTTTATGAACCCATAGTAACTGACATAAGTTAAGACTCAAGTTTATAGTAAGTAAATAGCTCTAGTATTATTTGCTTTTTCTAACAACAGTGACCTTGTTCATAAGTGTTGATCCTTTTTCTGTTTTTATATTTAATCATATTTTACAAACAAGTTTTGTAGCATTTGCCTTTACCATTGATAAGCATTTCCCCTCAGGAAGAACTGTGCCATATTTAATTCTTCCAGATTCTTTCATTGCAGTTATTTTTCCAGCTTTCTTACAGCTTTATGGTTAATTATCTTTTTCATTAATTTTATTTTCTCTAGGTTAATTCTTTTAAACTTTGTATATTTCACATTTCCATGATTATATAAATTTCTGGCTGTGCCTACCTATTTTCCTGAGGTGTGAAGCTGGGGACAGAGTTTGGGGATATCAAATCTCCAATATCCCAGAATTCTCAACATTCTTCCAAAAAGAATACATCAAGGCGAGTGATAGCACTACTGTTAATATTGATTTGATACCGCTGAGTGAGAGCCAAAGAAAGGGAAGGGGATGTGACACCTTTCTTAGAGAGAATATAAAATACCTAATTATGTTATATTGCTTCTGCAAATACTGAAGACCTCATCTCTTTGGGAATTTCTTCTTAGGGATGTAGCTAGCAAACTATCCATACCTACTTAAGACCTATGTGATTCTCATCTGTGTCCTCCCAGAATGTCAACCTAGGGGGCCCACCTTATGCACTAATGACCTTTTTCTTTTCTCTTAACATCTACTTGTCATCTATGGCTAGATGGCAGAAAGACCATTTTCAATGGGCATGCCCTTTGTTTTTACTTTTCTTCCTCTAGTTCTGTCCCCTTGGCTAGCCCAGATATATATATATGAAACTCCTAGGTGGAAAGACAAGTAACCAGTGAAAGTGCCCTGTATCTTTTTCCCCTTGAATCTCTCTCGTGACTGTTCAAAATCCCTTCACGTTGCTTGACTGCTTCTGTGTCCTGAAGATATGAAGAGCTGCCAGTCTGATCATCTGCCCTGTGTCCACCCCGTAGGATCCTGCCACCATCATCTCACATGAAGGGGGTTCCGCACCTTCCCAGTCTCCTCATTGCCGAACCCTTAGGTTTTTGGCCCTTTCTGTCTGACTCACAGCTGGACATGTTAGAGTCTTGGAATGTAGTAAGCATTCAATACATGCTTTTTATTCATTCATTCATTTTTTCATTATTCATTCAACCTTTCACAGGTTGATCAGCCCAAATTTTCTTTCTATTACATAGTTCTTTCCTTTACTTCTTTTTTTCAGAATTTCTCATTAGTCACATGTTGTAACTTGCTAATTTTTCTAGGCACCTTTCTTTTGTTCTCTCTGTAAGATGCTTCCCTTAAGTTATTTGGAGGCAGTGGTCTTCCAGGATTTGCAGTCATATGGCAACACATGTAAAATATTTGTATTAAAAAAAAGCGAACCTTTGATTTCATAGAAAACTAGAAATAGTTAAAAGCAATTCAGCTCATTTCCTCCTTTTCAATTTCTGGGCTAAACTTATTATCTATCTCTTTTGTATATCCAGTACAGATGTAGTCAAATTCTACAGGGGTGTCTCTTTAATGGCATATCGAAATCCAGGCAAGAAATATTCCCCATCCACTTCATCTTTCATATGCAGCCATAGTCTTTGGAGTGATTAATTTCTTACAGGAATCTCTGCTATAGCTAGCTATAGCTTTATATAGTCCATGCAGTGCCTTCTGTAAATATGAGCATCAAAAGGATCTTGTCATCCACAGGGAATCCTTCCTCAATCCAAACTCTGCCCTGAAATCAGTTCTGAATCATCTGGTAGGTATACAGCTCCAATTTTATGTCTGATCTGAAGGTCATTTAACAAGGTTATTTCAATTTTCATCATCTTTCAAGGAATTTTGAATAATTTTGATGTATGAAGGGTGACCCTTGCTGTAAAAGAGCTTATTGCAGTATAATTATTGATACACTGCTCATGCTCATTACATATTTTTTTGAATTAACAATGAGGCTTTCCCTTTTCATGTACTACTCAATCACTGCCTACAACTTTACTTAGTGGCTGCTTGGGTACCAGTGGCTACCTGGGATCAGTTTATCCCTAGCTTCCGCCTCTTCTTGTCTTGACCCTGTTCTTAACTGTTCCTCCCACATGTCCCACTCTTTCTGTGCCTATGGTAGTGAGATCTCAGCTTTGGAATTCAGATTCCATGATGATAGAATACTAACTTTGCTGTACTTGCATTTCTTACTCTGTGCACCAGCCAGGATCTTTTCTGTTCCTTAGGACATGAGATGTCATCTTTTGTCTCCTGTTATCCTGGCCAGAAATGCACTCCTTCTGTATTTCTGACCCATAGAATTCTTTACTTCTTTCAAGATATAGCTTAAGCATCTTTTTTTATAAAAAGTGTTTGATTCCTCAACTGCTAGTGCTTCCTTACACCACTTCCCTTGTATTGAACTACATTGTTTTTATTTTGTATTCTTTATATACTTAGATAAGTAAAAATATCTCCCCCAATAGGATATGAGCTCCATAACTGTAGAGATTTTAAAAATTGTATATCCACAGTGATGAGCACATGTTAGATGCTTGCTGATTAATTGACTAATGCAGTCTTTTTTTTTTTGCAAGGCAGTGGAGTTAAGTGACTTGCCCAAGGTCACACAGCTAGATAATTATTAAGTGTCTGAAGTCGGATTTGAACTCAGATACTCCTAACTCCAGGGCTGGTGCCTTATCCACTGTGCCACCTAACTGCTCTAACTTATGCAGTTTTTTTAAGTGAAGCATCTAATTTAGCAATGTTCCACTTATGAGACTTAATCAAATTCTCTCCCCCTCCTCACCTCCCCCCCCCAAGCCCTTCAGACTTAGGTCACAGAATCACAGGTATCTCAGCTGCCACCTAGTCCAACCCATACCTAAGAGGATTCCTCACTTCAAAATATGTTACAAGTGGTTCTTCAGGTTCTTGAAGACTTTCAGAAGAAAAGCCAGGCTGCCATGCCACTTTTAGGCTGCTCTTTTATTAGGGAGCTTTTCTAGATTTGTCTGTCTACAACTTGCCCTTGTTTCTGCCTAATCTTTCCCTGGACAGCCTTTCAGATCTTGAAGAAAGTGATCCTGTGATCCTTGTGTCTTCATTTGTCTAGGTTAAGCATCCTCTCTGCCTTGTACCAGTCTCTGTAGCTGGATACAGAATCTTCACCATCTTGGATGCCCTTCTCTGAGTTTTGTCTAGCTTATCAGTATTTTCAGAATTTTATAATTAAGTCTAAACTCAGTATTCCAGATGAGACCTTTCCAGGGTCAAACATAGACAAGCTGATCAGCTCCTTTTTCCTGAAATACTATGCTTCTCTTAATAAAGCCAAGAGCACATTAGCTTTTTCTGAGTGCCATAATCACACTGTGAAATCATTGAATTTGCAATTCACTAATACCATCCCATACCCAAATCTTATCAAAATTTTGTCTTACTATGTTTTTTTAATTGAATTTCATTTCATTAGACTTGAATTTCAATGTTTTAACCTGTCAAGATCCTTTTAAATCCTGCACTATTGTCATCCATGACTTTATCCTTGTCATTACTCAATGTGTTAAATAGTTCAGAGTCAAGCCACACAGGTTCTTGAGCATTGCACTGGAGATTTTCTACCAGTTTGATTCAGTTTGCCCCTGGTGTTTGAGCATAGCTTTATCATTAGCACTTTTTCTAACTTGTAATGCCATCTATTCCAGATGTCTCCATTTTCTGGTAGAGAATAGGAGGGTATTTTCCTAATAGCCTTGCTGAACTAGATAAATATTGGTTGCAGAGTGGCCCTATCTAGTAGTTTAGAAAAAAATTATTCAGTTGACTTATTCTTGATGAAGCCATGTCATCAACCATCTCTTTAATAAACTCTTCCAGATTCTTTATAGGAATAGAAGTTAAAGCTCTTTGGCCAGTAAAATTATCTTCACTTTTTTGTAAATCATGGCATTTGCCCATCTTCAATTTTAAGGCATTTTAAGAAAAAAATCTAAGATAATGAATGAGTTTCCTTTGCATCCACATTGGTCTCTTTTTATAGTTTTTTCAGTCTTCATTGAGATTATTTGGTTGTCTTCCACCCATTCTGGACTTGTTTTCCTTGTAGATTTTTATTTCAAGGGCTCTGATGTCCTTCCTCTAAACCCTCTGAAATCTGTTTTCCCAAAATCTAGGAGATCTATATCTATATCTATATCATCTACATCTATCTATATATGTTAGATTATGCCCAGATTTCTTTTATTTTTCTTTCATAATATCTAAAATGGGATGGTATTTTCTCTCCAGTTTACTCTATTTCCATCCCAGTGAGCATTTCTCTCTAATAAACATAGTCAGACCCAGTGTAGAACTCTCCCCCTTGTTGGATTCTTCCATCTTTTGAAGTATGAAATTATCACTCAGCCAAGTCAAAAGTTATTGCTGTTTTGACAGAGCTTCAAGCTGCTATATGAACATTTGAAGTCCTTTGTCATTAGTGTATCATTCCTCTGTGCTAGTCTTTGAATCTTTTCTCAAATTCCTTGTGTATTTCCTTTTGTCTGGTGTTCTTTAGTGTGTGCCAATGTCAAAATTATGTGTCCTTCTTCCATTGTCTTCACTCTAATACTCCCTCTTTTCTTCTTCTGGATTTCCTTATGGGAACATACATTGTTAATGTGCTATATTATAACAGATTGCTTTTACTTATCTTGCAGCTAGGTGGCATAGTGGAGTTCTGCGATTGAAGTCAGGAAGATCCAAGTTTAGATGCAGCCTCAGACTTTTATTATCTGTGTGACCCTGGGCAAGTCATTTCACTACTGCCTGCCTCAGTTTCCCCTCTATAAAATGGAGTTAATAATCGTCCCTACCTTGTGCACTTGTGAGGATCAAATGACATAAGCTTTGTAAAAAGCACTTAGCACGATGCCCATGACAGAGATGTTATTTATATACATGTTTGCCCTGTTACCACCATTATCACAATTATCATTTATTTGAAATAAGTTCTATTCATGGTTTGTTCATGAGTTTCACCCCATCAAGTCTTCATGGCATCTGTGAGGTTAAATTTGCTCTTCTGTACTCCTTGTTTGTTGCTTAATCTTTGTAGATTAATGTCCAAAAATATGAGGCCAAGGGATTTTGTTACCTAGGAATTTCCACCTGTCTCAGTTTTCATTTGTCCTTTATTATAGCTACTCTCTATGCTATTTAGATAGGGGAAGGGGAAATAAGCTTTCTTATGTCTTTACTATCCCTTTTTTCCTTTAAAGTTTTTTTAAAATAGATTTGCATAATGCTTAACAAATATTTTTACTAGTCTTCTTTAGGTGCACTTTATCTCTAATGGGGAGGGTATATAGCATCCTTATTGCTATTTCCACAATGCTTTTATATTCAGTAATTCCAGAGTGAAAAATAAATATGTGAAGAATTTTTTATTAATTTCTTCTGTGGCTGAGAATCCATGAAAATTTTTACATCAGAACAGAGTTCTGTTTGAAGGTACTACTCTGTGAAAAGCTCACTTACTGTATAATTTTATTTAAATTGAAAACACATCTTTTTTTTTGTTAGAATTACAAAAGGATTTTGCTGGCATTAAAAACAATCTAAAATAGAATTGAAAGTTAAAACTGAAAATATTTCATAGTACCATTGTCAATATCTCAGAAGTAGTTCTTTTCAAGATTTTTTTTTCTTCTTCCTAAAGATAAAATGTCTTAAGTTTTTCCTTCTTCCTCTTTCTTGGGGACCAAATAATCTTTTAAAATATCCTATGTCTACCATCTTATATTTCATGACAAGTAGCATATCTACAGATATACCAGTATTACTATAGGAGACTGTGGAGTAAAGAAAGGCAGGTATTGAAAAAGTGTCACAGGTCACCTGAGGTGGTTTTGTCTCTATTGTAACAGCTTTCTTCCCTTTTGTCAGCATTATTTGTCTAGTATAGTTTCATATTTCCACTTATATGCTCTCCATTGGTGGAAAGTCTTTTCCATCTTTTGCACAGGAAATTACAACAGCATCTCCCCCTGATTGATACAAATTTGTGCAAATTCACCAGAAGACGTTTTTATCACACAGCTGTAATCTTGTTCTAGAATTCTAGCATTCACTATCTAAATTCATTAACTTTCATTGCATGGTTATTGTCCTGGGAAGATGTGGGATGAATGAGTCCATGCTATCTCATTGATGAAGTCCTTTTTGAGACTGGAGCCTTAGACTAGCTTTGCCTCAATCATGAAGGTAAACAGGGCAAATGCCAAGAGAGACTGGGAAAAAGAAAGCTGACCCAGACCTGAGAGAGAGATAGAGGTCTGAACTCTCTGATGCAAGGTCCTCAGCCCTAGAGAAGACTCAGACACAGAGAAACAGTCACAATGGCCATCTCAAACTCAATGAACTTGTCTTCTTTGTGTTTTAGGAGGTTCTGTTATGTCTTGGGATACTTGCTCCAAGAAGACAGAAAAAACAAGCCAAAAAATTCTTTTGTTGTTATCAGTTATACAATAGTTACCTCAGAGCAAGAGAATCATTTGATTTTGCACTTATTTTTCTTCTCTTCTTTTTTTTTTATCCCCTTCTGGATGACCTGTCATTTCTATGGCTGTATTGTACCATTTCCTCCCTTTTCAGGATCTTTTTTTGAACTGTAAGTATGCATCTGTCTTTATTCTTCAGTTTTCTTTCAGCCTTTCTTTCAAGTATCATGACTTTTTTTTCTGTGCCTCACATCCTTTCTTTTCCCTATTGAAGTCTCACTTCTGATTCTTTTAGGAATGCTCCATTAAAAACCTAGAATATGGAGATGGGTTCCTTTAGTCTTCCTTCATATTCTCCAGAAGGGAGTTCAATCCACAGACTTTTAGGATGGATATGTTATCTTTAGACTTGATGAAAGTCACTGTGTATACATACTTCTAGTCTCACATAATTGAGATTTTCAACCTTAAAAAAATTACTCATACTTCCAACTTAAGTCACTTGGTTACTCTTTTTTTCTTGTCATGAGCTTTTTTTTTTTTAAGGTTTTTGCAAGGCAAATGGGGTTAAGTGGCTTGCCCAAGGCCACACAGCTAGGTAATTATTAAGTGTCTGAGGCCAGATTTGAACCTAGGTACTCTTGACTCCAGGGCCAATGCTTTATCCAACTTTTCCTTTTCTTAATCATAACAATTCCATAGGCACACTCTTTCAGCCGTTTGGCTTTGGCCATGGCCTGTCTTCCCAATTGTTTTTCCATTGTGCCTCAACCACCACTTTTTCCCATTGCTTAACTTGTCTATGCTTGAATTTTTAACCTTTTTTCACTTTCCTTACTTTGTCTTAACAGTTAACATCTCTTTTCTTAGTCTTCCATTTAACGTCCTTATTCCTTAATTGTTCTGTTTCTTTTATATCCTGTTTCTTCCCTTCAATCTTATTTCATAGAACTGTGAAGTAGATACTAGTATGATATGGAGATTGCATTTTTTGAAATTTTCTTCAGTTTTTCCCAAATTCAATCTTGCCCTTCTTTAGTAGTTCATACTTCTCTGAATCATATCTATAGTTTTTTTCTTCCCTCCTAGCTTGATCCTTCTCTCATGGAAGCCAAAAGAGGTTTTAACTAAAGTATGTTAGAGGCAACGTTATCATACATGTTCCATGAAACAGCATATTCTCCTTTTGTTTAATTATAGACTGACAGTGGCCACTACATTATAGCCAGAGAGACTTTGATTTATCAACATATGTTACTAGGCAAGACATAAAACATATCTATCAATAACTTCTTTGAATTAGGTTGGAGAAATACTTTGTTGCCCCCTATTACCACCTTTTGGACTTAATAATCATAGATGTCCATTTGGAGTATGCCATTCTTTCTTCTCAGTGTTAGAAAATGTGAACCTATATAGCAAGGCTGCAAAAAAATCCTTAGGCCAATTTCATTAAGACAGTAGAATCCCAGAAAATGATATGTCTGGGAAGTGTAGAATGCCAGAGCCTGAACAACCAGAACTTGTTGGGAAACTGGCATGTGTGTATTGTTTTGCCATTTTCTTTGATTTGTCAAATCTTGAGGTTAAATGAAAGTTGACTTTATTACATTTTTCTTTGGGTGTTTTTAAGGGTTGTGGATGCATTAATCAAAATAAACAGTATGCCCTTGGCAGAAATTCTTTAGAATTATTGTTTTCAAAAAGGAAAACTTTCTCATTTTTTTACTAGCTTTGAAATATCTTTTCTTTTATATAAAACCTTGAAAGATATTTATTTTTCTTCCTTTTTTCTTCACAGAATTCAGAGGTGTCTGTATTTGAGGTCAATATTCGTTTCATTGGAGGACTTCTTGCAGCCTATTACCTTTCTGGACAGGAGGTAATTAAGTAATTAAGTAATATCATTTTGCCACTTAAAATATTTACTCATAGTGTCTGAAAAGAAAACAGTTATTAATATATTAGCTAGATTGATTGCCTGATTAGAATGACTGCTAAAGGACTGGATATTTGAGGGAGAATTGTTTCATAAGACATATAAGATAGTGAATTTTTTCCTTTTTTGGTTCTTCTTAAGTAGCAGATAAATTAGATAGATTTATTGTTTTATTTCAGTCTTGTTACAATATGATGCAATTTGAAAAAAAAAATTTCTTCCCTGTGCAGTTAATTGAAAAATCCTTTTCTATTCTTCTGAGCTTCAATTACATATCACCAACTACTAAAGCTAGACATTCTTACCTCCTAAAGATACCACAAACTCATTATGTTTCTCCCTAACTCTCCCCTTTCTCAGAATTTCGCCACCATCATTAATTCAGTCTACTAGGCTCATTGTTGCTCTCCACATTTTGTTGTTGTTGTTGTTATTGTTGCTTTGGTTTTTGCAAGGCAGTGGGGTTTAGTAGCTTGCCCAAGGCCACACAGCTAGGTGATTATTAAGTGTCTGAGGCCGGATTTGAACCCAGGTACTCCTGACTCCAGGGCCAGTGCTCTGTCCACTGTGCCACCTAGCCACCCCTGCTCTCGCCATCTAATCACTTTTCAGACTCTATTATTTCTACTTCCATAAGTCTCTTATATTTACTTTTCTCTCTTTTCATATAACCTCTATTCTTGAAAAGTCATATGCTTTTCAACTCTCTTAGACTATTACAATAGCTTGGTAATTTAGTCTTCCAGCCTTTACTTTATGCCCTCTTCACTCCATTCTCCTCATGAATGGCAAAGTGATATTCTTAATGTACAAGTCTTAGCTATATCACTCCCTTGCTCAATAGACCCAAGTGGTGTCCTGTTATTTTTTTAGGATCATATTCTATGAATGAGATAGTAAACTGATTTGGAAGGTTTAAAAGGATTGTTTTGCTGTAGTGCATGTACAATTGAGATTATACATTAGATTCTTAGTGAACCCACTTAGCATGGTTTTATAACTTTCTCCACTTTTGGTTTGATTTACCAAGAGGTCAAAGGAGGGAATGAAGGGAGGGTGTAGCCAATACAGATGATGGCTTGAGAAAGAACCAGTAGGTACAAGGATTGGATGTTTTGGTAAAATTGAAGAATAGGGTTAGTAGTCTTAAAACCTAGGTAAAAGTAGAATGCTAATTGATTTTGATTAGATGGAGCAATTTGAGAGTTCATGAACAAGTAAAATATTTGAGGGTGACGGCCGTATCAAAAATATGTCTCTGTAACTGAAGTGTAATGGAGAAGTAGATTATGGGAATTGAGAAGATTGAGGGACTAAGCTATTAGGATAAGCGAAAGGGAATGTCCATTTGGATAGGTGTCCCCTGAGAGAGACCATGAGGCAGGCATGAAGTTACTGAGGAAGGAAGGAAATAAATAATGGCCATCAGGATCTGTATTGGGTGATTTATCTATGTCGCATGCACTGCAGAGGAGGAGAGATTGCCTAGCAGTTGTGGTAGAGTCAGGAAGTGGCAGTAGGGAAGAAGGAGGGTTAGCATTTCCCCACCATGACCTGGAAAAGTTGGTGATAGTAGGGGAAAGTATGAGTGAAAATGTAGTAAGTACTTGAAAGGGTAGCGAGGTATGTTTCTTTTGGTAAGTAAAGTATGTCATCAAAGCAAATTTCCTCCTAGTGATTGTGATCTTATTTTTTCAGAGACAATTTGAAAAAAATAAGAAATAAAACTTGACATTTATTATTTGTAATTTTCTGTAAAATTGATTTGCATTTTAAAAAGTCTGTTCAGGTTTTTTTACTAAGACATAAAGGGGCTTTACAGACCCAGACTAAGACCTGAATTCAAATGTGGCCTGAGACACTTAGTAACTGTGTCACTTAGTGAGAAAGAAATAGCAGCCAAGAAAATGGGCCAAGAAGAGCCCTTGGTTCTCAGTGTCATAAACACCAGTAGCACCCCCATATAACACAGTGGCTTGCGGATCATTGTGGGTGGACTTAGTAAGAGCCTCCTATGGCCCTGGCCTTGGCCTTTGGGAATACAAGTCCAAAGAATGAAATGGTTTGGGTTCCCTCTGAGAGCTTCAGAGGTTTCTTCCAGCTGGGTGGATGAGGGGAAACTTTAGGAAGGGCTTTCACTTCCCTCTTTGTAGCCTCTCCAGGTAGCCAGTGGGTTGTCTCAGCTGATTCTCGGCCGTCCTGTGAGCTAGCTCTTGGGATAGCCGTGGTGGCTTTCCTCCAGTGAGGAGGTAGAACCCCAGAGATCCCACAGGAGAGGGGTGACTGAAAGCTGGTCCTTGTCAAATGACACCCAAGCCCTTACAGCACTTGCAGAGTAGCTCCTGGGCAGGGTTCCTTCACATTGCTTGGTGCCTAGATTTTCTAGATTTCTAGACCCTGCGTCACCACCACACTACCGCCACCAGAAGAGACGTTGATGTATAAGACTTTGAGTGGAGGATTTGGTTTCCCGATTTTTTTTTTTGCAAGGCAAATGAGGTTAAGTGGCTTGCCCAAGGCCACACAGCTAGGTAATTATTAAGTGTCTGAGGCTGGATTTGAACTCAGGTACTCCTGACTTCAAGGCTGGTGTTCTATCCACTGTGCCACCTAGCCAGCCCCCCCCCCCAATTTTTTTAAAAGTATCATTAATAAGAGGATTCTCATTAAGAATTCTTTATGACATTTTCTTAGAATAAGCCACATTTGATAACATTTTGATGACACTTTATAGTATTAAAAGCACTTTCTTATTTTTTGTTCATTAAGGGCCCACACTATTTCAGGCATAAGGTGTAGATTTTGGAGATGGAAAGACAAAAATGAAATAATTCCTCTCTTTGAGGAGCATAGGTACTGCTGAGGCCAGAGGACCTGTGGCTGGTATATGACAATAGGAACAATCTGGCTTTGAACAGCTGGGAGCCTCAGGGCAGGCCTAAGGAAGAAGCTCAGGCTGGGGGCATGAGGAGGGGGATTCTGTGCAGGAATTTGTGCAGAGTCATGTGTATATGATTAGAAGAAAGAGAACAATTTGGGGAGTAATAGATAATGTATATAACGTGTAATGATAGATAATTCTACATAACATCATAATAATTTTGTAGTAATACATCATAAGGCTGCAGAGGTCAAGTGGGTCCAAGCTCTAAAGGGTTTGGTGTTATACTAGCCAAGTCAAGAATGTTGTGGAGATGGTCCTGACATTTGGGGCTTGCCCAGCTCCAGTTACCTTTGGTAGTATGTAGTCACTTACATTAAGGGAATGGTCTTTTCAAATAAGTTGAATAATTCAGAACTTGAACTCTGCTGTGGTGAGACATCTGCACTCTCCCATGACACTTTTTTGATGATAATATTCTTTACAATGGAATTTTGAAAAAAAACTTGGCAATAAATACAGAAACAGTTCTGAAAAGAAGAAGAGAGAGAAAGATAGCATTAGTCATTGAGGAATTTTTCTGGAGAGAGATGTTTGGTTAATTTTGAAGAAAATAAGAAAAGGAAAAAAAAGCAGGGTGAGTCTGCTTGGAGAAAAGACAAGACAGAAGCCAGAATGGAGCAGTCGTGGGTACAAGTGATAGAAGTGACATAAAGCTTAGACTTCCCTGCAGCTAGGTTGCCTGGAGTGAATGGCCTCCACTGGGGGAATGATCTGACCCAAAATAACCTATACATTACAATGGGACCCCTTGTAATGTTTTTAGGGGAGACAAGTGGGTGCCCTAATGGATAGAGCCCTGGACCCAGAGTCAGGACGACTCATCTTCACGAGTTCAAATCTGACCTCAGACACTTAATAGCTGTGTAACTCTGGGCAAGTCACTTAATTCTGTTTGCCTCAGTTTCTTCCTCTAAAATGAGCAGGAAAAGGAAAGAATGAGCCATTTCAATATCTTTGCCAAGAAAATCCCAATCCAAATATGTTTTCTTAAGAGTCAGACACCATTGTATAAACATGCAACAGTGGCTTTTTTTTTTGGCTAGGCAGTGGTGTTAAGTGACTTGCCCAAGGCCACACAGTTAGGTAATTATTAAGTGTTTGAGGCTGAATTTGAACTCAGGTACTCCTGACTCCAGGGTGGGTGCTCTATCCACTGCATCACCTAGCCACCCCCAGCAGTGTTTTTAACCTAAAAATTTCCAAGAAATTCAGTTCAGTATTTATTAAGTACATCTAAAGGCTTAGTCCTGTGCCTAGACACTATTCTTCTTTTTAAAAGAAGGGGAAACTTATTTGGTTTTAATTCTAATTTGTTTAAGATCCCAGAAGAGGCTGCTAAGGTGCTGGACTTTATTGGTTCATTTACAAAACATAGATTGTGGAAGGGTTTCTAGTTAGTAGCTTTTTTATATTAGATCCCTATAGAATGATTGAGGTGGGAGTTATTAATGACACAAGCAGTGACAGAAACACCCTTCTTGGTGTTCTTGGTGTTCACATTCTTCTTGGCTTTCCTTAATTTCCTAGGGGATTAGAATTATTAGTTTGAGAAGCACCCATTATTATAACACTATTATAACAATATCTTTGACAAAAGAGAGACTATGGTGGATAGTAGATAGTTAGAACTTGGGGTGAACTTACCACCTCTGTCTAGGTATGCCAATTTTTGCCATCCTAGGAAGGTGACTTACCCTTTCAACATCCCAAGCCACTGTCTTCAGATTGAAAGCTTTGAGCAATTGCTGTTTTGCACAGACGAGTTTATTTGTATAGTAGCTCTGTGTGGATCAGTGCAATCATGGGACTTGGAGACTAAAGTAAAGTGAACTGTGTGTTGCGATATTAAGAGATAAATAAACTTTTCTTTTTTCTTCCTTTTCTTTTAAAATGAAAATTCACAGTATATTTACTTTTTCTCTTGGTATTTTGTACCAGAAACTATGAATTGTTTCTGCATTTGGAGAAAAGTAACAAGGCTCCAAAAAGCACACAAGAGCCAACCAAACTACTTGAATGACGACATAATACTAGAATTGTATTGACACCAAATTCCCACATCTTGTACATGCTTAGAAACAAATTGTTATTTACACCCTGGTAAATTGCTATTTTTTAAGGGAACCAAATTATATATTAAAACTAAGAAAAAATTTATATCAGTGGTACTTTGTAGGGCAAGAAAGTAAATGAACACTATAGTCTACCCTAACAAAATATTCTTGTCTATTTTTGATATATATATTACACACACACACACACACACACACACACACACACACACACACCATAAATGGAAACTTTATTATTTTCTTCCATAACAAGGCTATTTATATTAAATATTCACAGGATAAAAAAACTAAATGATTTATTGTGTTTACTGATCCTTGTCCTAAATAGAATGCGTTTCTTTTACATGATTGTCTCTTCTCATTTTTATAATAGCTATCAAAATGGCATCTCTTCCTGGATAAGATAACAACATAATTTCTGTGGATAAATGTTCTCTGAAATCTGTCAGATAAAATAGAAAAATGGAACTTTGGCATATTTAATACCTTAGTCACAAATAATGATAATAATAAGGAATCCTTCACTAGAGCACTAATACACAAATATGTAAGATGATCCTCGTTATTATCTTATTTGTGTAACTTACAAGTGCAATAGAAAGAATCTTTTTGACCTAAAGTCCTCAAGTATTTACAGATTTTTGCTAGATTTAACTGATCTTTTCTGTTAGACAATCTACAAAAAAGATATTGTTTTGAAGCAGAATAAGTAGGTTAAGGACCAGATTCTCAATCAAAGTCTGTATTTCCCTAATATAACATGATCTTGCTCCTGCCCCCCCAACCCCCCATGCTATTTATCTTCAATTTTATAATAAAAAAAATGCTTTTAAATTGTTTTGTTCCCCCCCCCCAAGTCTAAGGCGGGGAACTTGATAGCTGTCTTCAAGTAAATGGAGGACTGCCTCATTGAAGAGAGATTAGATTTGCTCAGGATGATCCCAGAGACCCAAAGAAGGCCTACTAGGGAGAAGCTGCTAAGAGGCCAGTTAAAGTTTGATGTCAGGAAAGATACCATCACATTGAGAACTCTTCCCCAAGTGGGATGATTGAAATAAAGTCTCCACTTCATAGAACGTTTTCAAGCAGAGACTAAATGGCCACTTAGTATGTGTCAGACTTCTTTAGATGTGGATGGATCCGAGTAGGTGGACATTGAAGTGCCCTCCAACTAAAAATTTCTGTGATTCTTTGCCTGGAAAAGGATTCAAGTAAGGAGAAAAAAGGGCTACTTTAGAAAAAAAGGATATTATAGAGGATTATTGGACTGATGTTTCCAGATAAAAGGACTGAGTTAGGGAAGGATGGATGAAGTGATTGACCTACCCTTGTTAAACCTGGGTGGTAGTTTTCCTGTTATTTAACCTTTTAAAGCCTGATAGAAAGTAAATGAATTGGTTGTTTTCAACTTAGGATGTAAATGAGCCTAACATTAAAAAGACTCAGAGAGCTATTGGGAAAGTGTGTATTTTAGTATTGAGGACAGTTAAATTTAGTATTGAATTATCTAATTTGTAAAAGTAAAATTTATAAATTGGATGCTAACAGATTCACTTTCATCAAAATCCACTTCTTTTCAGGAAGAGCACTTCTTTTGCTGATTAAAGTATCTACTCTTACTGAGTCACTATATAAATGAAAAAAAAAATTTTAAAAGCTCTTTCCCCAGAGAATAATATCTAATAAACTAAAATTGTGTGTCTTGTTCAGTTATTTGTCATAGTCTTGTCTCCTGATTCTCACTCTCTTGGAGAAAATCATTGCTTATATTCTACTATTTTCCTTTTTATAAATGAGAAAAAAAAACAACTTAAGCTCAAAGAGATGACCATATGTCCTTTTATTTGACTTTTAAAAAGTATCAGATTAAGGATCACAGGATCACAAAAGTTAGCCTTGGAGGGACATCAGAGGTTATTTTCTTCTGCAAATGAGGAAACTGATGTCCATAGAGGTTAAATAATTGATCAAATCAATGAATGTGTTTTTTTTTTAAAAAGTTTATTCCAAATTTTTTCCATCCTAGATACTGTGCTAAGGTATATAAAACATACCTTCCACAAGGGGAGATGGCATCGATGTTGGAGTAGGAGCCAAGAAGGGTACCAGAGAAATCCACTGATGTGTGTTTTCTAGAAATAATTATAGTATATTAGTATTGATTTGATTATTGAGCCAAGTGTAAGAATTAGACCTGGGCAAATGGGAAGATGGGTGGTGGACAGTGATGAGATGGGAAGCATGGTTTCAACTAGGCCTTGACTATGGATTTACCCAATGGTCATATAGCTAGGGCCATTGTTTTCAAAGCTGAGAAGATTTAACTCCTTTAGTGCTGGGGACATTTTTTTATTATTCTATTCCAGATTGGAAGAAGTTGAACGTCTTTGTCGGAATAGGTAATAAAATGGCTGGAACAGATTGTCTGAGACCCTACAGGTGGTTGAAAACAGAGATGACATCATCACACAGTGTTACTGTTTTAGGGGATAACTGTTATTTGTAGTTGAGAACTACTTGGTATGCTTATGGTTTGATGTTTGCTCTATAGCTGTCTCTTCTGTGGGTGTTAGGCTTAGGAAGTTTGGTGGGACTCTGAGGGCCTTTTGTGGGAATTGGCTACAGTTTAGTTATCTTAAAAGAAGGACTTGTGGTCTGTTCTTTTTAGCCTTAAAAGAGGTAGCCAATTTATACTTAGGGTCATTCATTTGAGCATGGTCAGTAACTAAAAATTTTTTTTTATTTAACAGCTTAGTTGACAGGCACCATTTTATAATTGACAAATCAGTGTGTTTCTACAGCTCATCCCAGAAACTTTTGTTACAGTTGAAATTCATATGGCAACTTTTGACTTAATCTATTTTTGTATTTGATCATTTTCTTTTTAAAGTGTTCTGTTAATGCTTCTTTAGCAAGAATCCCACCCTTCTGGCCTGGGATAGGGCAGGGGGGGGTGGGAGTGGGAGGCAGAGATGAATTCTCATCTTCCTAAGAATAAGTTTTTGTTTTAGAGACAACTTTGTTTTTATAACAAGATTAGATAATTCCATGTGCCAAGAATTTTCTAATTTTTCAGTTTTTTTGAATTTGCTAATTATAAATGTAAATTCTCTAGCTTAGAGGTTTCTAATTTGATGGTCTTAATAGAACTATAAGGCTTGAACTAGTCCTATTAATAATGACCTAATCTGGTTGTTAGCACAGGAAACTTGAATTGTATTAAGATCTTTTAAGTTTGCTTTGCCAATAACTGAAAAGGGGATCACTACAAATGACCTAAACCTAAGAAGCAAATTCACTTGAAATTGTTTTGAAACTCCACCTGTTTCAGAGTACCAAAGAGGAGAGATTTCCAGAGGATGGCCATTACACTAATATGATAATAATATCTGCAAAAGGGGTGCATTGGTACCTTGATCCTATACTCTGAGCCTGCCTCTCCCCCTTTCTCCCCCACCTCTCTCTCCCCACTCCCCCTCTCCTTTCTCCTCCCCTTCTTCTCTCCTCCTTTCCTTCCTTCTCTCCCCCTCCCCCTCTTTCTCCTTTCCCTCCTTCTCTCCCCCCTCTTTCTCCTTTCCTTCCTTCTCCCCCCCTTTCTCCTTTCCTTCCTTCTCTCCCCCTCCCCCCTCTTTCTCCTTTCCTTCCTTCTCCCCCCTTTCTCCTTTCCTTCCTTCTCTCCCCCTCCCCCCTCTTTCTCCTTTCCTTCCTTCTCTCCCCCTCCCCCCTTTCTCCTTTCCTTCCTTCTCTCCCCCCTCCCCTTCTTTCTCCTTTCCTTCTCTCCCCCTCCCCCTCTTTCTCCTTTCCCTCCTTCTCTCCCCCTCCCCCCCTCTTTCTCCTTTCCTTCCTTCTCCCCCCCTTTCTCCTTTCCTTCCTTCTCTCCCCCTCCCCCCTCTTTCTCCTTTCCTTCCTTCTCTCCCCCTCCCCCCTCTTTCTCCTTTCCCTCCTTCTCTCTCCCTCCCCCCTCTTTCTCCCCTCCCTCCTTCTCTCTCCCTCCCCCCTCTTTCTCCTTTCCCTCCTTCCCCCATCCCCAAAAGAACATCCCTCTTTTGTTGTACTGACCACATACCTTATCAGGGCTGAGCCCCATCAGTTAGCCTTTTGATAAAAAATCATCCACGAGGGCCAAAGAGTAACACCTAGTGGTTCAGCCTGGCCCACTTCTGCTGCTTCCCTTCCTGTTCTCTTTCAGTTTGCACTTGGATTGTTCATCTCTTTTCCCTGATTACTTTCAATATGAAAATAAATCTTCTTTTCCTCCTGAAAAAGGGGGTGCATTTGTGGGAGATGTGACTCAGTTTTCAAAATGGATGAATTATATGTAAAATTGTACTCGTGAAGAAGATGAAATTACATGAAGCATCTATTTGTTAATTTTAAAAGAAAAAAAGACTCATTTTCCAATTCTGGTTCTCCTGATTTAACAGTTGGGATTATTTGAAGACAGGTACATTATAATGTGATGACTCTTTTTAAAGCTCTGTTTCACACACACACACACACACACACACACACACACACACACACACGTATGATTGGGAGTAAAAGTGGGAAGCAAATTCTGTGGAGTTTTTGCATAATTCCCAGATTTTTGTTTATTGCAGCAGTTTTAATATTTTTTTTCTTGCAATGCAGTGGGGTTAAGTGACTTGCCCAAGATCACACAGCTATTTAATTATTAAGTGTCCAAGGCTAGATTTGAACTCAGGTACTCCTGACTCCAGGGCCGCTGCTCTATATTTTGTTACTAGATAATCGTTTGATAGATTTAGCGTGAGAAGGAACTTTGTTGTTATTCAGTTGTTTCTCACTCTTTGTGAACCCATTTGGGATTTTCTTGGGAAAGATACTGGAAGGGTTTGCCATTTCCTTCTCCATCTCATTTTACAAATGAGAAAATTGAGGCAAATAGGGTTAACTGACATGACAAGGATCACCTGGCTAGTAAGAATCTGAGGCTGGATTCATCTTTTGAACTCAGGAAGATGAATCTTCCTGTCTCCAGATGTGTTGTTTTATCCACTATTCCACCACCTCATTAAAGGACTTAGGAAGTCATCTATTCCAACCCCTTCATTCTACAGATTAGAAACTGAGATCTAGAGAAGTAAAATAATTTTTGTGAAATCACATGGGCAATAAAAGAGGAAAGCCAGGATCTGAACTGAGGTCCCTTTGACATAAATCTAGGATTCTTTGTTGTAGCCCATTTCCCGAGAGTTATTTTGTAGTTTCAAGTAAAATTGATTTCATTCTGAGAATTTTATGATAACCATGGAGGAGGCAGGAATCCTCCAGAATATCTCAAGACTGTAATTTGTAATCTCTCAAAATTCCTGTTCTCAATCAGTTTGCACTTCAATGAAATGAGAATTTGCTTAGATTACCTCTGAGACCCCTTCCAACTCTTAAGAATCTTTATGTTGAATTAGGCACTTCGATCTCATTTCCTCATAGTGTCAATTATTTTATATGTACTATTAATCTCTGATGAGAGCATGAACTTCAATGGTGCCAGTTGACAATACTGAGTTAATTCATGATTTATGGCAGCAAATGGAGAAGATGATTTTAAAACCTTTAGTGTGAGAATGGTGAACCACTTAAGGATGGGGAATCCACAACCTCTTAAGGTATACTCCCAGTTTTGGATACCTCTCTGTTAATAAAGACCTTTAGCAAACTGACCCTCTATGGTTTTGCCTCTTGGGGCCAAATGAACTAAGTTTAATTTGTCTAACATATATATAATCATCAATGCTTCAACTATTTGTAGATAGTCATGTTACCATGTTCCTACTGAGTTTTCTTTGCCAAAGGTTCCACATCCCCAGTTCCTTCAGTCTGTCATCCTATACATGTTCCTCCATCTATTACTTGTGAGGTTTGCTGTACCAGTGGACTTGCCATTTTGTGCTTTGTGGTTGGGTGGGGGAAGGAGGAAATCTGTGTGTGTATTTGTGTGTGTGTGTGTGTGTGTGTGTGTGTGTGTGTGTGTGTGTTTCACATTCTCTTGGAAGCTCCTTGAGAGCAGGGACTGTCTTTGTTTTCATTTGACTCTGTTTCCCCAGTGCTTAACTATGCCTCATTTATAGTAGATGCTTAATGAGTATTTATTGACTAGCTGACATTAAGTTTAAAAAATTGTTTGGAGTAAAGAAACTGGCAGTACTCCCAACAGAACCTGAAATGTCATAATAGTTCCCTTAAAATTAGGTGGCTAGTTAGCATTGTGGATTGATCTCTAGATTTGCAAACAGGAATACTGCAGTTCAAATCCTGCTTCACCACCTTATTAGCTGTGTGACTCTGTCTCAGTTTTCCTGTCTGGAAAGTAGAATTTAAAATTGTTGTTTACTCTTCCGTCCCCTAATGTTACATTGAACTCAGATCCTCTTGACTCCAGGCCAGTGCTCTATACATGTGCCATCTAGCCCCCCCCCCCCCCCCCCATCTATCATTTCTGACCTCTGAATGTAATTTTTTTTTTTTGCTAATTTCTTCTTAAATGGCTAGGACCCAGATTTGACTTATCCCAGACATGCCATTTAGCTAATCCATCACATCATCAAAGATCACATCAAATATATTTGTACTTTTTTGTCTTATTCCAGACTTTAGTTGCTCCCCTCATTTTGTCATTTTGATTATCTCCAGGTTCTACAGCCACTTTACCATTTTCAAGGCCTCTAAATAAAAACTTTTCCCAGATTTGGTTTCTAGCTTTTTTGTGAACTTGATTTTATGACTCAAATATGATTTATTATAATCTTTATTAAATGTAATTTAATAACTCTAATGTTCATATCAAAAATATGAACCTTCATTTCTTTTTTTTAAGGGTTTTTTTTTTTTTTGCAAGGCAAATGGGGTTAAGCGGCTTGCTCAAGGCCACACAGCTAGGTAATTATTAACTGTCTGAGACCGGATTTGAACCCAGGTACTCCTGACTCCAGGGCCAGTGCTTTATCCACTGTGCCACCTAGCCGCCCCGAACCTTCATTTCTTGAAGAAGTTTGGGGTCTTTGAGAAGTTTTGCAGATTTCCATAAACAGTACAGGGGTCATTATGGTTTTCTCAGTTCCTTTCTTGATCTGAACCTGCCAAGCATTCAAGCTCTCCTGTAGAGAACCCAATTCCAGATAGTTGGCATATTGTTAAATGCCAAACGTGTTTGCTTAAAAGACCATTTTACAGAGAAATCACCCAAGGCAAGGTCAGAAGAAGTGATACAGGTGTTGGACTTCAGGAAAGTAGTATTGCATTAGCTCAAGAAGAGATGCATGATCACAAATTTAGAGACAACTCCATTCCAAAAAAAAGCATGTAACAGATGTGCATTGAAAAAAGAAAATGGCCTTGTCAGGTTGTGAGAACAGTGGATTTTTGGATGGATGGACCTCTGTCCTTAAGAGATAGTACATTGGATGGAGCCTTTTCTGTGGAGCACTTTTTAAAGCATTCTAAATTCACTAAGTTGTACTATTATTTGGTTGTATCTCTCTGTCTTTCCCTGCAAAATAATGTAAGAGACTGTCAGATGCTTTACTAAAAATCTAGGTAAACTATCTAAAATCAGTTACCTGATAAAACTAGTGATGTATAACAAAAAGAAAATGAGTTTATTCCCTTAAAATATCTTATTCTTATTCTAATACTCCTTTCTAGGATTTTGCCAGGAATCTGCAATCTGATCACTGGTTTATATTTTGCAGACTTCATTCTTTTCCTTTCTCTAAAGTTGAGACTTATCTTGCCTTCTCTAGCTTGCCTAGCTTCCCTAACCCCATCAGCTCCCCCAAGGTTCAGTCATCATCTCCATGCAGATGATGCCGACATCTCTGTTTGCAGTTTCAGTTCCTTCTCATCTCTGATCATTAACTCATTGTGGATCTTTACCTGTATGATCTGGACCTTCAGACTCAGTTGCTATCTCATTCTTGTTTATGTCAAGGACAACCCCATCCTTCTCATCCCTGGGCTTTGTAAACCTGAGAGTCATCCCCCAAAGCCTTGGAGCTGTCCACTTCTTGTAGTTCTCTTTTTTTTTTTTAGGTTGTTTTTTTGTTTTTGTTTTTGTTTTGCAAGGCAAATGGGGTTAAGTGGCTTGCTCAAGACCACACAGCTAGGTAATTATTAAGTGTCTGAGACCGGATTTGAACCCAGGTACTCCTGACTCCAGGGCCGGTGCTTTATCCATTACGCCACCTAGCTGCCCCCCCAGAGTGTATTTTCACTTCACTTTTCTCTCCTTACACATAGCGCCTGCTCTATGTTTAAGTGTCTTGTCCCCTCCAGGGGAGTCAGTCTGTCACAGTGACCTGCTCCCAAGCTGTGCCCAGAACTGTCAGACAGAGGTGTGACAACCACACTCCCTTCTTTAAGAGGACAAATTTCAAACTGTTTGGCTTTTAAAGCCCTTCATGGTTGAGCTTAAACCTAACTGTGTAGGTTTCTTATATTTCATTTCCCTTCTCCTCATGGACATTACCTGTCCACAGTGTTCCGTCTAGGCAGTCATCTAGGTGTCACAGAGATGGACCTAAGTCAGACTGTAGTTTTGAAGGCTTGTTAGCTGTGTGACTTTGGGCAAAACCTCTTTCCGCCTTACTTTCCTCGTCTGTAAAGGATGATCACATAAGATACTATCTGAAGTGCGTTGCAAGTCTGAAGGTATTATATAAATACTAGTTATTGTTGTTTTTTTTTTTATTTTCTCTCTTCTCTGTGCCTTTTCCCAAAGCTTTCCTCTATGTATGTATGGAATATACTCTCTCCTATTTTCACCTTTTGGAATTCTCTTCTTTTAAGGCCCAGCCCAGATACCACCTTCCCCAAATATTTATTCAATTTGCACATGCTCTTTCCTTCAGTAGAATGAATGGAAACTTCCTCAAAGAGGGGTTTGCTTTTTTTTGTCTCTGTGTAACAGTGACTACAGCAATAATATTCTTTTTCAGCCTCACTTTATTCCGAGCCATTTGTACTCCTGATACTGTTTGTACATGACCATGACACATTTTTATATTCATCCTCTCCATATATTGTCTGACTTGGCTTTCTGTTCTGTGCAATCATTAAAATAGATTTTATACATGTCTTATGTTTTTATGTCATCTGTATTTCTCATTGTATTGCTCATAAGACCTTTTTCAGATCAGATTTGTATGTTGACTTCCTTGTGCCATCCATATTAGGTCTTTTTAGAAAACTGACTTTTTCTTATTTAATTATTCCTCTTTTCTCTCCATAAATTCAATGATGATAGCTTTCATTCTGTGATGACCTTTTGAAAGATACTCTCCCTAAATCTAGGGAACCCACTACACTATATCAGCATTTTCTTCCTTCTCTCTCACATTCCATTTACTTGCCCCACCAAGGTTCCAGTCATTTTCACTGTAACAAACAATTTCTCCTTTTTTATGAGAATCCAGAATAGAGGCTATCAAAAAGATAAGTCAAGAATTAATTAGTTGCCCTGCCCTTTTGCAATAAGAATAGTATGCCCCAGCAGATAAATATATCCTTTTACTACTCTATCATATTTCCATTCCAGGTTCATGTATTTTTTTCTTGATTTTGACATGTTTCTGTTTCTATATCTGTTGATTCTCAATGAAATGAGAACCATCATTCTTTTTCCTCATATGCCTTCTCGATAAAAAATTTAATACTGAAATAAACATTAGTATAACAAGAACCAGACATCTCAACAGATAGAACTAGCTATATGTTAGATAGATATAACTATATGTAAAAGTATCTGTTTATGGAAAGACTAGGAGTAGGAAGGGAGAAATTGAGTTTCATATTATACATTACTGTTTTTCCTTCTCTTGATTCTTATCTTGTTCCTTTACCATATATTATAGAGCCATTCTTGAACCATTAGGATCTTTATTTCTTTTAGCTAGTTGCCCATATTTTTGCTCTCTGTATCAGCAAAAGAGGTCATGAGTTTTAGGGATGGGTCTTTTTTTATGTTTTTTTCCTACTACATTCAGAGTCAGGGAGGAAGGTAATAGTCTCACTATATTCTGACAACATCTGAAGCATTAGATCACAAATTGACAAATTAGAGCAGGTGCACCTGAGCCTGATCAGGATGGTGAGAATATGGGAAGTTTGTGTCTTGTTGACTTCTGTTGAAGGACCTATTGAAGGACCTGGGGATATTTAACCTAGAAAGTAAAGGACTCTATCATGGTAGTGTTGTTCCTGTGTTTGAAGGAACATTCATATGGAAGAGATCTTAGATGTGCTTGCTTGATTCCAGAGGGTACAATCGGGGGTCATATGTGGAAGGTGTTAGAAGTGGGGGTGTAGGGGAAAAGTTACTGAAATTGAAATTTGAAGAATTATGGAATTTATTTAGAATTGAAAGAGAATATAAAGATCATCATTGCCAACGCCCTTGGCTTACAGAAAAGGAAATTGGACTCAGAGAGATTAAGAGATGGAAAATAGCAAAGTCAGGATTTGAACTCAGGGCTTATGACTCCAAGTCCAGCACACTTACAGTGCTGCTTTTCAAATTTCATCTAAAGCATAATGGGGGCAGGGCATCATACTCTCCCTAAACTTGACTTTGCTTCTCTTTAGATTAGGAATAATAATAGCACCCAGGGTTGTGATGGACATTCGTGTGGTGAGCTAGTCGTAGACAATGGTGTTACAAACCTTCTTAATTTTAGCTTCATCATCATCCTAACCACTATTAGACACAGGCAGGGATTTGATGTAAGAAAGTTTATTTTAAAAACACACTGCTGTTGGCTTATTTGTGTAATTTCAAAGTAAGGCAAAGTTCCTCACAATTAGAACTGTCCCAGGGTGCAGGAGGATGACTCTGTCGTATAGAGTGAGGTAGTTTGGAGAAATGGTTGAATGACTACTTGTGCCTTCAGGGGCACAGGTTAGGACAGAATCCTTTTCCTCCCAGGCTTCATCAGGCTTGAGAGCAAGATAATACGGATGAGGCAGAGGAAAATTCTGAACGTCATTGGCAGACGGGCCCATCTTCCCATCTCCTCAAGAGTCTCTCATTCAGAGACACTTTACTTTTTCATTGCCTCTGTTACAGGATTGACAGGTTTTATCAAGGATGGTAAAGCCATTACCAGTCACTTTTATAGTGTCTGTAAAACTTTTCCAAGTGGTTTCACAGAAAGGAAAGAAATAATATTTGTGTAAATGCCATATTATCCCAGTGTTTCCTAAGCTAATTTGGCCACAGAACACTTTTGAGAAAGTAGCATAGTGCCAGTATCCATAAAAACTGATGGGGAGAGAAGCATTGGTTTTCTAGGAATGTGGGACTGAGCAGCTGTGTGGCTGTCATCACATCTCTTAATGTCTCTGAATTTTGGTTTCATCCTGTCAACTATAAAGAGCAAAACCTGTACTATTTGGATTTGTTTGACCAGTTCTAACCTTTTCTAACCTCTTGTCTTGCATGTCAAATGGACATGCATATCTAATGGACATCTTGAACTGGTTGTCCAGTACACTATCCTAAGGACAGTATGTTTAAAACTGAACTCATTATCTTTCCTCCCAAATCTTCCCTATTAGTATGAAAAAATACTACCATCTTCCCAGTTACCCTTTCTTGAAATTTGGTTTCATCCTCTACCCCATATCTATTCAGTTACCAATTCCTATTGATTCTGTCTTCATAGTGGTGCTTGTCTGTTTGCCATGATGCAGGCCCCCATCGCCTCACCCCCAGACTGTTGCTGTAGTTTCCTGGCTTGACTCCCTGCCTCATCTCTTCCACCCTCTGTAAGACTGACCATGCCATTATCCTGTTAAATAGCCTTTCCTTGCTCTCTGTCTGTAACCTGGTCCCTTTTCCTTTTCCAGTTTTTTAACATCCCAAACAAGGCATACCTTCAGTTGCTTCAGAGCCTTTTCCCTGGCTTTTCCTCATGATTCGGACTTCTTTCTCATCTTTGCCTTGCAGATTTCCTGGCTTCTTTACAGTGTCAGCTAGTGTTCCCCTTTCTACAGGAAGCCTTTCCCAGTTCTATTGCTTGCTTTTATAGAATTGTCTCTCCCATTAGACTATGAGCTCCTGGAGAGCAGGGATGCCTTTATCTTTCTTCTCGGCATCCCCAGTACTTAGCCCTCTTTCTGGCTGCCTGGCTTCTGTGACTATTTACTACCCAGTTTTGAGGAATGTGCCCTTGCCGAAATTCATTACCCATGTGACCTTGTTTAAAATCATTACCTCTCTGGGCCTCAGTTTCCTCATTTGCAAAATGATCAGGGTTTCACTAGATGAATTCTAAGACCTTTTCCAGCTGTATTTCTATTATACTATGATCCTAAGTAACAAAATTGTGAGTATGTTACTATGAAGAACTAATACATTACTTAATGTTCTCAGTAGGTTTTTTGATTGTAATCCTGGCAGTTTTTCCTTCATGACCGTACCCTGAGTCATATTGATTTCTCTTTATGGAACATCATTCAGTTTGCCTATCCAAATACAGATATTTATATGTAACTTTATTAATTTGAAAATGGCATTTTTTTGTCCTCAAAATTGGAGTGAATTTGAAATATTTAAGTGAGATTTCCATCCTCACTTTTGCTGTGCTTCCTGTATTTGCCACTTAAGTCTCTTTATAAGAAAGCAGTAAACATAGGACTTTAGAATTGGAACATTGAAAAGGAGCTCAGCCTTTATCTAATGTCTCATTTTTCATTACTGGACAATGACTGAATCATTTTTTTCTTGCCATTTTTGTGTTGTTGCCTAAATGTTGCCTTTTTTAAAAAAATTATTTTTATGATAATGGTGTCCTTGTTTCATCTTTATCCCAGTCTAAAACCTCCCTGATATTTTCCTAAGCTAGTTGAGTATAATGAAAATTTATAATCACCATATTATCAAAGATAAAATTAAGATTATAGTGGAAATGGGATGTACATTTTTTCGTTTTGAGGCAGTGGGGTTCAGTGACTTGTCAAAGGCACACAGCTAGTAAATAATAAGAGTGAGGCTGGATTTGAACTCAGGTCCTCCTGACTTCAGTCCTGGAGCTCTATCCACTGAACTACTGAGTTGCCCCTTGGTTGTGCATTTTGAGCTGTTGTCAGTTATCTTGACTTTTATTCTGCCATTGAACTTAGATGATTTGGAAAGAGAAAGTGAGGCTGATGACCTTGTGCAGCTCTAGCTCACTTAGATCCAGTTCTCCACAAGTCACATTTATTAACCTGTGATGTTGATGACAGATAATAATAGCAGTTAGGAGTTGGATGAAGTCAGTTTGTTCTAAACTTTTTTAACTTTAGTTCTTGAAATAGCAATGTTGAATTGGGTAGGAGGACATCTGTATAAAAGAACAAAACTTAACCTTGTCAGATTTGGTTTTATTTGTTTAGAAACTAAGGTATGGGCCAAGTTACCTTGAGTTTAAGGAGGTGGAGAGGCATTTATAATCATTAATTTGAGAAGAAAATCTTTTATAACTTAGCCCATGTTCTAGTGTCCTATTGTCAATATAGGAGAGAAAGATGCTAATTCATCTATGATTGCTTTGGGCAAAAATGACTGAGAGATGAGCAGAGAGGAGCAAGAGGAGGCTATGGACCCATCCTTATTTTTTGTCCAAACTTCCTCCCCTTTTTTAAGCAGTCCTGGGCAAGGATGAAGTGATCAAAGGAGGAAAGTAAGGTTAGGTGGGTCCCAAAAAAGAAATGGAAAAGCCATTTCTTCCATAGACCAAACTGGAAATGATAGCATCAAAGGAGAGAAACTACTAAACCAAAAGCCATTTTCCTTCTCTCTTGCCCCTCCCTCTCCTCCTTCCTTACACACTTTTCCTTTATTCAGTCACCTGAACTTCTACAACTGTGTTTTTTCCCCTATCGTTGACCCATCTGTTGGCTAGAAGCCCTAGTTTACAGGGTCTCCCTCAACCTGCTTCCTCCTCTCTCCTCTCTCCTCCCTCCTTATCCCCTTGTCAGGACTCCCCTCAGGGTAGAACCATGCATCTTTGTCAGGAGGCCATGCTTGTCCTCCTGATCTTCTTTTCCTCTCCCTCTGCTCCTTTTTTGATTGATGTAAAACTTTTATTTAGTACTTTAGAGGGAGAAATAGAATTCACATTGAAATGTTGAGGAAATTCTCTTCAAGCCATAGCTATCACAAGGTTTCTCAGGGACAGAGGTGAAGCAGGGGTTGAAAGGATTTTGAAACAAAGCTTGATCAGTGCTAACATTTTTTTCAGTCTCTATACTATGGCCACAGCCTATATACATACATATATATGTATATCACCTGTTTACTTGTTTGATGAGAAAATGATAATGAAATTTTTCATGTTTAATTTTAGTGTTCTTATCAGGCATCTTTAGAACAGGAATTAGCTTCCTATCTCCTGCATGAAATTGTTTGAGTTTGGTGGCAAAAAATAGGTAGAATAAATGACTACATGAATCTAATTCATTAATGCATGCCTCAATATTCCGTCTTTTTACTCAACTTTTTATTTAACTTAGAGTTGAACTAGCTTTGTAAGGAAGAAGCAAATATAAAGTTGTTGCAAAGATGTTAGTTTTTCTTTAAGTTTTTGCCTAATGAAGTATACACACACCACTAATATCAGGCCATCTCCTTTCTTCTATAAATTGAATTTCCATATTTAACTCTTCTGGTTGACTTTCTTTGTCATCATCACTAGTTTCCCCCAATTACCAGCATATTCCACTTTTCCAGCAATTTAAGCGTTTCATCTTTTTTTCCTTTGTCCTGAAGTTCAGTGTCATATGCACTCTGAGTATTCAATTAATAGCGACTAATTAATGGTATAATTTATGACTATTCATATTTTTGTCTCAGGTATTCAAGAACAAAGCAGTGCAGTTGGCAGGGAAACTCCTTCCTGCCTTTAACACACCTACTGGGATTCCCTGGGCAATGGTGAATCTGAAAAGGTAAAATATGTTTTCTTCAGTTATTCTTTGCCTGAAGAATTAAATAAATCATTATCTTCCTTTTCTAAGCATAGGAAATTTTACGAATCTACTTTTCGTTTTCTTTTTTGAGCTTAGGCTTCTTATTTTTTCCTCTTCATGTGAACAGATGTTTATTTTCTTATATTTTATCTTTAAAGAGTTTTCTTTACCTTATTCCTTCCTTCCAATTATCTTCTTCCCTTTATATTCTGTGTCAGTTCAGATTTTTAACTAAATCCCCAGGTTCTTTCCTATTTTGTCTAATTTATACAACTCTATCTTCTTCACCTGGCTTATTCTGCATGATCATAAAATGTGTCTACTTTCTTCATTATTCCCTTATTTCCAATTCTGGTGGTTCTTTTAGTCCATTCTATGGACCTAAAGGAATTTTTCCCTTCTGTTCTATGCTACCTGCTTTTCCTCTTCCAAATCGGATTGAAAATGACATTCAGAGAGCAGTGCTTCCTTTAGCTACATAATTTATTAATGAAAAGGGAAGCTTTAGGCCCTGGTTTAGAATTATAGTGCTTTCAAATTCAACAAGTGAAGTTGAAGATTAACCCTTAAAATTTTTTTCCCCAGTATTTCATATCTTTTTTTTCTTAGAATATAGTTTTGCTTTCAACTTCACTGTAGATCATAGATTTAAACAAGGTACCTTAATGGTCATCTGGACAACCCCATCATTTTATAGTTGAGGAAACTAAGGTCCATAGAGGTTAAATATAGCTAAAAGAATTTTGGTGTTTTTGTTTTTTTTAGTTGTTTCAGGTATATCTTCTGATTCTTTGAAATCCCATTTGGGCTCATTTCATTTATTCATTTATTCATTCATTCATTCATTTATTTATTCATTCATTCATTTATTCATTTACTCACTTATTTATTTATTCATTCATTCATTTATCTATCTATCTATCTGTCTGTCTATCTATTTATTTATTTTGTGAGGTTACTGGATTGGTTTGCCATTTAGTTTCTAGCTCATTTTAAAGATGAGAAAACTGAAGCAAACAGGGTGAACTGATTTGCCCAGGGTCAGTCAGCTAGTAAGTGTCTGAGGCCAGATCTGAACTCTTGAAGATGAATCTTCTTGATTATAAGCCCAGTGCTCTGTTCACTTTGCCCATCTAGCTAACTGCCCTTTGAATTTAAGAAGATGATTTTGATTGTGTCAGCCATTTTTAAGTTGTATTTAAATAATTTATTTTATGCTATGAAGTATACATAACTTTAAAATCTTTCTTGTTGGAAAAAACCATACCATTTATTTTGATGTTCATTAGGTTTTTCTTTTCTTTTTCTTTTTTCTTTTTCTTTTTTTACTAGGCAATGGAAATATGTGACTTGGCCAAAGTCACACAGCTAGGTAATTATTAAGTGTCTGAGGCTGGATTTGAACTCAGGTGCTCCTGCCTCCAGGACTGGTGCTCTATCCACTGTGCCCCTTATTTTTCTATGTAGACTTAAAAACTTTATTATCAATCCATTGTAAAGCTTAAAGAAATGTACAGGTATAAAGAAAACCCTACCCAAGAGCATTCATTTTCTGGGGACATTGACTTGATTAGTAATTTTTCCATTATAAAATCAGAGTTCTTTAGTAAAATCTTAACTAGAGTATACATCTGAACATTTGGAAGCCAGAATTCTTTGCTGTGCATTGAATCTAATATACTGTCTTTTGATTATAGTGAACTATGTATGTTAACTATTTCCATACAAAAAAACAGAACTGTGTAGCAACTGCATTTTAAAACATAGGTGTGCACAACAGTGTAGACAACTTATTTTCTTGTAACTTGGTCTCATGACAAAGTTGTTGGTATTTTGCTCAGCAGCAGCAATATTAATAAAGATGACTTTAAACAATTTCAAATTGTCTTTATAGAAAAAGACCCTGAAAGATAGATCTCTCCTTTTGTAAAGCTGTAAAGTCTGCAGAGTGGACTGACTTTAGGGTTGCAGAATGTAGGATCTTAGGAATCTAAGATGTGCTTTCAGATCCTGCTTTAATGCTTAACTTGGATCATCTGCAAGTCACCTAAACTTGCTGTGCTTTATTTAATAGAACAGAAAAAGTTTTTTCATGTGTCTAATGGAAATAAGAACTATGTTCCTTAGATCAGATAATTAATGTGCAGCTCACATGACATCTCTACAAAGCAGTTTTCAGATTTTTAAAGTTGTACATCGATATTAGTCCTAGTGCTGTTAATTCAGCTTAGGGCTACAACTACTGCTGGTAGTACTACTAGTACTGCTGCTGCTGCTACTACTAACTACTACTACCAACTACTTACTACTACCTATTAGCTACTTACTGCTACTACTACTAACTGCTTACTACTACTACTTACTACCTACTACTACTACTACTACTACCACTACCACCACCACCACCAACTACTCCTGCTCCTATTTTACGATGGAAATATAGTAAAATTGTTGAAAGAAAAGGTTATTGAATCCTCAAATACATTACCAAGAAAAGTCCTACCTGGTATCTCTCTTTACTCCTGTAAATTCTTAGGAGTATAATAAAAAATTCTTTACTTTGGATTATTGTCATAGAAATTTTCATGGCAAGTGGGATCTAAATAAGTTGATTTTTTGAAGCTTCTTTCTAGCTTAGATTTGGTCTAGAACAATGCAGTGTAAAAGGTGAGGTATAGAGTAGGAGAAGAATGAATAGAAGAGTAGCAATGAAGGTATTGAAAATAGTTGAAAGTCTTGAGAAAAATTTATAATTTATACCATTCTATATTCTTCCTTGTCATTTCCTCATGTGGGCAGTGGCAGTGCTTTTGAAATGTCAGGTTTAAACTCTTAATTTTTCTTTAGTTTTGATATGTTAGTGTCTTTGAAAATCTAACTTCATTCTACCTCACTTTTAGAAATATTAATTCAGGAGAGAAGTAATATCAGAGTAAGATTAAGGAGTTGCAGACATCAAGGTTGTGGCACACTTGGGGGAAAATGATGCTTCCTTTAATTATAACAGATGTGTTTGGAAGAAGAAAATGGTGTCAGGGCCAATGCTTTCTGTTCTGAACAGATTGAGTTTGAAATTTCTATGAAAAATCTGTTTTGAGATATCTAAAAGGCAGTTAATGATATGAGACTGGAATTTAGAGGACAGATTAGGGTTATTTTTGTTTATAAGTCTGCATAAAAATGATAACTTTGTAGAAGGGAAGAGAAGACAGTCCAGGACAGAGCCTGGAGAGAAACGTACTGGGGTATGTTGAAGTGAATGATCCATCAAAGTGAAATTAATGAGCAGGAATCAGACAGGTAGTGGGAGATTCAAGAGAGAGCAATGTCATGAAAATCAGGAGAATAGTTTTACAGTAAGAAAAGGTGATCAGCAGAGTCATGCTACCAAGAAGTCAAGGATGAGAGTTGATTTTGTGTGCTTCAGTTTTATTCATGTTTTCTCTCCTTTTGTATTTCATCTATTTTCTTAAATTCTTAGATTCAATGTCCAATTCTTTGCCATTACAAAAAAAAAATTTTGTCCACACCTTCATTCTGCCCCCCCCCATCCTAAATCATCCCTATCTCCCATCAGACTATGAGGCTATCCCAGTCTTTTTATCAATACAATATCAGTATATCCAAATGGGGATATAAGACTAATGGGCTTGAAAGAATATTCTTGGTTTTTTTTCCATTTTTTTCTAATTAAATGCAAAGATAGTTTTCAGCAATATCCTTTTTGCAAGCTTTTATTTTTTACTTTTTTCTACCATCTTCCCTTCCCCTCCCTGTACTCATGGCAGCAAATAATCTGATATAGGTTATATATGAACAATTGTGTTTAAAATATTTCCATCTTAATAGTGTTGTAAAAGACTCTAAAGAGAGGAAAAAACCAGGAGAGGATAAGGACATAAAAGAACATGGTATGCTTTGCTGTGCATTCAGACCCCATAATTTTTTTTCCTCTGGATAGTGATGGCATTTTTTATCATAAGTCTTTTAGAATTGTCCTTGATCACTGAACCGCTGAGAGGAGCAGTGTCCATCACAGTTGTTGCTGTTCGTATGTACAGTGTTCTCCAGCTTCTGCTCACTTAACTCAACATCAGTTCCTTCAGGTCTTTTCAAGGTCTTCTGAAGTCCATCCATCACATTCATTTACTACAGCTTGTTCCCCAATTGATGGGCATCTCCCCAATTTTCAATTCTTTGCCATACAAAAAGAGCTGCCATAAATATTTTTGTACATGGCAGATCTTTTCCCTTTTTTTTATGATCTCTTTGGGATATAGACCTTGGGGTGAAACAAGGATGCCCATCATCACCAGTTTTATTTAATTTTTTTTTATGTTTTTGCAAGGCAAATGGGGTTAAGTGTCTTTTGCCCAAGGCCACACAGCTAGGTAATTATTAAGTGTCTGAGACTGGATTTGAACCCAGGTACTCCTGACTCCAAGGCCGGTGTTTTATCCGTTACGTCACCTAGCCACCCCTAGTTTTATTTAATATTGCATTTGAAATATTTGCTTTAGCAATAAGAGAAGAAAAAAAATTAAAGGAATTGGAATAGGCAATGAGAAAAAAAAGCTTTCACTCTTGCAGATGATATGATGTCATTCTTAGAAAACTCTAGAAAGCTACTTGAAATAATTAACTTCTTTAACAAAGTAACAAGATAAAATAAATTCACTAAATCATCAGCCTTTCTATGTATTACCAACAAAGTCCAACCACAAGAGATAGAAAGAGAAGTAGCCTTGTAAAAGTAAGGGAATCAAAAGGACTGGGTTCTAGCTGGTTTTCCTGTCTCCTTCCTTTCAATCCTATACTTCTGCAAACTATTTTGTTTCCCATATAATTCCTCTT